>NC_091818.1:19946136-20249166 GCF_041296235.1 Equus asinus
TCTCTCCTGTCAAAAAGGAAAATAGCCTGACATCAATTATTGACACAGGTTCATTGAGTGATTAGATTTCAGAGTGAATTTCAGTCAAGAGTCACATCAACCAGCATTGGATTTTATCTCTAGCTGTAACAAAAGGCATTGTCCCATGATGAAGGAACTGTATGCAGGAGCCAATAGGCATGGGAACCCCTGAAGTCACTTTTTGTTGACTTCTCGAAGGTTGGATTTGAGGGTGAAACTGGACTGGAGCCCGTGAGAGTGGGTTAGAAGAAGCTGTGTGCTCTGCTGACTTTCTCCGGTGGTGGGGCCCTCCTTTGACCAGCCCACATGGCCCACGCGTCAAGACAGTGAAGGGCCAGCCCAGGCTGTGTGTGGGAGGAGGGTCTCAGTGGGCCAGCGATGCCCGAGGGGGCAGACCTGCTCCCTCACCCAAGGGGAGGGGCCAGTGGCATTCGACACGTTAAGTACACTTCCTTACCTTCATTATAGAGCACATCCCAGAGCCACCAGACCTGTCTTAGTCCTTGCAGGCTGTCATAACAAAATACGACGGACTGCGTGGTTAGAAACTACAGACGTTTATTTCTCACAGTTCTGGAGGCTGGAAGTCTGAAGTCTGCGTGCCAACATGGTGGGGTGAGGGCGCTCTGGCCAGTCACAGACTTCTCATTTTGTCCTCACGTGGCAGACAGGGTGAGAGCGCTCTCTGGGGTGTCCTCTGTAAGGACACTAATCTCATTCAAATGGGCTCCACCCTCGTGACCTAATCACCTCCCAAGGGCCCCACCTCCTAACACCATCACAATGGGCATTAGGTTTCTACTAAAGTATGAACTTGGGGGCATCACATTCAGACATAGCACCAGCCTCACCTGGCCAGGTCAGGGAAGTGGCTGTGGAACCCGAGGATTAAACCGACCTGACAGATGAATGGACATTGTCAAAGGCAGAAAAGGCAAGGGCCATCCAGTGAGAGGCACCAGCACGTGCAGGGCCCCCAAGCCAGGGAGGACCCAGAGAAGATCTGCTGTTTGGTCTACTGAACGGCTTCTGAAGACGCCAGGAGTGTTTCCTCAAGTGTCGATGGGACTGCTCACCCTGAAATCATGTGGTGTACCCGTTAAGAAAGAAGCGTCCTAGTTCCCACACCAGACACACTAAATCAGCCTCTTTTTCTCTTTTAATAAGTTCCAGGCATTGGGATACACGTGCAAGTGTGAAAGCCACAGCTCCTTGTCGTGATGGCCGGGATCCTGGCTCCTCCGGCATCACTGGAGAACCAGCCCCACAGGGCCCAGCAGGTGAGAGGTGTGCTTGTGGACCCTGGGAGAGCAGGGAGTGAAGGTTAGATACTGTATTGCACCAGCTATACGAGCGCCTGTCTTCTTCACATTTTAAAATCTTTGACATTGGGATGCACTTACAATCCAAGGCAAGTGGTAATTTATAGACAGCATTTTCTTCCTTTTTCAGGATGAAACAAACAATGGCGTCTTCTAGATTTGTCGAAATACGTTAGTCTTCTCTCCCCACTTTCCCCCAGCCTCTGGGCACTTGCCAGGCACAGCACGCCCACCTGATCAGAACTGAACTCTTCTGCTCCCTCTTACACAGACCCACCGGGGCACCCTTCAGAATATCCGGTGCCATGCTAACTTACATTGCATGAACATCACCACCCACCACAACTTTTTCCCTGACATCTTTAAATGTTTTCTTGTGGTTCTTGTTTCATTTTTGCCTTTAGGCATAAAGTCTGACATAAAAATTAAAAATGTTCCTGGGGTGCATCTTCTTCAACAGAGATACAGTTGTCCCCCCTTATTTGAGGTTTCGCTTTCTGAGGTTTCAGTTACCTGCGGCCAATTCATGTCCGGAAGCAGATGCTCCTCCTCCAGACCCAGCGCCAGAAGGTCAGTAGTAGCTTAACTCAATATCACAATGCCTACATCATTCCCCCCAGGTCATCCCATCACGTAGACATCATGTCAGCTCACAGCGTCACAAGGAGGGTGAGGACAGTACAATAAGATATTTTGAGAGAGAGAGACCACATTCACTTAACTCTTATTACAGTATATTGTTATAATTGTTCTGTTTTGTTATTAGCTATTGTTAATCCCTTACTGTGCCTAATTTATACACTAAACTTTATCATAGGGATGTATGTATAGGAAAAACATGGTATATATAGGGGTCGGTACTCTCCGTGGTTTCAGGCATCCACTGGGGGTCTCGGAATCCCCTGCAGATAAGGGGGATCACTGAACATTCATAAATGAAAATCTCAATAACCAGGAAAGATGCTTCAGAGCTCTTCCCCTGCAACTGAGACCAGCTGAGACCATTAATAAGAAAGGCAGAAGATTCGGTGGTAACACCTGCCATGTGAACTGCTCTGAGCTCTATTCTGGCTCCTTTGTGATAAACTGCAGGTCTTCCAAGGCTGAAAGGGTCCTCTCGGCAGGAGGGCGCTGGCATAAGCCCTTTTTGGGAACTTTCCAGCGAGGATGCAGGAGGCTGTGCTGCTCCACCCACCTCCGTGGCCACTGACGCCCTCCCTGTCCTCTAGTCTCACCCACCACTCAGCCCTCCCCCATCCACTCTGGGGCTTTCTCTTGAAGACCTTTGGGATCCTCGATGTAGACAGCCTAGAGCTCACAGGCTCCACCTCTGCAGGAGGTGTGATGAGCATCCACAGAGAGCAGAAAAGGATGCGCAAACTGTCTTGTTCCCAGACCCCAGAAACTCGGCATCCAGCCTCCTGTGCTTGCCAGTCACCTCTTCTCACATTTCCCCGTCATGTGAACCAAGGGCACCAATGTGGCAAAATCATCACTTTCACCTGAAGGTGCATCTCCCAGGCAAGTGAGAGTTTGCATTTGACAGACCCTAAGATTGGACTGCGAACGTAGCTGCTTCCAGCTGGCCCTTCTGGGCTTGTGGTTTGCTCCCTCGTTGAAGTGAAGGCACCATTAAAAACTCCTCATTTGGGGCACCATGTCTAGTCTTTGGTGCTAAAATCTTCAGTGCTGCTACAGGGCTCCCATCACAAAGCCTGCCACAGAGATCTGGGAGGCACATGAACTGCTCTGCATGGCTGGCTGGTGAGCAGCCCTTCACCCTGGGGCAAATGCCCGTAAGTAGCCTCAGTGTGGCAGAGGCTTCTGTTATCAGTCAATAACTATGTCACTCTCTTTATTAGTAACAGATCTTTGATTTTAATCAGAGCCACAGTGGTGCCCAGTTAAAAAGACTACATTCTCAGACTCCCTTGCAGCTAGTTTGACTATGTGACTACATTCCAGGAAATGGAACATAAGCAGAAGAGTGTAGGACCTCCTGTAAGTCTCTTTAAAGAAAGCTAACTCATCTGGGAGGAGAATTATTCTTCCTGTCAGCTACCTGGAAAGTGTCTAAGATGGTGGCCATCTTGGACCATGAGGTTACCTTGAGGATGGGAGTCATGATGTGAGGATGCTGGAACAGAAAGATACAAGGAGCCTGGCTCCCCAGTTGCCATGGAGCTGACATGCCAGCCCTGGACTGCCTGCCTCTGGGCTCCTTTGAAGTGTGAGAGAAATAAGCTTCCATCTCATTTAAGCCACTCTTGTTTCCAACTTTGTGACATAAGCAGCTGAATCTGATTCTAACAACTGCATTTAGTTGTTGCCTTTGAATTTCCTGAGTAACTGGAGGATCATTCTTGCACTCTCCTGTGCTACAGCAAGCCAAGATGAGCAGCATGGACTTTGGGGTATAGAAATAGGTTTGAATCCATGCTCTGCTGTTAGCTGCATGCTGCAAGCAATTATTTATTTTCTCTGTTCCCGTTTGTCTTTCGTAAGATGGCGTGCATTAATTCATTCATGCATATAACATGGTATATGCACATGGTAGGGGCCAACAATGTTGGTTTCTGTGTTGTCCCCTCATTCCCATGTTGAGCATTTTGTTTTAAATACTCAAAAGAAACTCTAGGTAAATGCACATTTGGGTTTATTTCTACACAAGCTGCCCCTGCTACCCTAACATGAGACATATACCAGTAGGGTTAGGCTAGGTAACGACACCCCCGTTAAAGCAGCAGGACGCACAGGACAGCGGGAGGCAGCCAAGAGAAAAACCAGCAAGTGGAGCCTTGGCGGGGGCCAGCAGGAACCTCCCGGAGCTCAAAGAAGAGCTCGGCTCTGCAGCTGAATCCAAACCAGAGGCCCACTGGGCCCAGGAGGGCTGGCGCTCAGTTTTCCACGGAGCTGTTGTCCCCAAAATGCTGAGCAATGGGGTGACCGACAGCAACTCCAGCCAGTGAAATACAAGCTGACCACCTGAGGAAAGATTTATGTCTGGGGCAGAAGCAGACAGGCCAGCGCAGCTGGTAAGACACAACCACCGCTGAATCGACGTGCATTTAAAAGGACCCAGAGCCGCCAAATGGTGGGAAAAGCTATCTATACAGTCACTGTAAATTAATGCCTTGGGCTGACTGCCAGGCCCGTAAACACCTCAGTGCCCTGCTCTAACGCAAGGAAAGTATGGTGGGAGAACTCAATATTGTCAGTGTCTTGGCTGGTCCATAGCTATGGTGAGGGGAAGAGACGCAGGATAAGTTATTGGAATGGGGAAGTGGACCACCCTGGTGAAAGGAATGATGGCAGGACTCCCTGCCCCGGCGATGACCCGGCCCTCGACCATGTACAGCCACGGTTTTCAAATTATTTTACTCTCGGGCCCTTCTGGCAGGGCAACAGACCCTATGGACCTCCAATTTTGCCAAAAAACAGTTGTATAACCTTAAATTTGGAAGAAACCAGCTAATTTAGTTCAACCTCTCTTCTCCACTTACACAGTGTTCCAGAGGGTAAGGGAGGCGGCCTCGGTCACAGCTGGTTAACGCAGACCAGGCCAGGACTGGGTCCCCCGATTCCTGGGTTGTGTATGTCATCTTACAGAATTTGGTCAAGGGACTTCTTTTTCAGCTATATTTTAATATGTGGATTCAATTATTAACCAATTGGGAACAGCTCTTACTTTAAAACCCGCCTCTTAACATGATCTGAGATTTCAGACTACCGAGGGGGCCCTGGAACACTGGAGCTTTGAGACCCACGCCTGGAGCCAAGGCCGGCTCGAGGACAAGAGTCCACGAAAGCTAATGGGGAGAGGGAAGGGGCTTAAGTTGGAAAAAAGGACCAAATTTTTTAAAACTCAGAAACAACAAAGCTTCTAAGTTTGTTGGGCTCCTAGCAACAAGTGGAGAGCATGATGGAGCAATAAATTTGCACCTGCTTCCAGAGCCAGGAAGTAAAGACCTAAGAGGCCGAGGCCTGGACTTCAAACCTACAGGCTGCCAGACAAGCACTTTCTGTTCCCCGTAGGGTAGGGGTCGACCTTCGTTTCCACACATTGAACACCCAGGCGTGCTGGGGGCGTTTTCAGATACGTGACTCTTACCTTCAAGGAGTGAGAAAGGCAGATGGGGAAACAGAAGCCAGAGAAGGGACGTGTGCAAGGCCACACGGTTACTGATGGAGCCAAAAACTCAAACCTGGTCCCCAAACTGACCCTCTCGGCCTCTTTTCACCATGTCAGCAAGCCTTTGCAGGAGGGGCAAAGACGAGCTTTACCGCCCAGGAAACCCTCGGTGGAGACCAAGGGTGCTGGCATGCCTGGGGCCGCCTGTCCCTGGATTACCAACACCATCTGAGCTGCGCCGTGTGCAGCCTGCAGCCTGTGGGACAGGCCTTTAAAGCTTACAGGGCAGCTCTTGCACCAGCAGCCAAAGACAACGGACACAGGCACCTTCATGCAAAATCTTTATTTGGAACATGTGTTACTGAGCAGGCCAACCATCCTGAAATAGCAGTCTTTACATTGAGCAGAGAAACACGAGTGCTCCTTGAGGACATTCATGTGTGCTTCGCTGGTATTACTGTTCTTCCCTCATCCCTAAGCTCTCTGTACTGCCCCACCTGGGAGCCGTGACCTGAAGCTGGCAATCGGCCATTAGTAGTTGTGTCTTTTCCTGGGACCTCTCTACCTGCCTTATGTATTAATGGTGCCCAAAGAAATGACGAGCAGATACAAAGTTTCTGTAGGGGTTACAGGGCCTTATCTTCACCAAATTTTAGAAGTTGTGTGTGTGTGTGTGTGAGAGAGACGCTTCTGCTCAGCTTTCCTGACAGGCCGAGTGTGAGGGCTCGAATTTCAGCTGACCCAGGTGGAGAGTGCTTCGCTGGTTTTAATAATCTGTAGGTTACTGCCGTTCTCCCTGGCCAGGACACACGGTTTTCATTTCTAATTTCTGCCATATGCTTCTCAGCGTGAACTTGCCTGTCTTCCCCCATGCTCCCTGACAGCGAGCGTCACACATCTGGGCCTGCTGCAAGGCTGGGCGAAGGGAGCTGCGGGAGGGAAGCCTGCTCTGTGGCTGAGCTGTGAGCCCCGCAGGCCCGGCTTCCACATGGGAAGGGAAAATCTCACAGGGAGCGCCTGCTCCTCACCCCATCAGGCCAATGGGACCAATGGCTCGACTATCTGGACCTGCTTTTGCAGTCAAGTTTCAGTCAGTGAGCAGAGGCCATGGAACAAGGCCCTCCCTGTCCTCTGCAGTAAACAACCATGACAGGGGCTCTCAAAGCCACACCAGGGAACCTGCAGAGACTCCGCCCGCCTCCCCACACGCAGAGAACCCCAAGGGCTGTTTCCACGGGCAGTTTGCGAGACTATATCGACCTTTTCTAGGGGCCTCCATCTGAATTACGGTCTTAGCCACTCCTTTTTTCTTAACAGGCAGGCTGGGGACCATTCTTTCTATAGTTATTTTATAATCTCTCTCTTCTTAGCTTGGTGGGTCCAAGTGGACCCACCACTTGCAAAAGACCTCCCACCACGCAGACTCATAAAGGTCACTTGGAAAGTGTCTCTTAAATCCTGTCCTGAGTAGCAACTCTCCTCCCACCAACAGATGTACAGAATCTGCAGTTAAAAACAAAACGAAAGAAATGCAAAACTCCCCCAGGCCTGCAATAGCTTCAGCTTAGAAACACTCTCGACCCTCACTCCATCCCTTAAGCTTCACCTCCCTGCACAGATGGATCTGGCAGAACAATGATCCAAACATCCAAGTAATGGCTTGCGAGAACTTAGAAAATTGGAAGTGTTTCTAAGCTCAGATATTTACATAGGGAGAACTCTGCTGCGCTGGTCACTGTCCAAGAGATGCTAACCTGACAACAGTGTATTATTTAATCATTTTAAACAAACAAAAACAGAGCCAAACACACAAAGATAATCTTTGGGGGCCACAGATGAAATGGTGGGTTAGTCTTATCTTTGGTCAGTCCTTTCTGCCCAGAGCTGGGGAGGAGCTGTGTCAACAGTGGATCAGCATTTTTTCTCAGAAGCCCTAACCCAGCCGCTATCAGAGTAAGTCGTTTTGCTGTTGCAAAAAGAGGGAAGGGTCTAGTTTCAGAGTTATTTGAGTTTAGACAGTTGAACTCCCATTAGCAACAACCTTTCACCAATAGTCAAATGGGATAGAAAAAGTTCTTAGAATTTTCAGATGAACCACATCCTTAACCTACAATTTTAGTAAGAAAATCAGGACCTCAGAGAGTAAATACATTTTTTAAGGAACTTTTAAAAAAGAAATCCAAATAGTTATGAACAACACGGAAAAGAGTTCTGAAGGTGAAATCAGGGGCTACTGTGTCTTTACAGAGGAATTTTCTGGGGTTTGCAGAAACAGAAGATTGAAAATGATCACAGAGATATTTGGTCTTCAAGCATTCAGAAATTTTCTTCAAAGAAAGATAATTAGAGCTATATTACCATAATTTTTCCCCTTCTCTTGCAAATTAAGAAATACAAATACATTTCATATGTAATTCCTCAAGTAATTTTTTAGTCCAAATAATCAAAATTAGAACTTTTAATTTTATAAGCCCCAAATTATTAAACACCAACAGTAAGTCATATGTATCAGAAAAACAATGACAAACACAAAATATGAAAAGCTTTTTTCCAGCCACAAGTAATAACAGAGTTGTGTATTTATGAGAAATAGAATTAATAAAAGGATAATCAGCAGTAAGTTCAAAACCTCTGGGGAAAGCTATTTTTGATTAAAGACTGTATTATTTATCTCAGAATATACAAATTTTCAGTTACCTTTCTCTTTCCCCATCCCCAGAAGATTTATACACAGGCTGGAATCCAGAAATTAAGGATAAAAGTATAACTATTGATAATTTCAACTAAATTCAGAATGGTTTCAGAAAGATATGATACAACGATTTAGAATAAAACAAAACAGAAGAGCATCATATTTTGGTTTCTGATATACATAAGGTGCAGTAATTTTCTGTCTCTAGGGTCCTTCTCTTTCTCTTGAGAAATAAGCTAAAATTTAACTCTTTTGATTAAAAGAAGTCTTTAGATGGAATCAACAAAATCTGAGGCAGCCAGAACAGAGTTCCTACATGCGTATACATATGTATGTATGTGTCTCTAGGTTGTCTAGGCGTCTATGTACATACACGTGACCTCCTTTCACTTGCATTTCAAGAGGGGAGCACAGTCGCTCAGTTCTACCAGGTGACCCAGTGACTCACCAGCCCTAACAGAGCGATTCACCTCTTCCCCACTGGACTTCCCCCGGGAGAAACATTCTCAGCCATCTCGAGCAGAGCCCTGGCCCATCTCGCGGTGCTGTGAAAACGAGAGCTGCTCTAAATTTTCACAAGAGCCAAGATCTGGAGAGCAGCGCCTCAGTCAAGAGGCAGGACCAAGAAGGCAGAGCAGCGTATCTGAAAAGACTTCAGAATTCCTTAGGGTCTGTTTGTTTATTACAGTCCAAATACATGAAGTTCTTATGAAATAAAATCATATGGTACAGATAAAAACAGGCCATGAAAGCCCAGTCAGAGTCATTTTCGGGCCAAACTGCAGACCACCCAGTAGTTCACATTTTAGGAATTTGCAATGTCTAAAAATAGATAAGGTGGGTCCCCCCTCCAAAAAAACCCAAAAAACAGAGAGAGAGAGAGAGAGAGGTAAAAAAGAAAGAATAAAAAGGGAGAGAGGGAAAAAAGAGACAAGAAACCATTCAGGACATGTTAGCTAGTAAGAATGCCTCACTCTGAAAGAAGGGACAAATGCATAAAAAATGCACACACTTTGTGCAGGTTAATGCAACAGTAAACACAGTAGAATACGCAGGCCTCATACTGCTTCTGTAATGGCATATATGTAGTATCTCTAGCACTTTTAAAAATATGCAGAGACAAATTAAGGATCATTCTAGATAAAAATACATATTTCTTTAAAGGGGCGGGGGGGAGGAGGGAAGTCTGGTCTCAGGGCAGATCCCCACAGACACATAAAGATGAAACTGTTTTTTGGTAATTCTAGTGGATATGGCAGCAAAAATTCTTGTAAGGGTGTTGGCTGGTTTTAAGATGGTTATTTTCAATTACAACCTTACAGCTACATTTGTAAAAAATCTTTGTGAAAAGTTAATTTTATTAACCCTGTAAAATGTCTATATTGACATCTCTTTCTAAGATAAAACAAAAGTAGCAGAGTTGTGACTGGGTGAGGGCCACAGGCTTTAAAGCAAATGGGAACCCGCTCTGGGTTCCTCTCACACAAAGGGATACAGACTCTTAAATAAAATACTTCCTTAAAAATCTGCCACCTAACAATTGTTTACATCATAGAAAAATAGCATTTTTGTAAAAAGAAATATAGTTACTTTGTTAAAATGGTCTATTTTAAACCAGCAATTATTTTTCATATAAACACTCTCTAAACATCCATACAGAAAATAAAAATAGATAATACTGAGTGCAAAGCAGACAATAGCATGTTTGCAAACTATCCAAGTATTTCACTGCCAGATAAATAATACTCTCAGTACATTACAGTACAAGTTTTAATCTTTTAGGAACTTTAAAAGATATTGCTTTTATTCTCCGACGGCAAGTTACTTATAAGTAAAGTTACTCCCAGCAACAGAAGGCCAAACTGATTAGCAATGGATCACAACTATTCATTCACACTCCCCTCAACTCCAAGTGCGGGAACACGAGGTGATGGCCTACGCCCCAAACTCCTTAACACGAGCAGGACCACAGGCCGTGGAGAGGCCAAGGGGAATTTATGACATTCACAGTCCTTCCAAAATCATTCACTCTATCATCCACATTTAAATTTTCACTTAACCAGATTAACACCAAACTATTTATCAGCCTGGCTAAATCCATCATGAAAGAGAGTCTATGGGACTCTTTGCTAAATACAGGTATTAACTCTTCATGCTACAAAAACAGATGGTTTCAACAGACTACTGCTTTATTTCCACAAAGCGAGTCTGCAGGGATGACGAGCTTCCTGGCGGCAGTGGTAAAAGATGTAACGGCGCACTAAAAGCCAGCAGCGTACAGCTTATACACAGGCAGGCTGGGCCGATGGCTTCACCAGAGATCACTCAGTCAGCAAACTACGGGGGTCCCACCCGTCACTGGCATCTCATCACACCTGCTCCACTCTGCTAGGGTCATACGAATCTGTGAAAAAGAGAACAAGAAAATCAGTGACACATTCAACAGCTCTGTTTTCTGTTTAACACTCAGAGCATAAATAAGTATGTTCAGGGAGCCAAATCCACCAGTGGATAAAAGTTAATTTTTAGACATTTCAACAATCTTGTTTTCACTAAGGAGTGAAAAGCTATCATCAAAAGTCTGTCTTAAAAGAACATACTTAACTTTAGACCCAACACTTGTAAACCAGCAGTGGCGTGCCTGGCTGATGCTGACGATTTCTTTTTTGCTAAATTATAGCTCTAACGAAAACTTGGTTTAGGGTGCACATCTTTGTAATCCAGTGCTGTCCCCAGCAGACTGGAGGACCCTGGGACCCTGACTGCCTGGCTGGCAATGAGAGGCCTTCTGTCTCTGACGGCCATGAGCCAGCAGGCGGGCCCAGGGCGGGACACACGCCTGTTAGAACAAATCTTCTCCACACACAAGTGGGTACGAGTCTGGGCCAGCACACTGCTCCATTCTATAGCCCAAGCTGGAAAATCCTAAACTGGGCCCAGAAGATCTGGGCTTCCGAAACAGGACACCGTACAAAGGAACAGTCCTAAACTGCCTTTAGGGCTGCAGTTTGGTGATGCTAAATCTGACTGCCTCGGGCTGCACAGATCTCTGGGATCCAGGCAGACCGGAAGCTCACACCTGTGCCTCCTATGGTCAGAATTTCCTGCCACAGCAGCTCAAAGGTTTCCTAACCTTTTAAGAGAAAACACATACGAAATCTGGAAGGATGGTACAATTTGATAGTTATAGAACAATATCTTCTCAAATCCGTCTGGACAGCTGTGCACTATGAATGCCACATGGATTTCGATTTCCCTAGCAGCAAAATGTTTTCCCAAGTCATCCTCACACCTTCCCCCCTCAGCTGGGGCAGATTTACCATACGATGCTACAACCGTGACAACTAAGGGTTTACAGCACTGTGCGCGAGGCATCACAAACCAGACAGGAGAGTCTGCACTCTGGAGAAGGAGCTCCTCCTCGAACAGGAGTCACTGCCAAGTGCCCACCTGGCTAAGAGCCGGTGGAGGCCCCGTGAGTCAGCTGCCTTCTCACAGCGACCCTCAACAACACTGCAGGGTGACAGCACAGGACGGTCACAGCAGAGCGCCACACTTCTGTGCTCCATCAGCCTCACTGTGTGCTGATTTTGAGAGAGCGAGCCTGTGAGCAAAGATGTCTTTTCTCCACTGAGAATGCGGTGGGTGATCATAATGGATGACACTCTGGAAAGGGCACCCTCGGCTTCGCAGAGGCCTGCGAGAAGGGTACCATCTATCAAGCCTTACGTTACACAGACACTGGGCCCCGACCAGCTGCCCGCAGGGCCAGGGACACGGCGACAGCTCCACAGAACGGGCCTGCCCCCCACAGCCCCACTGATACAGCCAAGGGTCCACAGACAGGGAGCAGGGGAAAGAATTCTGTCGAACAATGGGCCCCTTCTTCAGATCGTGGAGGGTCTGCGTCCAACAAAAATAGAAAGTGAGCCACATACACTATTTTAACTTTTCTAGTAGCCATGTTAAAACAAATAAAAGGAAACAGGTGAAGTTGATGTATTTTATTTTACCAAATATATCCAAAATATTATCTTTTCAGCAGGTAATTAATACAAAAATTATTGAGAAATTTTAGATTTCTTTTTTTGTACTGAGTCTTGGAACTCTGGTGTGTGTTTTACACTTAGAGCACATCTCAGTTTGGACAGGCCACATTTCAAGTGCTCAGCAGCCACCTGTGGCAAGGGGCTACGATGTAGGCCAGCACAGGTCTAGAGGACAGAGAGGTTCCCCTGAGTATCTGGAATCCTGGTTCCTAGGGCAGTATTTCAGGGGAAGACAACTTATTAGGGCCACCCTGGGGGGGGTTTCATGTATTAACACCCTCAAAAGCTACCGGCCTTGAAGACGCGTGAACGTCTAGCCTTCTACTGGCATTATTTCGCATCACCAACCTTCCCAGATTTCCCCCAGGGTGAGTCTGGAGCAGACAATCTCTTCTCATTTCCTCTTGTACTTGGATTAAGAGAGCATGCAACGGAGGGTGATGGACCCAGCAGGTTCTGAATGCTATCAGTGCTGGGAATTGCAATTCTGAATTGTAATCCATCCATCGGAGATGGGGTTCTGTCACCTGAATTAGTTTTGAGCTGCTGATTTCTGAGTCAGAGCCCCAAAAGACCACTGAAGAGATGTTAGCTGAAATTAGCATCTTTAATCTGAAGACACTTTATGATATGATGGGTACTATAATACAAGACAGATAAGGAAGTTCTGGAGGGGTGTGTGTGCATGTTGTGGCGGGGGGGCAATGTTACAGGTCGACATGGTATAATCTTGTTTTAAAATTCCAGAACAAAATCTGAATTTAAGTGGGCTGTGAATTTGTGCAATGAAGTGAGCAATGAAGTGGTTCTGGCACACGGGGGTGACAGAGTCAGGGGTGTTGGGGGGGTTGATGCTTCTTGTGATCAAAATGATCAAATACACCGAAAGGAAAACAAATCCAAATGCACATCAGTGACACAGCACAAGCCTTTGTTCTAATTTGTGAAGCAATGAGTGGAGGAAAAGCGAACACACGTCAAAAGTCTTACTACCTCAATCATACGGCTTCTCAACAGGACTGGCTTTGCTACTGAGGTCTGGTGACCGTCACACAGCAGGCCAACGGGGGCTGACCTGAGCCGCAGAGTGTGGAGAAGCCGTCCCTGCTGTCCTCCAGCCAAGTACTTACGAATGCCGGAGGCAGCTGTCTGTCACAGTGAGCAACTCTGCCTTCAGAGTTTGGGTCACTGTATTGTGTATTAATAAATGCATCAGACGGAGAGGAGAAAAAAAAACTAAAATTTCTACTTGTCAGTAACGATGGTTAAAAACATAATAAAGTCATAGGGAGCTATCTTTAATGGCTGGCTAAAATTAAAACTGGCATTATCTAGGTGTTTTCAGATGCCTAACCAACCCCACTCGCACGGCAAACGATCAAGCTGCAAACTGAGGGAGTGCTTTATTGACCTAGAAATCTTATGTTATAAAATACCCCCTGAAGTATGTGGCCACGGCTGAGACTAAGAAATCTTTACAAACTGGTGTTTTATTACATCAATATTTGTCTTATTTTAAAACCCTTACAATTCTCAGGAAGAGGCAGGACTGATAAAATCATCCTAATTTTATAGATAAGGAACACACTCTAACTAGCACTTGACAGTGAGCGGTATATTCTGGGGAGCAGGGGAAGGAGGAGCAATCATGGTGACGCCTGACAAAGCCGCAGCTCAGAGACGGGCCGCAGCGCATCTCCCAGCACCGCGGCAAAGGCAAAGCTCGGCGTTGTCAGTCTGCTTTTCCTCAGTGAAGACCACGCCTGCCAACCAGACGACCAGAGAGGGCCGTATGGATCATTTCAGTACCGTATTCTGCATAAGGAACAGGGCAACACCCGCGAACACTCCTAAGAATCACACTGCTTTGTGGGAAAATTTAAAGAGTGCCAAGTGGATTTTTTTAACAAAAATTTCTAGATTTTTCTAGTTGAAACAAGTGGTCTTTTCCATCTACTTTTAAATCCTTAGATCTCAAAATAGAACACAGAGAAGTGGGGGCCGGGGGGACCACCCTGTTGGGGTGCCCCGTGAGATGGAAGGGTCTGAATCGGGACACCGGCCTGGGGCCTGGGCCGAGCTGTAGCACTCAGTGCAGGGCCTTGCTCCTCCTGTCTGTGCGCAGGTCTGGATTAACAATGTAAGGCCCCTCCAGTCTGCAGGTTATGATGGGGACCAGTGACATCTTCGTCAGCCCTTCTTCTAACCAATTCCAGGATAGGCCCTGAAGAAAACACCTGACGCAAGAGATGCTGAGCACTCTCTCGGCCCGTCTGTGTTACGGCAATGACGGTGGGACTGAGCTTGGGGAGGCCACCATCCCTGTCACTGGGAACCGGAGAAGGCTCTGAACACATGCTCAGGGGAGAGGATGGAGAGACCCGGAGGCCTGCAGAACACTGTGGCCAAAACGTGTCACCTGGAATGGAGCAATCCGAATTCAAGGGACTTTAAGAAACAGAGCTTGGTGGGTGAACTTGTTAGGGTGGGCTGTTCAGAAAGTGTTAATGCTGCCTACGAAACCTTTTAAAGTTATTAAATGGTGTGGTACTAAAAACATAAAAATGGGGGCAAAAGATTTTGGAGTGTGAAAATATTAAGACACGGCATCATAGGATGGTAGTTTATCGAATCAATACGGTACGTCTTTTCTTATTAGGTTGGCAAAGAGCGATGAGGGTTATTTGGGTGAAGTCCTACTGTTTTAGGAGGAGAGAGCAGAGTACAAACGCCCCAGTCTCCCACAGGCTTATGGAGGGACTGCCAGGCTGGGAGACTTTACTCAGTTCCCTCTTCATGGTAAAGGCCCAAAGTCGTTCACCAAGATAACGTCATACAGCTGTTTACATAGACCATTTCTACAGATATAATCATTTAAAACGCACCATAAGATCTTAATTTTCAAGGAAAGTTTCCAGATAATTCTTTGCAAAACAAAGAATCTTTTGGTACAATAATTCACAGGGTCAAGTGTATCTTCTGAATACACAGATTTTCATTTTTCACCAAGCTGGTATTTTCTGTGCTCTAAGGACGCCAAATTAATACCAAGCACCTGCCCGCGCCTGCCTCCTCACCTGGGCACCAGAAGTCCTGGTCCACGTCCTGCTCCCTCTGTGCCGCCGGACACCCGTTTTCTTCCAGTGAGGGGACGCCCTTGGAGACAGACAGCGAGGGCTCCGCCTTCCGTGCCATGTCCCCAGCGTTCAGGGTCATCAGGCCTCCTGGCTGTGCCCCAAGGCCCCTCTCGGCCTTCAGCTCCTCGGCGTCCTCCACCGAGTCACCGCTCCGGGAGCTCAGGAGCCTCATCCGAGACACGGAACTCACCTCCTTCATCCTCATCAAGCGGTCGGTGTCCGCTCTCCTGGGCGGGGAGGCCAATTTCTCCTGTAAACTCTCAATCACTTTGGACGTGCTGCGGAGCCTCTTTTCTGAGCCGGCCACACTTGGGGTCCTTTCTATAACATGGAACAAGGTGGACCTGAAGGGTGGCTTTGTGCCCGCATCCTCGTGAGTGAAGGACGTGAACTCCTGGGGGCTGGGCCGAGGCTCTGGGCCGGGGGCATTGCTGGGGAGGGCCCCATCTACACCTGAGTGCTCAGGAGCCTGGGAGGCCCGCCGGGCACTGTCCCTTTCCCCTACAAAGAGAGGGCTTTTGGTCCAGCCGCACTTTCTCCTGCCATAAAAGGCATCAGTGGATACTGTGGGGCCATCCACCAGTGCTGGACTGGACACGGACTCCTCCCCAGGGGATGCTGGCCTGTGGGCACCTTCGTCAGGCTTGGGAGGCGGGCTCTGTCCCGTTCCCCTGGCGCTGGGCAGCAGGGACTCCACGGCCACTTCGATGCCTAGGATCCTTGCGGCCCTCGCTTGAAGGGACTCATTGGGGGGGATTTCTATTGCACTCGCTTCCCCTAAAGCCCCCTCTAACTCATCAGCACTCCGCCCTTGCGCCAGGCTCAGCCCCACAGACCTCAGGTCTGGTGCCGAGAGTCCGCGGGGTTTGCTAGCGAGGGACAGCGAGACCACTGTTCCCCTCTCCTCCCCATTCTCAGCCTCCGGAGGGACAGCTTTGCTCAGCCCCACAGGATTTAAAACACTGGAGAGTTTCTGACTTTCCTGGGGCTCCCTCAGTTCAGCTGGATCACATGGGGACGCTGGTTTTGTGTCACTTAATCTGGAAGATGTTCGTTTCGCAGGACCTGGGCTGAGTGCTAGCTCGTCGATTCTGTTCTTGAGCTCCTGGTTTCCCTTCTCTGTCATCAAGCTTCCATCTGCTGACAGCAACGCCTCCCCTCTGCTGACGCCCACCTGCAGGGGCCCCAGGGATGGCAGGCGGGCACACAGGTGGCCGCGCTTCCCTTCCTCACTCCAGCGCTCAGACGTACTCTTAACCCCTCCCGACCTCAGCATGGGGTCCTCCCTGGCGGACCTCCTTGGTGGTTCCTCAACTCTCATTTCCCAGCTGTCTTCACGGAAGGCGGAACTCCCGGGAGCAGCACCAGCGGGGCCTGCCAGCAGCCATTCTGGATCACTGTGCTCGCTGCTGCTGCCGCTGCTGCTGTGGCTGCTCTCCTCCTCCTCCTCCTGAAGCTCCTTGTTAAAGCTTTCTAACTGGCTGATCAGATCCCAGGGACGACGGCTAACCGGTTTCAAAAGAAACTGCCCAAAGAGCTGTTGACTGTTGCATGGGCCGGTGGTTTCCCCCTTCACCACCTCGCCCCTGGGCTGGTCCCCGCAGGGCTGACTCGGGCCCGCTCTGGGCAGGAGTGCCTGGTTTAGGGACGAGGATGTCCTTGAGAAAGCACTGTTGCTGGATGGGCTGAGGGACACCTGAGCTTTTGGGGGCCGAGCATTTGGCCTCTGGTTCTGGTCACTGGGAGCTAATGCCAGGTGCCCCTGAGGTTTGGAGAGTACAGCAGGGTCTACACACTTTGGAGTCAGCACTGCATCAGGTGGGCCCCCCAGCTTCTCTGCAGGGAGGGGCTGCAGGCTTCTGGATTCTTCGGCGAAGCTGGTTTGTGTCTGCTGATCTCTGTACTGGTGCCCTGGCCACAAGCCAGAATCCTTGAGTTCTCTGTGTTTTGTGGGGTGAATGAACCTGAGGTCATTTGTTTGTTTGTCGTCTTCTGGTCCCCCCAGACCTTGTTTTCGAAGCTCTGTTCTCCCAGGCACGCTTCCTGTGAGAGCCTGCAGCTCCAGGTCTGTGGAAGACGTGCTCAGCGGACTTTGTTCCTGCAGAGCTGCGCTCTTATCGAGCCCATTCTTTTTATCAGCACTCTGTTTTAAGTCATTGTTATTTGTATCTATATCTGGCAGATGGGATTCTGATTTAACTGGGATGGAAACCAAACAAAATATTGTTTCGCTCATTTTTTTCTTTGAACTTTTCTTGGTCTGAATCCCAGTTTCAAACATTTTGAGCTTGGTCCGGGCGTCACAGGTGCTCTCGCCCTGAGGGTCTTGGAAGGAAACCTGGCCTTCTGCATATCTGTGCTGGTCGCCTTGCACGTCCGGCCGCTGTCCTCTTGCAGTACAGTGGTCTCTTGGGTCATGAAAGCCACCATTTTCTCCATCCCTGGGGAGCTGGCCCCATAGCAACCGGGGGCTGGGATCAGCAAAGTGGGGGCCTCTCTCTCCCCCAGGCAGGGGTTTCAGGCTCTGTGGATTGAAGTTGGCACCACCATGTCGCGTGTTCCCACGAGCCGGCTCTGGGGGAGTGACCGGACGGGAGCTGTACAACCTCTCATCAAGCTTTGTTTCTTCACAGAAACCCTGGGGCTGAGCTAGTTTAATATGTCGGATCCGTGGGTCATCAAAGGGAATATACAGAACAGAGCCATCCAAAGCAGCGGTGGGCCGGGGCTGTGGAGGGAGTCCGCAAGGAGAGCGTGGGCTTGCACCATACTCATTCCCAGTCCCAAGGGAGCCCGAAGGAAGCTGACAACTGGCACCGGCCTTCTCGGTCAGGTGCTCCTGTTGACGGCGACCACCACACACAGGCCTGGGTGCTGCATCCTCCACGTAGGGGTTTGCGATGTGCAGGGGTGGCGACCTGTACGACGGTGGAGGCACATACACTGGCGGCTCCAAACCAGAGTCGGGCGCACAGAGCTCCTGCCTGGGGTCGTTAGTTTTGGTCAAGTGGGGAACACATAGGTCTGTCTGCTGGCTGTCTGGATAGTCGCTGCTTTCCACTCCGCCCCGGGAGTGTTGGTGAGAATCATAAGACGGAGGCTTGAGGGGCCTCCCAAACTTAGGCCGCAGCAAAGGGACAGAGGAGCCACCCTTCTCAGAGTTCCTTGTGGGTTCCAAATGTGGTGCACAATTTGGAGGATAAGATGGCATTTTAGGAACACTTGGTAAATGTCTATCATTTAACGGAAGAGGAATTTCCATGCAACTCAGGCTCTCAGGGCAAAGAACTCTAGGCAATGACTGGGATTTCCCTTTGCTTTGGGAATTCAACACATGTTCTCCTTGCACGAATGGGTAGAGATCTTGAAACAATTTCTCCCCATCACCATCAGACATCTGCCTTCCTAATTTCCTTGGCTGGTTCCAGCTTTCGAGGCTTACATTCTGCCATTCGGCAGGACCTGCCATTCTCAGTTCTTCCCAAACTGCCTTCTTCATCACATTCTCGGTCCTTCTTCCAACTTCCCATGGGCCCTCCCTCACGTGGATGGGCAGACTGTGCGCTTGGGCCATTCCTCTAACCTCCAAGTCTTCTCGGTCCCTTGGCCCTAGCAAGCCACTGACCTCCTGTCTTCCCTGATAGGCGCGGTTGTGACCGGTCTGGGGCTGAGACGACCACGCTGGCACAGGTGGATGATAAAACCTACAAAACAGAGAGGCACGGATGTTACACCAAGGCAGGAAGCACACAGAAGCAGTGTGCACTTCTCTGCTTCTGTGACTGCTGTTCCAAGTCAGACTTAGGTCAGTATTTTTGAAAAATAGATTTCCAACCACAGTACTTGTCGACTTTAAAGAAAACATGTCCCAGTAACTATGGCTGGAAAACAGCCATGTGTGTTGCCCAGGAGTGGCAGCAACAGGCTACCCACAAGAACACTGGGACACTGGTCGTACTTGAGCGATGTCAAGGCCTTTATAACTTTGAAATGTCTAAGGGAATAAGGATAAATCCGAGAGCAGTGTTACCCAAGCATGCTTTTGGGCCACTGGGCATCCATTCCCAGCTCAGTCCAGACCACCGTGCAACCTCTGGGAGTGAGTCTAGGAAACCGCTTTTCACAACGCTGCTCTAGAGCAGTACTGCTTAAACTTGAGCACGTGCAGGAATCCTAAGAGAGCGGCTAACGCACAGGCTGCTGGGTCCCGCTCCCCATTTCTGATTCTGCAGCTCTAGGTAGGGCTGCATCTATGCACTGCTAACACACGCCCCCAGGTGATGCTGATGCTGCCGGTTCCAGTACCCCACTTTGAGAACCATCACTGCCAACGGTTGTCAACCACAACCACACATTAGAATCTGGAGGGACTTCACAAATCCTGATGTCCAGACAGTATCCTAGCTCCATCATACTAGAACCATGGAGGCAGGAGGGGGACTAGGCATCAGTGTTTTTCCAGGTCCCCCAGCGTGAGGCTCAGATAGAACCACGGTTCCAGCAGTTCGCACACTCCCCTGATGTAAGAATCCCAGGAGCAGGTCTCTCCCCGTCAAAGCTCAGATTCAGTACGTCCGGGTTAGGGTCCAGGCATCTGTATTTTTAACAAACACCAGGGGAGTCTTACCTTCAGGAGATGCGGGAAATGCTGCTAGGGCCAACTCTGAGACTGACCAGAGGAGGGGGGCTCTGTTCATGCAGCAGAACTCTCTGCCAGGCAGGAACTGGTAGTCTGAAATACCAGCCTAGTTCCATGTTGTCGTTCCCCACCTGGCCGCACAAGAGAATTTCCCTGGAGCTTTTAAAAAATACCAATGCCCAGGGCTCACTCCAAAATATGTGCATCTAATCAGTCAAGAGAGGAGCCCAATACCAGTAGATTTCAAAAGCTCCTCCCAGGATTCTCGAGTTTAGAACCCCTGTTCCAATGCAGCTGGAGAAAGACGCTGCACGTTGCTACACTGCGCAGAAATATTACGCTCCTGCCTGCAAACGACCAGAGACTAGGACTGTAGCACAGAAAAACCATTACCTGCAAGGAAGCTTGGGGCACTCAACTATTTTGATTAACTATGGGCTAAGCAGAAAATGTCTCACTCTAACACAGCTGCTTGTTTTTTTAGATTATAAAAGTAATATATATTCATTGTTGAAAATTTGGAAAAATTTAGCAAAGTAAAAAAACCAATCTACCCAGAGGTGATTATTTTGATATACAGGCACACCCCAGGGATGTTGTGAGCTCGGTTCCAGACCACTGCCAAGAAGCAAATACCACAATAAAGTGAGTCACACGAATTGCTGGGTTTCCCAGTGCATATAAAAGCTATGTTTACACTACAGTGCAATCTATTCAGTGCACAAGAGCATCATATCTAAGGAAGCAATGTACGTACCTTAATTAAAAAATGCTTTAGTGCTAAAAAATGCTAACTATCATCTGAGCCTTCATCGAGTCGTAATCTTTTTGCTGGTGGAGGGTCTTATTAAAAAACTCACTATCGGGGCCGGCCTGATGGCCTGGTGGTTAAGTTCACACACTCGGCTTCAGCAGCCTGGGGTTTACAGGTGCAGATCCCGGCACGGACCCAGCACCACTCATCAAGCCCCACTGTGGCAGAATCCCATGTAAAATAGAGGAAGATGGGCACAGATGTTAGCTCAGGGACAATCTTCCTCACCAAAAACCCACAAAATCCACTGTCTGCGAAGTGCTGTCAAACAAGGCATGCCTGTGTGTCCTCCAGGCTGTGTGTGAGGACGTGGACCTCCGAGGAGCCCCAGGGCTCCACCAGGAATCTGGTTTATATGCATGCTTCCAAGCACATGCAGTACGGACAACAGCGGACACTCACATGGTGGCTGCCACATGCTCGGTCCATACGAAGTGCTTTCCCTGCACTGACTCATCCTTAGCCCTCTGAGGCAGGAACCACTGTCACTCCCACTTTACAGGGGAGGAAAGAGGCACACAAGTTACGAAACTTGCTTAACACTAACATTTATTAGACACTTATGCTGTGCCAGGCATGCCCAATGAATTATTTCATTTAAACTTTATAACCACTGTTATTTCTCCCTTTTACAGATAAGGGAATTGAGGCACAGAGAGGTTAAACAACTCTCTCAAGTCACACAGCTTGTAAGTGGTGAGGAAAGAATTCAAACCCAAGAACTGTGACCACAAAGCCCGCTCAGGTAGCCACTCTGTTTTCCTTCTCCCAATGTAATGAGACACTCCTCCAGTGCACCTTCGAACACACGAGTAACACTCTATCAAATGCACATGACCTATTGAATTGCTGTAACACTGGTGGACGTCTGTGGAGATTATATTCTAAAACACTGTGAGAAACACTATTGTCCGCAAACACTAAGCATGCCTTGGGCTATTTAGAATAAACCCTTAGAAAGGAATCAGCCCATTAAGGGCATTATGTTATCCATGTTGTCACACCCGACCTTCGACCTTCGCTCAACCATCCCAAGCTCCCCTCCCACCCACAGCGCGGAGGGGAGCTGGCCAGCTGAACCTTTCCCATTCCTGGGGTTACAAGTGATTTTTTTCCTAATTAGATAAATGAAAATAGCATCTCACTGGTTTTCACCTGCATTTCTTTGATTACTAGTAAGGTTTATTATTATTATTTTTTTGTGCTTAGGTGTTATTAAACCACATTTTGTGGAACAGAGCAACTGCTAGGGACTGGGCTTAAGGAAGACCGTCCCCAACACACAGGTAGAGGCTGCCCGTTCTGCCTCTACCTGTATGTAAATAAAATTTATTATTATTGTTGTTATTTTAATTATTATTTTGGAATCACTTCTTTGCCTTAAAAAGTGAGGGTAGCTCTTCAAATCCTGCCTCCAGCCCCAACCCCCAATAACTTAAGCTCCACTTACAGCAAAGCTGAGTTATGGGTTGAAAAGGAAGAAAATATTTAAAACCAATCTGAAGTAAAGCATTTGCCACTGAGCAGCCTAAATGCTTCTGCACTCATGACTCACACACCATGCAGGCTGTCTTCACACTGGGCACAGGAGAAGGGCAATGTCTGTTGCTTTTACTGTCGTTGAAATGATGGTTTGAACATTTAGGTTTGAACGCTTGTTAACAGAGCACTTCTTGGGCCAGGTTCCCTAAGGACTCATCTCTGCTGGCCTCCTTAGCACCACTCTTACTCCTTACTGTCCTGGAAGCACATCCCTGGGGTGTCCGGCTTTACAGAAGAAACCACACTGTGGCTTTTGCTCATTTTCTCAATGGATGTTCCGGTTTCTCAGTAAACATGTGGTGTGCTCATATGCCACGAGGTGGCTGAGATCCCAAGGTACTATTTGTCTAGGTACGTGCCATGCGCATCATCAGAAGACAAATAAAGAATGACATAAACAGGACAAGGACATAAACAGACCATAACGACCTATAGGAGTAATGTGGTCAATTTTCTTCTCCACCCAAAAACGTTATAGCATCACCTTAACCTAGTCAAAACTGCCATAGATAACTAACAGATAACTAATCAAAAGCATTCCAGATTAAACTTTTTCCTATTTTCACAATATACCACAATCCTAATTTAAGGAAAACATGGCTCATCTGGGAAATTTTAAATGATCTATTTAAAAATATAGTCCACATGACATAGAAAACTATAAAGCATTTATTTAACAAAAATTATCTTGTATCTAGTATGCACCTGGCTCTGACAGGCACAAGTGGACCCCACATGGTGATAGTTCTGGCAAATTTCTCCTTCAGACAAGTTGTTAAGTGTGGATATTCTACCGCTTTTGATATAGGATGCCAATTATCAGCTAAAACGTGTGTTACCTCATATGGCCTCAAAGCCAAGAATATGTTTCCTAGTGCCTTTGAGGAAATAAGATGAGGTTAAATTTTTCTTTTTAAAAAAATGAGACTAATAATTTACATTTTTAAAAAGTTAACAATGGGACATTTTACAAAAACATGCTGAACATATTAATAAAGGGTGGGAAAAAGATAAGGAGAGCAAAGTGGAACGTGATAGCCCAAAGAAACTGCGTTGACAAGTTCAACGAGACAGCAGGTCTTTATAGAGAATTCCTGAGAACAGGATGGAGCCGAGGGAGAGGTGACACTTGCTAACAGCTCCACGCCTCACTCCAGAAAAGAGACATGATGCCCACAGAACAAGTGATGAAAACTGTTTGGAAAATATCTGAAATATGAACATGTGAAAAACAACACATCTAAAGGAAAACTGACAAACCGATTTGCTGACTATATAAAAGCTAATGATGAAAAAAATTAGGAGACATTTCTGGGAGTTCACATGACTCATTTTCAACCACAATAGAAAATACTGCCTTTCTTTTAAAAAGTAAAAGCCCACTTAGAATGGCAATATTTGAAATGTCTTTTAACCACGGTTTCACACACTCCAAGATCATCCCAGTGGACCAAGGTCCTTAGGAGCTGCACCAAGTTGTTACCATCTGGGCACCTACAGCTGAGCTCTGTGCCCGGTGGGGACGGGACAGATGTGTGGTTTAATAAAGATAACTAGTCAAGACTTACTGCCTAACTCATTGAACTGGGGGTTCCCTAGGAACAAAGACATTGTAGTGACCCCTCCCTCCTCTGTGAACCTGGGCCCCCGAGGGCGAACCCCAAAGTGTAGTCAATTGTGCTTCCCTGGGGAGCTGTGGGCGCTGGGTGGGGGCTTCACTAAAGTGGTCCCCAGGTCCCGTGATTTCTTTCGGTTGGCAGGTCTGCCAGCCCAGCAGATGCTGGTGCTGCTGATCGACCTTCAACCCTGGTGTCACATTCTGGACCAGGGGAAAGCTGCATGACTTTGTTGTGACTCTTCCTTTGGAAGCCACTCCCCCATCCAGATGGGTCAGCTGTTCTTACCCAGATGCACAATCTGAGTATAAAGGCAGTGCATGCCACTTAAAGAACCTCACGCTCCTCGAAGGAGCAGCTCTCTTCTAGACTGGCAGAGGCGCTTTCGGCATCTCTTCAGAATGACTCACATCCACCAGCCCCAGTGTGAGCTGTCTGACATGTTTCTGTGATGGGGTCAGCCATCTACCGTTACAGAATTTGCTCTTAATGCTCTTTGGGCCTGGAAGGAAGCCTGCAATTTGTTCTTCAGTGCGCCTTACTACATTCAATACATTACCCTGTGTAAATAGCCCTCTGACACAGAGTAACAAATAAGCTAATTTTGGAAAGGGGAAATATGAGGTCAAGAGAAGATGAAGACTAAGGTATAGAGGTTAGCATGAATTAAACATCAGTCAAAAAAGACACAGCTGCTCTGGAAATATAACAGATAAACACTACTATTCAGCAACGTTCAATTTGAACAAATAATTCTAAGTGGCAGAGTTCTAACTAGAAAATACACAAATGCCTGGTCAGACTGAAAAGTTCTTCTATGCCTGCTTTTTACAATGTCATAATAAATGAACATAAGTGATAAATAATATAGATTCAGTTGAAATAAAGTACCAGGTAGACTATTTCAGGAGATTACTTTTTTGTTACTTTTTAAAACTACACAAACGTAATAATGGATCTCAAGAGGAAACATAAATTACTAGACTTACAAATGATGCCAACTTTAGACATACGAACAGGACAGGAAAGCAATTCCAAGCACCCAGGGTCTCAGTGCACAGCAGCAGCTCAGTAGATTCACCTGGAAAAGCACCTGTGGCCGCATCCGGACGGAAGCGCCTCAGCCAGGGGCCCTTCACACAAAGGCTCGGAACGCCAGAGCGGGGGGTCCAGGTCCTATAAAGATCAGCTCAGAATGGAAAAAGCACTTTGGAACCCATCCCCACTGCAATGCCAACTCGTTCTACCACAGGACCAGAATATTTAAAAAATTTCAACACAAGTTGAGCTTTTGTGGTTGCCAGCAATTTTCTGAATCATCTCTGGACTAGGAGACTTCTGCTTGTGCCAGGTCTAGTAAAGACCTTTTATAGACGCAAGGTAACTCAGAGCCCCCGCGCAAGAGGCCTGCCTCGGGGAGTGGTGTGTGGGCTTGCTGCATGCTTTTTACCAATTATTAAATGCACAGCTAGTGCTGATGCAAGACTGAGCCTTCTTAGAAACTGGTGGAAATTCCAGTAGTGTATCTTTCGAATGCATCAGGGACTAGGAAAACCATGACGGAAGAGAGTCCTTCTGAGCTTGCCTCCATGTGGACCACTGACAAATGCACACTTAGAACAGAAGAAGATGGGAGAAGCAGAAGGGAGGGAAGGGATAAAGCTGAAGGAAGGAGGGCATGAGGTCTGCACGGAGGGAGGAGAACAGACAGGTGGCACCTGGCGGAGGGCCACCCGGGCAGGCCACTGGCTGTGTGCACTGAGTCATCCTCAACCGAGAGAACTAGAACCGCTCCTGGTGAATCATCATCCGTAACAACAGCCTCCCCACAACTGCGCTTACGAGAGAAGAAAGCCTGTTTCATACACTCGCATCTCTGACTCCTGTCAGTTATTTAAATTAGTCCACTTGCTATACTAATTAAAACGGCACGGACATATCGATGACTTTGAATTTAAAGGCAAGAAGATACTTCGGAGTCCTCTTTATCCCAGCAGCAGCCTCCCCAGAAGGCTGTGTGCTACCATTGTCACCCATGCAAGCATCCCAATGACAGATGACACTCTCTCTCTACATAAAACATCATTTTGTATACATCACGATGCTGGGGCAGCCTCGAGCCTCTGGAGAAGCCGACACTCAGGGAGGGTCCCATCAGAGGGAGCAGGAAGCCCTGCAGACCACCTGGAGTTGTAGTTCCCCAGAGGTAAAGCCTGGTTAAAGCAGGGGCAGATGCCCCCCCTCCCTCCCAGATGGGGGGCCTTCCCTCCGACTGACTGGTAGCTGCACCTGCATTTACTGCAGGTTACTACCCACCCTCTGAGGAATTTCCTAGCTTTAGGAAGAAAGGGTTTAGATGGAAAAGAGTGGAATCCAGAGCTTGGGGAGGCCTGGTGAACCTGCAGCTGATCCCCACAGATGGCTGCGGCAGCTGCGCAGGATAAAGGGACCAGAGGTGGCTCAGGCTTCTTGCCACACTGACAGGGAGCAGCATGGCAAGGCTGCCAGGAGCGTGTGGGTGCCCCCATGGGCACTGGCCGGCAGCAGGGTTCAAGCGCCAACACCATTCTGTTTAACCGTATCTCTTCTGCCACACACAGCGCCTCTCTTCGCCTCTGAGTCTTCATTTCTATTGAGGGGATGGTAACAATTCCTTTCTTTCTGACTTTGTTGGGAGGGATTAATGAGATAATATATTTAAACTGTTTAACAGAGTGTCTAACACAACAAACCCTTGTTTTTAGCTATTAATACTGTTACTAACCCAATTAAAATAAATTCTGTGGAGCAGATAATTTTGAAACTCCTTCCCCCTGCATCATCCAAGGAAGAAGGCGCAGGCACAGAGGAAAGAGGAGAGCTGCGTGTTTGTTTACGTGATGGCTATTTCAGAGCGGTATTGCCTGCTCTCAGCTGTAATCAATAGGCCTTCACCACAACAGGAAAGAGTGACAGAGCTGACTGTCATAACAAGGCTCTGCCCCTCCGGTGATGGCCGGTCTCTAAGGAAGAAGCTACACCCGTTTCCATGATGATGTAGAACAAACTGGTATTTAGTTTATTACACAAACCAGGCATGGCAAGCTAGGATCCATTCTCTCTCACATAAATCCAATAGGCAAGGCAGACTATTTCAGTATTTTCTTATTAATAAGGATAGTCTGATTTTCACCAAGGTAAAATATTTTCATTAGTACAGTCCATACATTGCCATTATCGACATGAAAAACAAACTACCCTAGTTTCTCACTTCCCTTTCATGTTCCTATCATCACTCCTCACTTTCATATACTCATTCTTCCACAGACACTTAGGGAATGTCCTCTGTGCCTCTGCCCCTCTGCTCTGTGGAAGCCAAGCTTAGAGCAGCAACGAGTCGGGGAGGCAGCCACCAGGGACGAGTAAGCCAGAGTGCCTGAGGGGCTATCAAGAACCCCTAGTGCCCTCTCTGCAGACAGATGAGGATGCTCCGTGCTTGGGAAGCTAACTGAAGCCCTCAGGGCCCACTGCTGGTGCAAGTCAGATGTCAACCAGACTCCAGTCTAGGCTCCTTGTGCTTCGTCAGGTACTCAGCGGTATAGTCGTCTCCGAAACTAAGCGACTGGACCTAAAGACCTTTTGGGTCTTTTTCAGAGCCATGTTTCAGGTCCTCACCATCCAGTGCCTCTCACCTGGGTATTTCCTTGCTTGCTAACTAATCCAATTCTCTAGCTAAAGAAGAAACTCAACCCTAACACTCTCCTCTTGGTGATGACATGCTGCCGAGGCAGACAAGCGCCAGGCTGTGCTGCTGCTGAGGTCTTCCTGTTACTTCCAGAAGTGCCTGCTCACCACCGATCTTCCAGAGGCCTCACGTTCAAAGGGCCCAACCTGCTTCGGGGTAGGAGGAACTAGTGACAGGAAAGCAACCAACACACAAGAGCGCATGCAGGAGAGAGGCCCGGCATTCGGGCACTTCTGGAAGGTTACACAGCTATGAGCAAGAACAAAAACCTCAGAAGAAGGCTTTACGGAAAGACAGTGGGGAAAACAGGAGCTCTGAATCTTCAGGTGTGTTCCTGAGCACGCCAGCTCGATCAATTCATGCTTTTCTTGTGAAGAGGTCAAAAACAACGCCTACCACTTAGGATACTGAGCAGCTAGAAGACAACTCATGTTTGTGAAAGTATAATTTTGTAAAGAGAAAGAGATACATAGAAACAGATGTTAAACTTGAAGCATGCCTTTTTTGGAAAACCATTATAAGCAGGATATGATTTGAGAGAAGCTTAGAAAGCCTCTGAAAGTTAACTGTTTACCATATCCAGTAGCACTATCTAGAATGGATGTTTACTGATCAAATAGAAACCTCCCAAGATGAGGGCCCAGCCTGCCTGCCACATCAGAGACGCTCCCCGCTTGCTAAGTCTCTAATCAGCTGGGACCGCCGCTGATGACAAGAGATAATTACAAGGTATTCTCATGGTTAACTAACAGAAATTTTTACCAGAATCCCTGGGACTAAGCAGAGAAGAACTCATTATAGTACGACTTTCAGATTCAAACCTCCGCTATGTTAAGGTATTTTACAGCTTCCTCTGATTATATTATTTCAAAGGAAACACATTAAGGAAACCGTGAATGCCTGATAACAGTCTTTTACATATTTTAATGGTAGCTAAGTATTATTTAGTTATGGCTACTTTCATTTTGAGCAGGCAGTTCCCTCCGTGTACCAACAGCCAGCTTTTCCCCTTCGCCCACTTCCTCTTTTTCCCCTTAATTATCGCGTGTGTGTGTGTGTGTGTGTGTGTGTGTGTGTGTGTGTTGGCAAGCAAGCCCTGGAACAAGACAGTACGTGCAAAAAAGTTAAACTCAGTGCAAAATGATGAACTAAAAGAATACGCCTCACTATAATCTTTAAACACAGATGTAAATATAAGCTCTCAGAAGCATCCTTTTCATACTGCCAGAAGAGGACAGAGATGCCACATATAAGGTACACTCAGTATCAGTTTTTGGCTACATGGCAAAAATTAGGACATAGTAAAAATCTAGCATTAAATCATCTGATACAGAGAATGCTGACTGCAGTTTTATAGACATTCGTGGTTTTCCAGCTATGAACCTATGAACACTGCAGCAATATTTGACATGGCCTGTGAGGTTTTTTCTGGCTCATGTGAGTGACTTTCATGCAAAACCTGCAGCCAGTTTCATCATCACAATCTGTTAACTGAGACCATTCAGGAGTGGTTTAGCATCTAGATGAGCTCTCAGCGGAGTACATGACTTAAGGGGAAATGCCAAGGCTTTCGAGTTACTAAGTGAATGTTCTGTGAAGAGAGAAGAGAACATGTTTTGGGGTGCATGATTATCCCCCCTCCCAGCCTGGAAACGGCCCTCATCCATAGCCCCTTTAATCACAGCAGGGAAAGCTCAGACATCCAGGTCTGGTCATTCCCTCCCCAAACCCGTCCTGTGTCCCTCCCCCAGCCACCCCCCTCCCCCCTGCCCCCACTCATCAGAATAGGGGTAACTCACTAACCAAGGCCAAAGCATCCATTGGCTGCCCACAATGATCGATTAGCTCAAAAACTGAAATTAAGAGACAAGGTGGTAGTCATCAGGGTGCTCTGGAGCTAGACCGCCATGCAGAGGCAATAGCAGAATACAAGTCACCATGAACCAAAGTCACCGGGAAGTAGCAACCGTCAGTGAACAGAAGAGCTGGTCAGCAGAGGAGGAAGCAGAAGCGCAGGGAGATGCAGAGACAGGCCACAGGAGGCAGAGAGATCTAAAGATTCCCCCAGGCGAACAACCCACCACCCAGAGAGACAGCAGGGGACGGACCCATCCTGGCTTCCAGCTCTCACTCCCACAGGAACCAGGCCTGCTAGTCTTCATTTCCTACCTACGGGCGTCCACAAGATGGCCCGTCAGAGTCTCACAACCATTTCCCCCTTTTCTTCCAGGTGGGCTGCAGTTTTTTGCACCCACAGAATCTAAAAAGCAGGGAAACTTTACCACCAGGAACGATTTGGCCTCCTGGGAGTTCTGCTGACTGGGACGGGCACTTCCTCCTCCCACCTGCTCAGCCCCAAGTCAGCACGTATGGAGCTATGAATATTTCTAGCCCAACTGCCCAGCACAGAAAGCCAACACTCCTCCTGTTCACAACGGAACTTTCCTAACTAGCCTCACACAGGTCCTCTCACTGGAAACCTCCTCCACTTCGCATCCCAGTGTAGCCCAATGACTCAGCCCTCACAACTGCCGTGGTGTATAAGTACCAGGTTTGATCCAATTTATTTTTAAAATCTTTTTGGTTGTTTAATAAATGCAAAATTCTTTAATAGGAATTAGCAAAATCAGAGATGAATTAGAAATGGTGTCAGCCTTCAGGAAGCTGGAGAAAGTGCTGGAAGAACACATGGGAGAGAGTAATTTCAACTGCAGGAAGCTCAAGAAGTCAAACTGTTAAGGCAGAGTTTCCAGAGAGAGATGGGGAGGAGAGGTTCCAGGAGCTTCCAGGCAGGGCTTAGAGGGTAGGGAGCACATGGTGGCCCCGTGTGGCTGGCACCTTAGAACAGGAGCAGGCCCAAGAAAGGCAGGTGGGGCTCGGAGGAGAAGGCCTGCAGGGCCCATTAAAGAGCTAGGCAGGCCCCTGAGCAGGGAGTCGCACAACCAGGCTTCAGGCTCCATCTTCTTTGCATTAAATCTCCTACAGTTACCAGCCCTGAGATGGACAGCACAACACACTGAAGGCAGCTCTGGAAAACAATTAGTCTCTAATCATTAACTCAGATAAACTGTGTACACATGAGAAGAGAACTGTCCCCACCACTTGAGCGTAGGGCTTTTGAGCAAGTTCAGTTGGTCCTTCACCTCTCCTCACAACAGAACTGTCATTCTCTTGCCATCTTGGGTGCTCAATGTCACTTGATCTAACAATAGTGAAAACGCAAAGCACAGCCTCTTCAGCAAGTTAGGAAACGTCTCTTGCATGTTTGGAAATTTGTGCTCCTTTTCTCTTTTTAAGTTTTACTGGATATAACCAGCCCTTACATAAGAAACTCTGTTCTAAGCTGATGTCAGTTACCAGAGAGAAAGAAGGAAGTCCTGACCATTGTCACCACACCCCAGATAAAGGACAATACTACCTTCCAAGTATGTAGCCCTTAAGAATGCACACAGAGAAGCAGCATTACGTGCATCCTCTAAGTTAGGTACGACAGGATGCACTCCTCATGCAGCTCCAGACAGGAAAGGGATGCAGCTGTGCCCCGAGAGCTGTTACACATCCACGCACGCCGCAGGGAGGGCGGAGGACAAGGGAGTGAGACGGGGCAGTCCAGCACAGGCCAACCGTCAAAGCTGCTCATAGAAAGGAGCGCCCCTTTCAAACTAGGCAGGCCTCACAAGGGAGAGCTGGGCCAGGCCCAGCGAGGCTGTAGAGTGGCAGCCACCAGCTGGCCTGGCAGCCCAGGGCCTGTGGCCTGGGTCAGGCTTCCCTACACGGCAGTGTCCAATGGCCCTCGCCAAGTCACCAACATTCTCTAGGCTTCACATTCTTCGGCTATAAAATAATAGCACTGCCAACATGTCTCCATCTTCGCCATCTTGCCAAAACAAAACAATCTCCTTTTAGCCCTGTGGCCTTCTTGACTGCCGTCTTGCCCAGGGAGTCTGCGGCGCACTGAGGACTGGCCCATGGTGTGCGGACACACTCTAGGGCAGACCTCAACCCACTCGAGACACTGCAGGAAGAGGGGACCCTAGTGACTCCTCCTAGTCATCCTGATGCCTTGTAGGCATACAGGGCCATCCTGGCTACAGCTGCCCCCAGACCCAGAGGCCAGCCCAGCAGGGTCACTGTGTGGGACAGGCCAGGCTGCAGGACCACAGTTGCACTTGTCGAGTGACTGGGATCTGGCAGAGAACCATTTATTCATCCAGATTCAGAATTCACATAAGCCACAGTATTGTTGGTTTTTCTTTTTCTTAAAATTTTTAAGCTGTTAACTATTAGCATGCATTTATTTCCTCCACAAGCATTTTTCTTCTATTGGGGAAAATAATTCTTCTCCTGCCTACCTTTCTGTCTGCCTCCTGTTTTCAGTTGTCTATTGGCTACTAAAGAAAGAAACATCTTTTCATTTCAACCCAAGAAGCCTTGCAGCTGCTCTCGGAGGCTTTGGGCACTGGCATGGATTTCTGCAAACATGTATGCATTTTTTCTTCTACCCTACAAGACAATCTTCAATCTGAAAGCTACTATACACCTCCCAAGTTAATCGGCCAACCTCAGAAACAGGGGGAAGAGACCAGTTCCGTGAAGAACTCTGCCATCTGTACAAAGACATCCCAGTGCCACACAAAGCCACCTATCTGAGCACTTCACCACGATGGAAAGATGGCTTGTAGACCTGATTTTCCCTACCCGCATAGAGGCCAGGCTGGTGGGCCCTTGTGGTCCTCAGGAACCTGTTATCACATAGAGGCTAGAAAGTCCTGAGCCAGTTACAGATGAAGCTGGGAGTCACATTGCCCACACGGGATTCTAAACCTGATTCTATTGTGGCCACTGAGGACCCAACTCTAATCTCTCATCTAGGGATAGAGTTGGGTCCCACTCAAGACTGAGAGCCCCACATCGCCTACATAGCACCTTCACAGGGACTCCAGGCCACTCTCTTTATATCGTCGGAAACTGAGCCTTCTGCTTCTCAACAGGTGCCACAATGCTGGGAAGAATGAGCTGATCCCACGAGCATATATTAAACACACTGTGTGCCAGCACTGTAAGAAGCTCTGTAGGAAACATAACAGAAGGAGCAGACAAGGGACAGCCTCAGCACCTGAAACCCAAGGTGGAAGGGACAGATACGCTCAGCACAAAACTAGAAGCAGTGGAGGCAGGATAAAATCAAGCACGAGTCTACGCAGTAGCAGCTCAGGCTGTCCTAGCCTTCAGCCTGCTGGTCCATCACACCCGCTTCCAAAATCCACGGTGGGCACAGTTCTCAGGGAAAATGGCTGAAAAGACAGTATGCTCAAAACAGTAGAGGACGCAAGTGCGACTTCTGAAGGGCAAAGTTGAAGAAAAGCAGCTTCAAGTCCTTCTCCATCCCGGGGCCCTTCCTGGAGCTGGCCCCATCAATGCTAACCCTGCCCCTCGCCAGAGAAGTGCTCCTGACTAGGCAACAGAAACCTGCCTCTACCACCCTGGACAGGAAGAGGGGCTGGCACCTCTGCTTTCACTCAGTAACTAAGGTGGTGAATGCTCTCAACTACAGGAACAAAATCCCTCCCATTTTTGTCCGGAAGCTGTCAACCAAGAAGGAAGATCCTTTCTGTGAAAAGGTGACTTCTAACCCTGGAGGGCTGGTTCATTCCCATTAGACTTAATTTACCCCACTTTTGCATGCTTGTTTGTTTGTTCCCCTTAAAGATACGCCTCTGCTTGCATTTGTTTCCTTGGTCCATTTCTTCCTGGCTACACACAGTTACATAACATGCTCCATATGGGCAGAGCCCGCCTTCCCCAACCTGAGGCTGACCCCCAGGCGGCACTAAAGACAACAGTTTTATGAAGCGATGACAAGGGTTTCCTCCAGGTTCAAACCGTGTGGATGAGAGTCGCAGGGCTGGTCTCCTGCACTGGCTCTGTGGAGAGCTGCTGAAATCCCCTCTTTTTTAGCCCCTCTGTTTCCCTAGCCAACCCACCCTCTTTTTTGTTGTAAGAAAACACTCACAGATGCAGCTGTATTCAGATGGGATACGCACATTGGTGCCAGCGAGTGTGCAAGGGAAAGACGGGTTGGAAGCCAATGGAATTATATGAATACACAAGAAGAAAGGTTTTCTTCTTCACAACGGCAGGGAATATAGACCCCTTTCAACTCTGTAATGTACCAAATATTGAAACACGTTAATAAGAAAGCCAAATGTACTAGGAACGTGCGCCTGACATAAACTAGCTTTCACAGAGTTTTAAAATGACTCCTAGCTGAGGCAGTACGAAGTTTACAAGGGAACAAAGAAGCCGAGTATTAAAATGCTTCGTTTAGCATGATAGAATTCGTGTACTCACCACTATTTAGTACGCCCGGGCCCCGTGCTAAGTGATGCTGGAACATCCCAAGGAGCCCGATGGAAAGAAGCATTCTCGTCTCTGACCCTCTCCCTCCCTGGTCCAGCCGAATATAAGGAGTTGAAGGAGTTACTTACACACCCACTGCCAAACACCCCAGTGGAAAGAAAACGGTGGGTTCACGTGGAAGCTTACCTCGCCTCAGAAGTTCTGGAAGCTGAAGCACTCTGGGTCTGTCCGTGGCCTCTCGGGATGCGGTGGCTGTTTTCCGAGTCACTCACGTGTCCCTTCCCCAGGGACTTCCCACCGTGTGGGAAGGCTGCAGGGCCATCCTCACATCCATTCAGCAGGCCATGCCCAGCTCTGGCGCCTCTTCTTGCTTGCTGGTGCCCCTCATAGTTATCCTCGTGTGGTGCTGGGAGATTTCTTGACAGTTTGTATCCGTGAGAAATCAGGAGGTCTTCTACACTGTACATAATGCACACACACTGGCCTCATCAAAGCGCAGCCGCTGGGACGGTCGTGGTGACAGGACCCACGCTGAGGGGACAACAGAGAGCACTGGTGAGGAGTCACTGGTCCTCCCTGGAACTGCACCTGGCACCTCCTCCTCCCTCTGCCCCGACCAAACCAGACCCTGCTCATGAGCACAGCATGCGCCTGCACACACGGTGGAGAAATGTGGAGTGCTCCACCTGAAATCACTCTCCATCTTATTCAAGTAGAGAGGGTAGATGCAGCACGGGCTCTGCAGGATATGGTGGTAATTCTGGGGACCCCACCCTCTGATGGCTGCCTTGTAGAACAGTCCGGAATAGAATAGTGTTTAAGCAATGAAATGAGTAACAGTGTCCACCATCCCCTCGCCTCAGTCATCTGAAAACAGCAGGCATGAGAGAGGACAAAATAAATACAGACTCAGAAGCTGCAATTACAACCCCATGTTTCTAAAAGGAGAAACGACCAGTGTCCAGCTTAATCTTACTATACTTCCCTCCTTTCATCTTGTAGACATACCTTTTGCTCTAAAAGGGCAGAGTGAAATCTTTAATCAACTCACAGCCATGACAGACTTGAGTGAAGCAATCTAGATGGGGAACCTCCCCAGGGAGGTCAACCAGCTGCTGAAAACAGATCTCCAGGCTTTAGGCTCATGAGTAAGCACACGACACCCTGGTCCAGCACACACCCCCACCCACCGCACAATCCCAAACTCCTCCTTTCTACACGAGACTTTAAAGAATCAAATTTGTCCCCTAGGAATCTGGGGGAACGTTTTGCATCTCTGAGCCAAGGGTGTCCACGTCCAGATGCTGCCATGGTGCATTAATTCAACAGCAGCACCTTCCCTGAGTAAACTGCCCAGAGGTGACAGAACCAACACAGAAGAATAAAAGCGGACAGGAACCCACTTGAGAGCACAAGTGTGATAGTGGTGGGGCCGCCATGTTTATTTTTACACAAGAGAATCTTCTTTCCTATGTCTTCACATTGTTAACAGAGTGGAAGACAGTTTGGGCAGACAGATCTGCTGCTGCGTCCCCGGAGGGTGTGATGCTGGCCTGGGAGAGAAGCGCACAGAAGCTGGGCCTGGAAGAGCTGGGCCAGCTCCAAGCCACTTCGCTGGGGACAGTGGGCGGAAATAGCACCGCAGCAGCCCCTCGAACAATGGCCAGGAAATGCCTGCTGGCCCATGTGCAGGTGACGGGGAGATGCATGTCCTTCCTGTCAGTGGGAATTCTTACTGGGGCTATCACACGATTCTGCTGACTGTGCATGGCCTCACTCTTCATCACATGCTAGATTATGGCAGCAGCAAAGTCTTGGTTGTCAGCACGGAGAGTATCCATGTCTACAATTTTCCACCAGGTACCTACGTTTTATGGAAGGTTGACTAGCTCTGGCTGTTACTGTATGAGCAGAAAATTCTCCATAGCAACTCTGCCATTCCTGACACTCCTGCTATCTGTCTTTTAAGCAGCTCGACAACTCGGCTCAGCCACTTAGATGGAAATGGAAGGCCCAGAGAGGCAAGCATTTGTCACTTGATTCAACTGAGTAAGTCACTGGGCTAGAGACCGCAGAGGAAAGAGATGCCATTACAAACACAGGGCTATGGGAACACAAAGGCAAGGCCATGAGGGCAAAGCCTTCGTTTTATTCAGTGGTACACCCCCAGCATCTAGGAGACAGTATGCTTTCAATAATAACTGATGAATGAGTGCAGAACTGAGAGAAAGGGACATTTGAGCTAGGTTTTGAAGAATGATGAGGAGTTCTCTAGATAAACTGCATGTGCATTGTGTATGAGAGGGGGAACAGGCATTTGAAATAGATTTTGGATACAATTATCCCAAGAGTAAAGAAATGACATAGAAACAGGATCCTGGGAGCCTAGAGCAAGGTCCCCAAACTCACCAGCTCAATGTTACACATCCAGACAGCACCACAGCTGAAGTTAGAATTTAGGTCTATGACACTCAAGTTTCTCTCTCTTACCACGTCAGGCTCTTTAAAAGCAAAGCCAAGTGCACTGCTCTCCAACTGGCCATCCAACATGCAAAGCGACTGGCCAGTGTCCACTGCAGGGCTGGCTGTGCTGCAGCCCACTGTTACAGTGGTAAGAAGAAAGGACCCTCACAAAACATGCATGTGGGTCATTTTCATACTGGAGTTAGGTACCTTGGACCATTATGGCTAGGTCTGCAAGCAAATCATATTTAGCAAACCCTTAAGTGGCATGACAACACAGGCCAAGCCATAAAAGCCACACGTCTTTCAAAAAAGACTCAAATTCGTAAGAGCCATAACTTGACCTTATAGGGCTCAGGTCAGAAGTGTACTGATCCTTGGAAACTCCTAACTTGTTTCGTCTCACAGAGGCCAGTAGCTTGTGGCGGGCAGGGGTAGGAAACACACGAGCTTCAGCAAGCAGGACTTGGAGCCAAGTGGGAGAGGTGAGGAGAGGAGGGGTGACCCGCAGGCCCATAACCCAGTGAGTGTTCCTAGCCCCCTCCACCCCACGGAGGACTCCTCTCCCTCAGCCTTGCACTCTTCACCTTCTTCATCCCAACTGAGAGCCTAGGCTTCTACCTCACCTCCACACACACGCGAAACCTCACCTGTCCCCTACACAGACTTCGGAACAGTCACAGTTTCTCTAACCCCTATCATACTCAGCCTATTTTCCTGAGCATCCTGATCTCAAGATGGAATGAGCTGCCTCAAGAGGTGGCAAGCGCCCCATCACTAACACATCAGTTACACAGGCCATCAGGAGGGAGTGCTGACGTGCTGAGGAGGACACTGGCATCCAGTGAGTTGCTGGACTAAAAGCTGGTCCTTTCAAATTTTCTTTTCAATCCTGAGATACCAGCATTCTAATCAACAGAACTTAATTTGTCACCCACACCAACTCAAAGGGTGGCTGCAAACAAGCATATGCCAAAATCTGACATCAACGTAAGTTATAACATTAGATTTCACAACTTGGAGAGAGATGTGTGAGTTAAAACGGCCCAGGATCAGGTGCGGTCCTCATCATCCCAGCACTAGTGCCGCTCCCCAGGCCCAGCCAGGACACCTGGAGCAGTCATCACCTGCACCACACCTCAGTTTTCTGATCTGCAAAATGGCAATGCCACTATCTTTCCACTTCACCAGACTCTTTTGAGGGCCAAATAAGAATAAAGAAAAGTGTAAATCACCATGCAAATATGACTGTGGATTTACTATGCGATGATGGCTCCAGTTTGTCTCTGAAGGGTTACTTGCCTCATGGAAAGATTTCACTTAGTTATTAATTTTCACCATGTAGTTTAGACCAGTTCCTAATTCCTTTTGTATGAATTGGGATCTAACTCTTGATTTCCAAAGTCATATCCGCTTTATATCACCCACATCCTTGTCTTTTGTGACTGGATACTTCAACCTCCATCCAAGTCACTTAGAACAGTAAGTGTTATTTCATAGAGTCCAAAACATTAATTCTGAATGCCCATGACGCACCAGGCACTGAGACTATAATAATGAATAAGATGCATTCTTTGCCCTTGAGAATCTATAGACAGCTGGAAAACTGGCGATTAGCACAGCGTATGCATGGATTAGTGATGGGAGCCTGCCACCTCTCCACAGTGTCACAGCACTGCAACAGGGATAAGGACAGGATGAGACAGAGGGACCCTGACCCAGTCTCAAGAGGTCAGGGAGGCTTCTGGAAGATTGCTTCTAAGCCAAACAAATCCTCTACCTCAAAGCAGACCTGCACCGTGAGGTGCCCTGCAAGTATGCTTCCCAGCCAGTTCATTGAAGAATGCTGTTCCTTCACTACTTTATCAGTTTGTTGCCTTGGATCAAATACGCATAGTGCACCATGGAGGAAGAATGGCCCAGAGTGTGCAGGTGCCCAGATACCAACTCAGGTAAGGAAGGGACTTCTAGCATTGGCTGGGCCAGGACACAACCACAAGAGACAAATGAGCCCACTTTAAATAGCATTTTCATTTTATGAATATCTAAACACCACTAATGCAGAGGAAACATTTAACATAACAACAAACACGTTACCAGACAGTCCGTCAAGGCACAGCTGCCTGAGAGTGGCGTGTCCACGCTGAGGAGTTCTCAAGCAGAGGCTGAGTGAGTGATTTGTAAACTTTTTTGTTTTTACAGCAACCCACTGATGGTATGTGCACACACATCAATCAAAACTTTAGAGGAAAAAGAGTCACCCTCACAGTCTAATATGTAGTATTTTCTATTCTATTTCACTTTTCACAAATGCTGCTCACCACCCACTGAATTCAGGATGCACTAATCGGTCAAGACCTATGGTCTGAAAAGCACTGATGTGGAAATCACTCCTGCTCTGGTCAGGATACTGGGCTATATGACCTCCGAAATTCTGTCAAGTTCAAAGATCCTATCAACCTCTGAGAAACTCCTTGGTCTCACAAGTTCATTGCTCTGTTCTCAACAACAAATACAGCTCTTCCAGCCCATTAAAAATTCTCTTTCCAAGAAATAAAGTCACAGCTACAAAGTCAAGCTACTTTCCTATTCTCAAGAGCATAAAATGAAAAGGAATAAATCTCCTTAAGGAAAAGCCCTGTCTTCTGCTTCCTTCCTCACTCTACCCATGATCTCCTGGGGGCTTGGTGTCCGAGCCTCGGAACACTTAGTGCCCGGCTGACAGGTCTGTCAGCACCACGGAAGCACAGGGGGAAGCCGCAGGTCCCTCAGAGGGACGGGGTCTGCCGAGCTGCCTTTTATCCCTCTCTCTTTGGTTTGAGAATGCCAAGAAGCAGCTTTCTGCTTCTTTTGATTTCACTATTGTTCTTTTCATATTTCCCCCTATTCTCTGACCCATATATTCCTAGACTAAGCCCATCTTTTCAACGATAAAATTTATAAAGCAGTTTAAAAACTCTACCACCACAATAGAAACGGACAGCCTGGTAAAAGGCACACATCCTAACGGATCTCTGTCTCTGGGCAGCGCGTGTTCGGCTGCTGCTTCTCATCTCAGGTGGAAGCACTTGCAGACTTTCTCCCCACAAGCACAGAGAGAGGCAGCGCAGTCAGCACACAGGCTGTGATGTCAGAAAGACCTGGGCTTCCACTCGGGAGGGGCCTCCACCCAGGGACTCGACTTCCAGGCCTCCGTTCTTCTCATCTGTAAACAGATGGAGCTGCCACTTATTCCAAAGAAAAGGACGCGGCTCCTAGGAGCTATGAGGATGTCTGGACAGTAATTTCTATTGGACTTTGCAGCACTGCTCAATTTAAGTAGTGAGAAATCAGGGCTAGACCCAGCCACCCACTCAGAGAACTTCACACCCAGTTGTACAACTTGGGTTAAGCAAAACAAGCTGTTTGGTTAAAGGAAACCTCGTAGGACAGTATATAGAAAGAAGAAAAACTGGATTCATAGCAACTCTCTTTGTATAGAAGAAAGATTTTGTGCTGAGTGTACAATACAGAAAAAAGGAGTTATGATAAATGCAAACTTTTGGGGTTTTTTCCTGTTTTGTGTTATTAAAATGCATACTTACAAGCATCAAAACTCATAACAATTGAAGATAAAGTGAAGGAAAGCAAGTAATACAAGCTTGGTGAGAAGTCAGGGTTCAATCGGCAATTCTCTTGCTCACCTCCACAGGACTGGTTTAAATTACATTAAAGTCATGAGATGAAACCCAAAATGAGATGCTTATTGGATGCAGTCTCTAATTTATTTAAGTTAGGTGGTTTAAAGGGAACGGGTTGGGGAGGAACAACAAGGCTGAACAGTCAAGTTTTCCTGGGTGAGATTTTTCGATTGATTCCTGATATCACTAAGTTTATATCCTATTATTTTTCCCCCTTAAGGATGCTTGTGATAGGTGGTAAAGTGTTCAAATACACTCCAGCAGATGCTTAACAAATTCACCAAGAATACCTTCCAATTCGTGGTTAATTTATTCTCCCTCCAGCCCAATGAACTCTCTGTACAGAGCAGAAGGAAGAGCCTGTTCTATAAACTCAGAACAGCAGCATGCAGGAAAGATGATGAAAGCCAACCACCCACGGGGCATCTGAAAGGTGCCTGCTAGGTGCTTGGCTCACTTTATTTCATTTCATACTCCCAGCAAATCTAATGTAAATATAGATGTCACCATTTTACAGACAAGAAAACTGAGGCTGAGAGTCTGAGGTTACACAGCTTGTGAGTGAGGATCCACGATCCAAACCAAAGTCTATGTAGCTTTGAAGCCCGTGTACCACCCTAGGCTCACCCATCTACACTTCCTTCCTTTCCAGCAACAAAAGTTTCCTAATTTACCAAACAATGCATAAACATAAACAAGAAAAGATATAAGGCGTGGTGGCATTAAAATGAAAAACTGTATATTTCAGAGGAAAAAGTTCTCCTTTACTCGCACACACACACCACGCACACGCACATCCACGTGCACACACACAAGGGTTGATGCCTCACTTGACCGTAATGTCTCGACAGCAATGCCAGAATTCATTTTTAAATACTCAGTAGGATGATGCATTCACAAATACACCCTGCAACCGCTCCGTGACCTTCGGCAGACCTCTTCATTCATCTTGGGTGGCAGGCTCTTCATCAGTAACACGCAGCTGTCATAAAACCTGTTGTGTGAAACTGAAAAGCAGACAAACTACATCTATGATAAATGGAGAGGAGTAACTTTCAGGAAAAAACCTGAATTCGAAAAGAAAAAAATTATCTATACAGAAATAGCCACTCTTAGCTGAATTTGGACCTTATTTGAGCAGACAATGAGAAACCACAAAGGGGTCTAGACAAGGAAGGGGAAGGCTGCTCTACAGAGAATCTGGCAGGAAAGCGGAGGACTGACGTGGCCAGAGCAAGGACGGATGTGGGGACAAGTAGTTACAAGCCCCTTGTATTGTCATGTGCTGGGTAGTAGCAGAGGTTATGTGAAAAAAAGGAATAAGAAGAGTAATTTTCAAAGGAAGAAGTACAACCAATGGATTTTAGTCTTGGTGACTAATATAACGGTCATATCATTAAGAGAAATATAAAAATCAGAAATCACTATGGTGATAGATAATTTTACTTTGATTTAACCAAGCTATTCCCACAAAATGTTCTTTTCCCCAAATCATTTTCAAATGGATTTTCATCAGAACTTTTCTCCCTTTCAAAGAACCTGAAAGAGAGTCATCTTATTGTGTGGTAGATTTCCAAGTTCTTTAAATATCAGCCTATCATTTATATTCAGATGGAGGGATGATAAAGTTAGGAAGGAGTTGTTAACGATGCATTAGCATGGAAGCCTGGAGCTGAGTTGTCCACCCACTCCCTGTAGAGATGAATTTCTCTTTCTCCATGTTCTCAATGTCTATCTGTTGGGCTGCACCGAGCCTGAGACACTGCACAAAAGGAGAGATGCTCTTTGGGCTCTGGGCTTCTCCAGAAAAAGTAAAATAAGAAGTTGAACTAGAGGTTCCTCAGGGTCCTTCTAGCTCTGGAAATCAGCCCCTCTCTAGCCTGGTCTCCCTGTAATGAACAGCAGGCATTTCCAAGTCAGCTGGCCAGAGTAAAAAGAACACAGCTTGTGGCCATGAACCAGAACAAAGCTAAATAGGTCATGTGAAGATAGAACCTCTGACCTTGGCCTCATTAGCACCCATACAGAAGGTGACCAAGAGAGCAGAGCTCAATGGCCACACACTGAGAAGAGGAGGACGCTGGCATGGGGGGCAAGGGGGTGGGGGTTAGGCCAGGGAGTACACCATCTAGCAGTTCTCTGTCCCAGGAGTCCAAAGTGTAGGTGTGGCACACTTAGTCCAACTTAAATTGGTCAAGACCCTTACTTTGTGCAGACGTCCGCAGGCACTGGGCTCTGTGCTGGAGAACATGAAGACACCTAAGACCCGTCAACACCCCGCCTTGTGGATGCTGTAGTCTAGGTGGTCTTACTTCAATATGGGCTTTCTCATCATCGGAGGTTGAGACTCGCAAGTGAATGTTATTGAACAGGTAACATTTCCCCCTCCCTTTCCATTTATAATAATAAAAATATTTTTATTCTCATATTTACACTTATAAGGCTCCCCAAGACACTGAAATGAAACAAAATATTAATATGCTCATTAAGTCAACCAGAACTTTTCTTTTTTAACATGTGCCTAGAACATGAACTGAAAATTAAGAAATGAAAGAAACAAATACCTAATTAAAAATATGAAACAAATGCTCAACCTTACCTGCAATCAAACATATGCAGATGAAATCAAAATGCCATTACTCGCTTATTAAACTTCTGAAGCTTTTAGAAAGCAATATTCATTGTTAGTGAGGGCATGGTGAGCTACAAGGGCTCTCCGATTTGGGGAGCATGACTACGTACGGGGTTTGTGTGTAACTGGGTATTTCCTTTCTTAAAAGGGATTAATATATTATAAAATCTTTAAAAATCTGAAACACTATGGACTAAGAACCTCACTTCTTGGGATCCACCCTAATGAAATAACCGGAGAGACACACAAAGTTTTCTATAAGGATACTTATCCAAGTTTTAATTATAATAAAAAATCAGACTAAATGTCCATTTAAGGGATGATTAAAAATTCTGGTACATCCACAGGGTAGACTATAATATGTATACAAATGTATCAAATTACGTTTTCAAATATATAACAGCACAGAGAAATGCTCATGGTACCATGTTAAATAATAACAGCAGGATACAAAACCCCAGATTCGGTATAATACCAATTTCATTTAAATACATATGCATACAGGGGAAAACACCAAAATATCAACAGTGGTACTGGAGTATGTGTTTTAAAAAAAGTCCTTATTTATACTGTATTTTGTGATGTCCTGTCATGAAATGGATTAGGTAGAACCATATGAAGCTGTCATCTTACAGGTAAAACATGGTCAAATATTGTCATTTTCATATATCGTAACTTAGTATTATTTCATCATCAGAAAAAAAACTTTTAAAAGAGTTGCGTAAATAGGATTAGGAAAATGCATCTTTGAAAACATATTACATATTTGGAAGACTCAGTGAGAATAAAAGAAACATTAAAGAAAAGAATAAATGAATAGTAAATTACATAAGGTTCCAAAGTCTAGTATATGGTACATGAGTCTACCTGCTACAGAGATTCTTAACCTGTTTTCAGTAAGCCTAACATTACACGTCCTGCTGATAAAATCTAATACAAGATTACAAGCAGCATTCTAAAGGTCTCGATCAGACATTGTTACTCCTCTAGAAAACTTCTGAGTTGTATTCACTGACATTCCATACTTAAGATGTAATTAGTCCCTCAAATTGTTGGCAGTTCACTGTAAATATTTCTTCAACTGACAAATTTTCAGTCTAGCGTTATGATTAATATATAACAAAGTACTTTCTTTAAACAAGAGGTAAATAGCCAAGACATACAACAACCCAGAATGGAGCACATTGCTAACTCATACAAAGATCCTACACGTTTTCCACAGCTTTTTTTCCCTTAATAGTAGAACTATGCATTTTATCATGAGAAAAGGATTGCCATGTCCCTTTTCAGCCTTAATAATTAAATAAAGCACTCAACAGTCCCAGTTTAAGTCCTGGGACAGTAAGTTCTTACGCACTGTTGTTACCATACCACACAGTGTGACGACTAGCTCCGCCACGGCCCTCAAGCTGTTAAAATGTCCTAAAATATAAAAAGCATACTTCATCTGTGAAGTAACAATGTTAGTAGGGCAACCATCACTTAGTTAAATTTCTTTAAGGTGACTACAAAAATACAAGATGGAAAACTTGGGTGGAAGATCAAAAGGATCCTGGAACGCTAATCTTGCTGGGTTGGGTCAGTGTTAAGACATTGATTCAAAAAGACAGAAAAAAAGAGAAAAAATAAAGCACCAAATATTATGTACTTTATTTTTTTCATAAATATTATCTCTTGTAACTTCTCTTTTTTGTCTTTTTCCCCACAACTTGTGCTCTCATGCACACACACACACACACACACACACTCTCCTGTCTTCTCTTTCACCTCTAAATTCTGTCACAAAATTATTGCCTTGGCAACCTCATCCCATTTTTATGGGACCTAAGTACGTAATTAACCTTTCTGCAAGATTAGCAGTCATTAAGAATTGAAATTGGATAAGATTTTTTTAAATCTTCTGGAACTTTTGGCTATTTGCAAAAATAAGTGTAAAACTTCTAATAGGTTAGAATTTAATTCCACTATCATCACTTATGTCAAACTCCATTATGTCAAGATTCCTAAAATATTCTATTAAACTTACACTAGTTTTGTTTTTAAAGATCTTTCAGATAAAAGAGCCATGTTAAAGTTTACATTATTTCAAATAATTCTTACATTTTTATTTATTTTCTAATTACAAAATAATATAAAGTTATTCTAGAAGTAAACACTGCAAAGTTCAGTGTTTGAGTAAAAAGTACCAGTTCTCAATAAGCCCACCGCGCCAAGAGATAACCTGCAGCCACAGTTCGGTTTCTGTTTCTCCAACTCTTCTTCCAATACATACAGCTGCTTTCTCTTTTCTTTTCCTCTTTAAAATATATCTTGACGTCTCTTCATAATAGTATCTAAATTCTTTCATTTACATACAGAAGAAACAAGCTTAATAGGTAAGCCAAAGAAAGAGAACCAATAAGCAATAATCTTTGCCAGTTTGGCCAGGCTGTTCCCAACTATGTTAACCATAGAAAGTTATGGGAAATACATTCTGTTAAAGGAAGTAAAGGGAATAATCCAAACTTTAAACAAGATGCCACAAACTCAAATTAAGATAATTGAGACTTTAGTATCGGGTGGTTCCTGTCTTTTTTAAACGAGATTTAGTGTTGAAAGGCCGTATCAAAGTCTTGGGGACTGATCTAGCCTCCCTGGGCTGTGCAAGCCAGCGTCCCTCAGCACTCCCTGAGTCAGCAGGCCCTTGAAACAAAGCACAATGGCAAGGTTTTAATGAGTGAGATAACCCTTTCCATCCAAAAGGTGAAAAACAACATCTGCTAAAAAAACAAATAAACTGCAGTAATGGCTTCAGCAATAGGCCTGGAGCATTTCAGAGATAGAGTCTTTGCTTATCAAAATAAAAACCACAACAGAACAATTGTTTCAATCCGAAGCTCTGTGTTCTAAATTCTCTCTAGATTAATTAGCGGGGAGTCCTGCCAAACTCATTAAGAGAAACTCTGAACCACGACAGCACGGGTGGTGTTTACCGGCCTCCCAACTAGAGGGCTCTCCAGCAAGGACAATGAGGACTTGGCAGAACCACAGGCTCCTGGGCTTTCTTCACTGATAGCATTTCTAAGATTTCTTTTTAAACTACATTTTAAAAGTTAGACTCCAAGGATCTTTCCAGATTTGCTTTTTTTTTTTAACTGAAAAATGTGTCTTTATTCATTCTCCCTGTGTACCTCCAATCTCCAGTTCCATTTTACAGCCCCTGGACAATACGCCATACGCCTCCAGAATCTGTGACCACTCAGATGTGTTGCTAGATGCCTCTGATTGGCTTGTCAAGCACTCCAGAGCTTGTGGACACTTGGGCATTTTAAGTTATGTTCCAAGGAGGTGGAAAGACAAAATTCTTTTTTTTTTTTCCTGAAACATGCTTCGTTCACCCACCCAATCCCCCTAAATCTCTTGGGCCTCCCAAGGGCCTGACCTTCTAGTCTTTGCAGCAAAGGATGAAGTTTGCAGGAGGAAGGCCCAGCAGATTAAGGCCTCTGTGCAACAAATACTTGCTCACCCACTCCAGCAGGAGTGAAACAGTGTTGCTACACGCTGCCTGCCGGAAGTAACAGTTGGGGACCTTCAGGAAGCCTGTTCAGCTGATGGCTAAGAATTAGACACCTAACAGCAAGGTAAGCATAAAGTCTAAATGCACAGAACATTATGGAAAACCAACCAAATGAACTGACCAAACTCCCAATTTCATACGAAATTCAATACAAGTCCCATGAAACAGAATCTGTGTGACTTCCAAAATAAACTTGACACACGCTTGCCTTGCCACACGGTTTTGATGCAGTCATCTTAAATTCAAACACCACCTGACACACAGCACCATTCTCCTGAAGTTTCACCCGCACAGCCTGTGACCACTCAGTCTAGACTATTCAGTTTGCCATTTTTGTCAAGAAAATTCCTGGCTGCCTGAATCCCACGTCCCACTCCCTTCTCTCCCAGGAATCCCCTCCCATCTGCCAACCCTCACCTGGAATCCCTGGGATGTCTATCTGAAAAGACAAAAGCCAAAGAAGGAAGACAGGAAGGTGTGGTCCACCCTACTCCACCCCTCTCCCAAGATGGACCAGGCAACTGGACTCGAGGAGGGAGATGCGGGCATGGGGGTCTGAGGGAGTGGGAGAGTGGGTGGCAGGGCGTGTGCGTGGGCTGGGGGGCAGGGATGATCCGCCTAAGCTAATTCCCCAAAGTCCTCTGCTCCTAGAAAGCGTGGATGAGCAAAGACTAGGGCACGACTAGGTTGCGCTGGCGTAAAGTTCCCGTTTTTATTTTTTTCTTCAATAGCGAAATCACAGCTTCATTTTCAACCCCCAAGAAGAATCTGAGGCGCTCAGCTGCTACCGCCAGTGGCAAGGAGCAAGAGCGGCGCTTTCGGCTGTAGGCGCTGAGCCTCGCTGCGGTCGGGGCATCTAGGAAAACCCTGGCCTCCCGGGGGGCACTGACGGCCGCTGGGGGCGGGGGCGCGGGGGGTGCCCGCGGAGAGCCCGGGCGGGCGGGCCGGCAGCCCCATCAACGAGCTGAAGGACCAGATTTACAGCACTCTCAGGCCGGCTTTCCTTTCTCCCACCCCTGTTTCTCTTTTTTGCTTAGCCGCAGGCACTCGCCGGGAGCGGCGGCGATCAGCGCCCGAAGCCCGGTCCGGGGCGGGGGCGGGGGCCGGGGCCGGGGCCGGGGCCGGGGCCCGGGCGGGGGCGGGGGCCGGGGCGGGGGCGCGCTCCCAGCGTCCCGCGGGCAGGGCCGGCCGCCGGCCACCGTGGGAACCGGGGACCCGGAGGACCGCGAGCAGTGGCTGTCAGCTCCTGGGTGGCGGTGTCAGCGAAGTCGGGGCGCGCAGGCGAAGAGGGCTGGTGGCTGGACCCGGGGGGCCGGCGCGGAAAGGGGACACAGCGCTCCCCGCCCCCTCCCCGCGCCGAGGGGGGCGCCCCGCGCTGGGCACCTGGGGGGCGGGACGCCCCCTCCCCGAAGCTGCGGGCGCGGCGGCCGGCGGGCACGGCGCGGGGGCTCCGGGCGGGGTGCGGACATCCCTGACGCCGGGGAAGGCTCGGAGCCGAGCAACGTCCGCGCTGCAGAAGTTGGGGGGCGAGCGCGGGAGGCGCGGGCGAGGCTCGCCGAACGCCGCGGGAGCGGGCCGAACGGACGGTGGGAGCGAGGAGCGGCAAGAGACGCGGGACTTACCGAGCGGCTCCCTCATGCTGCCCCGCGCCGCCGCCGCCGCCGCCGCCGCCGCTCCGGCCGGCCGGGGACCAGCGCGACCCGCCCCGCTCGCAGCAGCCGCGGCCGAGCATGCCCGGACCGCCGCCGCCCGCCCCGCCCACCGCCCGCCGCGCCCCGCCCCCCGCCCGGCCTTGCCCCGCCCGCTCCCCGCCTCCTGCCCGGCCTCGCCCCGCCCCCCGCCCGCCGCGCCCCGCCCCTCGCCCGGCCTAGCCCCGCCCCCGCTCTGACCGCCGCCGCCCGCCCCGCCCCCGCCTGGCCTCGCCCGCCGGGCCGCCCCAGGCACGGGCTCTCTGGGCGGGCCAGCGGCGCCCAGGCCTAGGGCCTCGTGCTCAGGCCTCCTCTGGACCCCGCCTGGGTGGGTCGCGCGGAAGGCACCGGTGAGCTGGCCGCCCTTCCCACTCCTTTCTCGTCACTTGGGTTTGGGCAGCTTCGACGCTGTGCGAATGTCCACACACAAAAACACACGCAGAGATACACACAAAACACAAAAATGTTCATATACAGTCACATGGATGCACACACAAACTCATGTTTAGTCACACACAGATGCACACAAACGCCTGTACACACACTTTCATAAAAACGCAGTCTCGCTGAAGGCATGAAGAGCAGAAGACCGTGAGACCGGCTTAGTGCCCAGGATTTCCTTCTTTAGAAAAAGACATCTCAGAGGCTTAGCTGGAGGCTGGAGACCTGAGGGTCCGCTGGCCTGGCCTGCCTTGTGACAGTTGAGGAAACTGAAGGCAGGAGTCGGAGGGGGTCGGTGGTGGGGTCAGACCAGGCTGAGCACTTTCCCACTCCCAACCCGCTCCTCGTTTCCCGCGCAGTGACTGTGCTCCTGCCGGGCCGCTCGGGGGCCAAAGTCCTTGTACATTGGAGGGCAAGAAAAGACATAAAATGTTGCACTTTGCTCGTGAGTTGGGGAGAGGGTATGAGCTAAGTCGAGTCCACAGAGGCGAAAATGGATGGCAGAGCAGACTGGAGTCCCTGCAGAGGACTTTTTGGAAAACGGCTTAGCCACACCGTGGAGCAGGGCTCTGCTCACTGCCATAGTACCCACAATACCGAAAGCTGTTTGGACTCTCACCATAGGGGACCCCAGACTCAGCCCTTCGTAGGCATTATTTTCTTTTAATCCTTACCAGAGTCCCTTGAGGCGAGTGCCACCTGGAACCTCGGGCTCAGGGAGGCACACAGATAGCAAGTTGTAGAATCTGGCCCAAGATCCTTGCTCTGAACCCTGACCATGAGGAGTATACACTCTAAGAGAGCAAAAAAGAAAAGCACACTAGCGCTGGAAAAGAAAACAGTATGATCAAGCGCTGTGCTCTGTATTATCTATAGTGCATCTGAGGAAGCGATGTGGGGAAGGGGACCGGACAGCGTGATCAGGTGCTCAAGAGGAAGGTGGCTTGGGTCCTGATCTTGGACGTTTCTGCCACTTTCTAGATGTGTTACTTTACTTTGTTAGCTTCAATTTCCTCCCTAACAAGATGGGGAGAATGATGGTGCTCTTCTCATAGGAAAGCCATGAGATTTAAATGAGATAATGCCTTTTTCACACTCAGCATGGTACTGACACAGAGTGAGAATGCAGAAAACATCAGCTCCTGCTACTAATACTCATACTCATACTGCTCTGTTGGCAGGAGCCACCAGGGAAGGCTCTGTGGGGGGCATCCTGAAGGACAGGTAGACCGTGGCTAGGCAGAGACAAGGGGTATCATCTCCAGGCTGGGGGAATAAGATGAGGAAAAAAGAAAAGAAAATGAAATACAGAGGCTTTTCTGGGAAATTGCAGTTATATACAGTGGTGACATTACTTCCTGTCAGACAAATATCTTTCAGGGATGGACTGCCTCAGTGACACACAATTCCCATTTGTCACCTCAATGACAGAACTTTTTGTTGTTGTGGAGCACCTATATGTGCCAGCACCACACAGACCCATATGGAGCCAAGTATTCCCGCAAGATCATTTCTCAGCCAGAAAATTGAGATTAGGACACGTTTTTTCCGGTAGAACAATGTTACATTGTTGGGTTTCTGGGTCAACCCCACAGAAGTTTTATAACATAGCTGAAACGCTGTATAGTTGCAGTAGAAAACAACATTGAAGCCATGCTAGGGAATGAAGGTAAACCCACCCAAATAAAACTTAAAGAGAAATTGTGTTTTAACAGAAAGGTTGGTAAAGGCAGATCTAATTAGAGGAACGTAATGAGATTGAGATACTGGAGATTCTGAAGAAGACGACTTCACAGTTTCACAGATTTTTGTGGTTTCTTGACACTGGCTCTTTATCACGACGACCTCATTTCAAAATGTTTGGCACCCCCGCTTCTTCAGCACTGAGCAATCACCGGGCTGCGCAAATGCTTTCCAGCCATGACTAAGGCCATTGCAAATGAACAAGCAGAAGGAAAACATGAGGATAGAAGATGGGGGGTGGCGGGGAGCAAGGAGAAAACTGGGGGACTTTTCTGAAGATTTGGAAATAGAATTATGAAAAGATGTGCGTATGAGTAGGGGATTGTCTGAATTATAACATAAGAAGACAGGCGAAGGGGAGCATGGTGCTTCCCCACATGAAAATAAAAGTTGATGAGGAGAACCCGCTGGGCCAGTTTCCCACACTGCTCACCAGTACACGGAGCTGGGATGGTGGACACGAGATGTGAGAAACCAGCTATAGATCTATATGTACACATGTAGTCTCATGTATTTGATATATACATATGCACATATATATGTATTCATTATTATGCTTATAGAAAAAAGGAAATTTCTTCATAAGTCAGGTGGTTGTAACTCAGAAAGCACCTGCATCAGTTTTCTTTCCACCATAAGAATCACATTCCTTCTCGTCACCGCCCCCTCCCACTTTTGTGCCACTTCATTTCCGTTTTCCTACCTACTTAATTTTGGGAGATTTAAACATGGGGAAAAATCTCTCTCTACTGCTGATGTGATATAAACTATAAAACATGATTTAAAACAACTTTTAGTGTGATGCTGCTAGAAATCTAGTGCAGCCCTGGGAGCATGTGCCAAGATCCAGCCCCGGATGCCCAAGGTCCCCGCCTGTCTCTGAGCCCTGGAGAAGGGATTTCACAGACTCAGGAAGGAACTTGAATTATTGAGTCATCGGGGCAGATGTGCGATGACCAGAGAAGGAATGCTTAACGGACTTCTTAAGAAAAAAAAAAAAAGACAAAATCCTTGTTTCTTTAACTTGCTGCCTTTTCAAGGACCTAGAACAACCCTCCACTCCCCCTTCCTTTCGGCTCTTCTGTGATGACTTACTATAAGGTTTCTTTTAGCTGACTTAGAGATTCTTTGATGTTGTTCTTAGTCTGTAAAAAACACTACCAGTTCTCATTTTTTAAAAAGATGAATGTTCTTGTAAAACCTTGAAGTCCCTCTTGTGGGCTTGTTCTAGGAAGTCAGACAATAATGACTGGACAAAAACGAGAAAGGGTTTTGTGTCAACCGGTGCTAATAAAACTTGTTTGTAGATATCAGCATGCTTTATACTAATGCAGGGGCTATATGCATAATTATTTTGAACCATGAAATCTGTTTCTCAAAGTGTGCTCCATGGCCCACCTGCTTCAGGATCAACTCGGGGGTTGACTAAAAGCCAGATTCCTGGGCTTTGTCAACAAGGGACACAATCAGAGTTTCTAATTCCTACAGTTGAGGTCCTGGAATCTGTACTTTAAGTAAATGCCCAGATGATTCTTACACACGGTAAAGTTGGAGAAGCAGGGTTAGAGCACAAGAAATAGAAATAGTGTGTCAGGGCCTAAGAGAATGATTGGCACATAATCAACATTCAAAGATCACTAGCCATGGACACCATTGTATGATGTTGAAGAATAGCATAACAACGTCCCTCGGGAATAGAGTGCCTCAGGTGTTGGTTCACTGTTGACTCAGAAGACTTGACACCAACCCAAACAGAAAATTTAAAACCCTGGGGATTAAGAAAAAGATGTCAACCCTATACCTTCACTCTTAAGAGAATGAATCTGCACGGTGATTGCGTGAGAAAATGCATTTTCAATTATTTGCTATCTCTGTCAGCTTTTTCCTCCATAAGGCTGCGTGTTAATGGGAAACAGCCTCTGTCCCGAGCCCTGTCACCACCCCCCCAGCAAAGGGCTGCTGTTTGCTAGTGGTTGACAGACATTCCGAGCATCTCCCTGCCTGCACTCTACAATTCTTTGCCAAATTCATAAGGAAAACCCTGTTTTCCTGTCCTCCAGGGAATGACAGTGGCTGGCTGAGATCCCAGTGGTACAAGGGAGATACAAACGTGGCTTCAAGAGGACAGTGATGTGGCTGGTGGTCTGGGCATAGGCACCCCTGGGCCACCTCTCCTGCCATCACACACCAGCTAATCAAGAATCAACCAAAATTGACTAGAGTGTTTCCTTTAACCCTGTGTGACTTTTTATTTAAAGAATTGGAAGTGTGTGAGCAACTATGAAGCAAGTTGCTTACCAACATTAATTGCAAAAAAAAAAAAGTTTTCATTTGGGGAGCAAACGACATATCGGGCTTTTGTTAAGTCAGTGAGGCCTAGTAACACAAAAGTGACACCAAGTGGGGAGGCAGAGGCAAGAACTACCTTTCACTTACTGTTCTGTATGTGCCAGGCACATGGGTATCTTCCATGTATGTAAGGGTTGCATTTATGACCAGGGTTGTATGGTTTTGAAGTAGTGACTCCAGTTGAGTGTTGAAGAGAACATAAATCTCCCATATAAGAGAGCTTTCCATATCTTTGCTTGTTTGCCTCCATAAATCTCCCATAGCGTTTGTTGAAGCTGCTAGTATGGCATTTATCGTGGTGTACCTTGGGTTTGCTTTACTGGCATACACATTTAGTTCAGCTACTAGATTCTGAGCTCCTGGTGGAAGGGACTGTCCATCCCTGCCCTAACCGTGTTTTCTTAGGTTCCATATTCGTCTGTCTGGCTTCTGCTAATTACAGGGCCAAAGTAACGGTCACAGTTGTTTACAACTCCCCTGGGATCTGGAGCCCATGCTCTGAACCGCCTCCTTATCTACCTCGCACACACCAAGCCAATATTTTCCCTGCCCTAAACCAACCCAGACATCTAGGGACAGCCCCTATGCCCAAAGCCCACCAGAGCTGTTCAAAGCAGCCAGTCCTAAGCTGTTTCCCTGCCTTGCCTTGCCTTCCACAGAGACCCAAATAAAGGCGAGGTCTCTGCTCTTTCTTGCTCCTTGCTGCCTCCTGATGGATACCGTGCTTCCCCCCGTGGCCCTGCGTGGCAGGCCATGCCTCCCGTTTCTAGGGCAACTGTGAGTGACTTTAAACTTTTCTTTCAGTGACATTGACCTCTCCATGTTGTCATTTGGTCACCTTTATAAATTAAGACCCAGGTACAAATCGATGTCTCCATTTACCACAACCTAGCTGCGTACCTTTGGACAGGTAGACCAAATGACTGGCTGTCACACTGAATTGTCGAATGTCTCTGAAGTAAAATATGGTCATTTAAACTCACGTTATGCAAGTCCTGAGTCATGAATCCAGACCATGTGAATGGGGTCAAAACAGTTGGCTGAGGGCTGAGGTCTGTCAAAGGAAAACGATCCAGCGCTTCAGAAAATGTCTCTGTTTTCTTGAATTCGCTGTCTACTTGTTTTAAATCTGTTATGAGTTTTACTTTTGCTTTTTCTGTGTTCTGTCTTAAACCCGGCTACTGTCCTCCAGCTCTGCTTATTAGCCTCTTAAGTACCTGGGTGATGGGTATATCAAGCTGACTGCATGCTATTTGTTTGTTTGGTTTAGTCCAGCAAAAATTAAATTTTATAAAAGCAAATTATATGAAACATGCAAATAAGAGAGACCAAAGAGAATGATTAGTAGTTTGTAGGAAGGCCATTAATAGACATGAAACACAAGTCTGAGAAAAGAAAATAAATCATTAGTGAAAGTCAGCTTTTCATCAGCAATAGTTAAAAAGTAACATGAAAGTCCAAACCCAGTGTCTCATTTGGCTGGAAGAATTGTTGGTAAGCTTCCGGATGTTTCTCAGCTCCAATGTTTCTCTTGTCACTCTCCCTCCCTCGGGCCATTTTTCCTAGTCATCGCTGATGAGGCCCAGCAGGCCCCCCCACCCCCCGTTTCTGCATGTGCTGTCAGGACCCTCCATCCCCATCCCCGGGCTCAGGACCCTGGAGCACACTCTCCTTGTGAGAGGATGAATTGAGGGCAGTTTTCAAGTCAGCAGGGAACTGCCTGTACTTTCTAGTTTTCTCGAACTAGTGAATGTATTAATTCTTTGTCTAAATATTTTTACAGTCTTGCCTGTAGTTCTTGATGCCTGGAATGTGTCTTAGAACTTTTGCTGAAACCACCAAATACCTGAAGGTTACCATAACTAACTAGTCACAGATGTACTATTAAATCCACCCCTATTTTTTTCCCCTTTCTATATAGCATACACTGGAGCCATGATATTCTACATTCTTGGAACAGATGCTCTTCATAAACAAAACTAATATCTTTTCCAGAGAACACTGCCTTGTTTGTGGACAGGGGCCACCTGTTTATCAGTAGGCAAATCTACGTATGAGGTTATGATGGATTTTATATGTTGAAGGATTAATTAAAGATGTAGAAGGGAGCTGGCCCTGTGGCGCAGCAGTTAAGTTCGCGTGCTCTGCTTCAGTGGCCTGGGGTTCGTTCAGATCCCGGGTATGGACCTACACACCCCTTGTCAAGCCATGCTGTGGCAGGCGTCCCACATATAAAGTAGAGGAAGATGGGCACAGATGTTCGCTCAGGGCCAATCTTCCTCAGCAAAAAGAGGAGGATTGATGGTGGATGTTAGCTCAGGGCTAATCTTCCCCCCTCCAAAAAAAAAAAAAAAACTGTGGAAGAACATTTCCTAGTTATTAATTCTTTGCTGCAATCTCACAATAAATTGTTCCAATATTATTATTATTATTATTGCTTTTACTTTTCCCAGCTTTCCTAAGGAACTGCAGTATGAACAAGGCACAGCATGGGAAACGGAGATACGGAGATGGTGACAGACTAGGGACCGTAAGGACCAAACATCCTAATGTTGAAGCCATTGCAGAATGGTATATCTAGTTTTCAACCATTTGATGTAGAATTTTAAGGTCTTAATAACTATGCTTAAGGAAACATTTAAAAGTGAAAAAACAGGTAGAGTTTCTTAGACGTAGATTTGAAACACTAATATAGAGACAAGAAGGAAGCCCACAGACACCAGGACATCATCGCTTTGGGGAAACAAAATACTCTCCTCTTCCTCATAACAATGGGTGACCAGCGGCTACTATCATAGGAACTTACTTGGTGTTTAAATTAAAGGCGCAAAACATCTTAAGTTCACAGTTAACCTCCACTGCTACTCAGTAAAGTATATTTATTTAACATTCCCATTTTGCAGGCTACATGCTGTATTTTGTGTTCCATGCAATTGTAGACACTATTTCTACTAATATCTGAAAATAAGCTCCCGCCTCCCTGCGGGGTTCCCATATGCACAAAGGGCTCATTCATCACGCCAGATTGTTAATTTCTTAATGGCAAGATACCTGGTGACAACTGCCATTCACAACACAAACCATGAAGACTACTAATGCCATTATCTAAATCTATTAAAGTATCCATCAGTAAATTTATGGGCCACTTGAAAAAGATTAGTGGTTAGCTGTTCTTGGCTAGGAAGCTAGAAGTGGGGCTCAGAAATCTGCATTTTAAACAAGTTCCTGATTCTAATGAGCATCAAAGTTTGAGAGCCACAGCTTGGGACCTATCCTAATACGAATCAACTTGCTGACAGGTTTTCTCAGTAATACCCCTCCCCTCACTCTGTAGATCTCATTAACCACAAAGCAATTGGCTACCCTATTTGGGGAGCTGAATGCACTCACAGCGAAGTGCCTCCCAATCCCCCTGCTTGTCAGGAGGTAACATACCTGAAGGCAGAAGCATGTCGCCTCTGGAGTTAGACAGACTTGGGTTGGATCTCCATGCTGCCATTTATTAATCACGTGTCTTTAGGCAAATCAATTCAGTTCTTTGAGCCTCAGTTTCCTTATGTGATAACACACCACGGTCTCTTCCGAGGATTAAATGAGATATTTGTTGGAAGCAGTGAGTACAGAGTCAGCACTCCACAACATTAGTGCAGCCTTCCTGGGGTTCACATGGGGACGAATGAGGAAAATGCAGAGCACCCGGCATGTCATAGCCCTCTGCCAAGGAAAGCTGTTCGGATCTTCCATTTCTGGGAACTAAATGCAACTTATGAGCACAGCTCCCTCATTTGTTGAGGACCAAGAGAGGACACTGTCTATATTCATTAGCTTTTTGTGGGAAAAATGTTACCGAGATATGAGATGATCAACGAATTTTAAGAAGGACTATTCCACTTAGCCTTTTAATTGGAAAGCAAGATAGTGGTTTCCTTCCTTCCTTCCAGACAAGAGAATGGCATTGCAAAGAGCATGTGTTTTTTCAAGTGAAAACAAAGTGTTAGAGCTCTTAAGGCTATTGAAGTATCGTAAGGAGTTAGTAAGTAAGTAAGATACTGTGTAAGGAGAGTATTTAGAGATAGATACCTTCATTTTTCCAGGGAGCCCAGATATCACAAGATTCCAAGAGAATAGTTTAATGAGAGGACTCTTGTTTAATGTGAAACGTGAAGTCTCAGAGCTTAATCTGAGCCTATGGCTCTGTGTGTGTGTGTGTGTGTGTGTGTGTGTGTGTGTGTGAAAAGGGCAGTAAAAAAACTAGCTTTCAGGAGTTTTCAGAATTAGAAGAGTAGTTTTGACCCAGTGACAAGAGGATGAATAAATGAGTTAGAAATCTTGGCAAAAATACTATGGACAAAATAGCCATCTGATGCTAAATCAAGCACATTCTCTGAAGCTTGCATGAGTGGGATAAATCTGCATGACTCTTCCTTTGGATAGTAACACATATTGTCCCTGTGGCTAGGATGGTACTCCACTGCCTTTCGTCCTTGTCTTCTAGATTTGATGGGAGGGCATCAAGCAGGCAACTGGCCAGGTGAAAGTAATGCCACTATATTATGAACTCATTGAAAGTTTCAGTGATTTCCAGTTCACGGACTCTATGTGTCTTGAGCCAAATTCTCTGGCCTGAGCATTCAGAAGAGCCAGCCAGGCCTGGCTTCCACATGCTCCCAGGTGGACAATATCTCAACTCACATGTGGGTGGGTCACAGAAGGGTAGTGCTGACATGCACAGCTCTACATCCACCCAAACACACAACAACAAAGATTTCCAGAAAGGCAAAAGGATCTGCACTGGCTCACTGCCAGCTGCCAGGGATTCCCTACATAGAAGGAAAATCCAAAAAAGGTATAGAAGTCACGACCACAGTCCTCGGAGCCGGGTTGTGGCGGAGGAAGATCATAGAGCTGTGTCCCTGCGGCACAGCCACCACTGCCTTATTGTATCCATCACATCCCAACACATGGTGCGATCCCACCTAAGAAGCAAGAGCTGCTGATGATTAGAAGGCAGATGCTCTCCTGTCCATTTCCCACATCACACTAGTTTTTACAAGCTTTAAGTATTTTCTTTAAATGCTGACTACACAAATAGGAAATCTGTGTAGGTTTCTGGGAACCATCTTATTCTCTCATGGGGCAAAGGCCTTGGAATCCAGAATGGAATGCGTCTGAGTTGTCCTAACCCCTGAGGGGAGCAAATGTGTTTTGGTAATGGTGGATACAATGCAATCATACTTCGCTCCCCCACTCCTTGCTACCGTGAAAAAGCTCACATAACGGACTCCATTACAGGTTGCTTTCAATATGGTTTTAGTAGGATTCTTTAGGAACAGCATGCTCTTCTCATTAAATCTATTAGTCTGGTGACATTTTCTTCAGCTTTATTCCAACTACACGGAATGGTCTAATTGGCTTAACATTTCTGTCAGCACCAATGACCCTGGATGATTCCTACGTAATGAGAGAGCCAATGACCAGCTACAGAGATAGAGTGTCCAAGGTGTGCTCCAACTTTGTTGGATTTTGAGGTGAAACTGTACCCTTAACCCACCCTAGGAACTGACATTCATTCTCGATAAAAATTCTTGCATAAAATGAAGCCAGTGTTACATCAGAAATGCCAAACACCAGCAGACGCCAACCTGTCAGAATCACGCCATCGGATGATGGAGCAGCACAGTGGAAAAATCAAAACTGAGTAGGAAGGGGCAAAATGCATTCAAAATTAGGGCCGTTTGTTTTTGTTTGACTAAGATCTGCTAAAGGGGGAAGAAGTCCTTTGGAAAAATTTGGGTAAAAAGCAAGGAGCTGTCATGCCTGTGTCTGTGTTTCCCGTAGCCTGCTTCTACTGTATCCTCGTTATATTATAACATTTCTTTCCAAGTGCTGTCGTTTGTTCTGAATCTTCTCAACTGAGATGACAAACGGGGTTAGCCTGATGCTTCCTGGGGCATACATGTTTTCACTTCTGATTTATAAATATGGTTCAAACAGGAATTTTTTGAGCATTTGGTCCCTACCCAGGAATCTGACAGATTTCTTTCAAGAGTTAGAAAGCCAATGTTTTTATTTTATCAAAGTAGTTACACTATACAAGTGTTTGTTGATTGAAGAAATCACAGCTGGAGCTGAGTTTCAAAGTCGTGGTCCTCCAAGACTGTGGGTCTCACTCAGCCAGATGTAGAAACAGGGCTTGCCCTTTCAGCAAGGGATGGCATCCCAGTGCTGTCAGGTTCCCTGTTTTCTAATTTTGTGGTGAAATTGTGAAGCGCTGTTAGTGTGCAGTTAAGACAAAGTACAGCTGCACATGTGGTTTTGGGTACCATGGCATCGCTAATCACCAGAGTCTAAATTAAACTCTGGTGTGATGGGGCCGATAGACGGCTTGTTATCCTCAACTTCACAGGAATAAAAGTCAGCGTGAGAGCAAAGCCATCATGCTTGTCAAGGGTAGAAGGAAACAAGAGACATACTATGAGCTGGTAAGGACCAGCTGCGAAGACTGAATTGCTCAGGTCCGTGTTTTATTCATTTCAGACGGGTTTCTCTGGGAGCAGGGAAGGCACACTCCCCAGCAGAATTCACCTGCCCAGAATGGCAGGCAGAGAAAGGACGTGTATTTGATTGAACTTGGAAAAATACAAGAAGATGTCTAGACTTGCAGAGAGTATTAACAATGCTGCTGCAAGCCAGCCGGAGTGGTTCGATGAAACCCGCCTCTCAGAGTCAGAGCTTCCAGTCTTCTCTGTGGCACGGGGACGCACAGGGTGTGGACTTCGTTTACAAACCTTGGGCAGAAGATGCTATATCAAACTGCGCTGCTGCCACCACAAATTTCCTATCCATCTCCAGAACTTCTCCATCACCTCTAAGAGAAGCTCTGTACCTTTAAACAATAACTCCTCATACTGTGCCCTCCTGTCGTCCCCTGTAACCTCTATTCTATTTTCTGTCTATAAATTCATCTATTCTAGGGACCTCACAGAAGTGGACTCCTATAATATTTCTCATTTCGTGCCTGGCTTATTTCACTCAGCATAACGTTTTTGAGGTTCATGCGCGTTGCACCATGTATCAGAATGTCCTTCCTTTTTAAGGCTGAATAATATTTCTTGATGAGTATATACCATATTTTGTTTATCCATTTGTCTATCAACACCTTTTGGTGTTGTTTCCACCTTTTGGTGGTTATGAATAATGCTGCTATGAACATTGGCACAGAAATATCTGTTCGAGTCCCTGCTTTCAATTCTTTTGAGTATATACCTATGAGTGAAATTTCAGATCATATGGCAACTCTATGTTTAACTTTTTGAGGAACCGCCAGACTATTTTCCACATTGGCTGCACCATTTTACGTTCCCACCAGCAATAAAGGAGGGTTCTAATTTCTCCACATCCTTGCCAACACTTGTTACTGTCAATTTTCTTTGTTGTGATTGCCATCCTAATGGGCATGAAGTGGTACCTCTCTGTGGTTTTGATTTGCTTAGTGATTTAGTCGCTACAGACTGGTCTGGCTTTTCCTTTGAAATTTCAGTAGCTCGCTCTAGTCGACCAGGCAGGATGTGTGTGAAGCCTGTTTCCTGACATATCTCGGAGCTGCTCTGCAGGGATTCCACCTTGTACCTGTCACAACCACACAGCATGCAGAGGCTGATTGCGACTGGAGAAAGGCAAATATCAGCATCAGGAAGGGCACTTCGCACTCCCAGTGGGCCGGATGAAGGGTTTCTTCTTTCTTCTTTTTTTAATGCGGTAGCATCAGAGACCTGCCATTCAGTGCAAACCGGGCAATTCACCCATCAAGCCTGTGAAGATGGATGAAATACATGCTCTAATGAAGGAAAGACTAGACAAAGGTGACCATTGCAGGGCTTGCTGCTTTTGAGGGAAAAGCTGATTGCTCTGACCCAGCAGCAAGAGCAGTTAACTGTACCTGTGATAATTGGAAAGAGCTGGATCCGGAAGGGTCCATCAGAGAAGTCGCTTCTCTGCTGATTGGCTGATGGCAGCAGACCACTGCATGGAAAGGCCACGGGACAGTAGTGCGTTCCTCTTTAGGACTAGAGACGTCAGAGCTGTGGCAGACATTTCTCCCCGAGGACTCTTAGGATAATGGTGCCCCTGATGTAGGGACTAAGGCTGGCAACGTGCAGGAGAGAAGGGGTGTGGCCAGTGTTCTTGCATACACCTTAGTAACGGATGGTCAGATGTCGCAGTCATCTTCTCTCGTGCCCTTGGAGCAGGAAGCTTTATTTGATGCTATAGAGATGGAGGTAAGGGCTCCACAAATCTGGCCTGGACTCCAGCTGTCAGACTCTGCTGAGGTTATTCCAGTCAACACCAATGAAACTCACCTCTGCTGGTGACGCTGGTCTAGGGATCTGACTTACTTTGTTAGTGGGTCAAGAAGACTAGTAATTATAGGAGTTTCTGGCTAGCTGGCAACAGAATACAGAAAGGGACAATTGAAACTTAGAGTGATGGAGATATTCCTGTTCTAGATGGGCTTTTGAGTTTCCAAGGAGCAAAATTTCCCAGAGAAGGAATCTGACTAGTCTAATTAATCCCATTATCTCTGGGCAAAGCTTTGTGGCCAAACTTCTTCGTGGATTTGTGGCCATGGATTGGGTGACCTTGTGTCATCTCATTCATCAGGCTCCAATCAGCTGTGGCTGGGGGTCTGGGTCACATGATACACAACAGGGCTGCTCCTATTCAGATACTAGAGGACAGAGGGCAAGATATTTTTCTGGAGTTGGGATATGCATGGGACCTATGGTTGATGGGTCTAATACGTTCTTATCTAACTCTGCACTTATGAAAACAGACACTAGAACTGCAAATCCTCTGCTTAAAACTTAGAACAGTTTCTGTGCGTTATGAGAGTAAGTTATAAAAAGAATTTAGCTCAGGTCTTACTTGCACAATTACTCCTAATCATTATTCGTCATTTATTTAATTTTTCAAACAACTCCTCCCTCCCAAGGAGAGAACAAGAATGAAAAAGAATATCCATATAAATCTCTTGGCAGAGAAAAAGTCTCGAAGAGGGTTTCCTTAGGGAGTTACCTGAATGGAGGAGTTTAGATGTTCCTAGAGTAAATCCAGATGGCATTAATTCTCTCACTGTCCCGTGGTTTGATCTAATAGTCATTGAGTGAAAAGAAATTCTTCTCTTTCTTTGGAATTGTCAGCTTAGAAGAACTACTAAGTTTCAAAGCGTCATTTGTGTCTTTCTTCTGAAAGATTCCTTGTTGCTTTCTTTCTCCCTCTTCCTTCCTTCCCGCCTTCAAATAGCTGCCTTGATGGTGCTCTGCTCTCAGTTCCTGGGGCTCACAGCTTTGGTGACTTCAGTCCCTCCCTCCCCTTCGCTCCTTCCTCAGCAGTAAGTCATCACTGGCTCCTGCCTTTGTGTCCTGTCAACCTATCCCTTCCAATATATTCCCACAATTTTGGCAACAGTGTCCCATCTGGGGCTCTGCCATTGGCTTTCCTGTGCTCCCTCAGATTTCCTACGCAGAACCTGGAGAACAATCTGACGTAAATCTCATTTGGATCACCCCACTCCTGTTTGCAAACCTGTGATAAAGCCTCTGTCAAATTCCAGTCCTGCATCACATGCTTCCTACATTAAAGTTGCTGATCACACGCTTCATGGATTATCAACCCACGCCCCACTGGGTAGGATCGCCGCACCTCTGACCGCTCTGCAATTACCGTGCTGGGCCCGCTCCCCCTCTCGGCCTTTCTGCAGCCCATCGTCTCCTCTGGAATGCTCCTCGTCATCATCACCCTCCGGGGCCCCCTTCAATTCCAATTCCAGCTGCAATCCCCCAGCCTTATCCCATAGGCCTGCATACCGTGCATCCTCTCCTTTAACTGCCTCCTTATGACTCAACTTGCATCTTCTTGTCCATAATCCTTGCTGCCCAGTTGGTTCCTAAAACTCCTCTTCCGTGTGAGACCAGGAAAGACTTGTTCTCAGCTTACAGAAAGAGGAAGACAAATTCTCTTGTCATCAGGGCAGTCCTACTTTAGATTTGTTCCAGATATTGTTCTTATTCCAAATTCGCTGAAGAACAGGGGAACAAACCTTGACCCCAGCCAAACTCCCCTTACTGCTGACCACCCATGGTTCCCCAGAAGGAGGCAAATGCTTTCTGAGGTCAAGTTTAAAGGGGACCTATGTTACCTGGGAGAAATAAGACATTATCGGAAGCTAGTTAACTCAACCTTGGGCAAGTTTACCAAATTAGCTAGAGAATGCAGAAGAAAGGACTAGAAAAAAAGGCCACTATATTTTGATATTTTACATATCAGTCAGGAAATTTTTTGGTTAAAATGACAAAAACCCAGTTTGAACCAGCTTGGTCATATAAGGAAGCTTAATTGGATCACAGAATTGAAGAAAGGACTGAACCAACAAGTGGGCTTAGTTAAGGCACAGAGATGAATCAGAACCTGGAATTCAAATGCCAGCAGGTACCACAGTGGTACCAGCATCCCTCTGACTAGAAAAGAAACCAGTGTGGCTGAGACACACCACTGAGGAAAGCACACACATCTGCTGCGGAGAAGCCCCTGCCATTGGTCAATACTTGTTTGGAAGCTGAGCGTGGTACTATCACTTCCAGCAGTGCCTGTCATTCCGTTGCAATAAGACATTCCTTCAGTTTTTAGAGATATCAAATGTGTGTATAACTAGAGGGTCAGCAGGTATATCAAATTTCTTTATTTGCTGCACTTTAAATTTAGCTGCATTTGTTTAAATATCTTTGAAGTCTAAGTGTAATTGTGTTTTCACCTTTTTCTTAGAAATGAATAATTATGAATATATATTTATACATCTCACACATAATGGTGATAACAGAAACCTTAAAAAGTGCCTTGGAACAGATGGTAGTTTTAGAACAAGACAGATCCATTAGCTGTCAAATCCAGCTTCCTGGAGGATGAAAAATAGAGTGAGTTCTCAGGTAGTGCTAAGAAAAGCTCTCACTTATTCTAATACCTTAGCATATGGGCTCTTCTGTAAAAATTTTGCCATGGGAAGACTAGGACAACTCATTATTAATGAATGTCACAAACTGCAGGAAAAAAAGTGCTTCTCTGATCAAATGCTATGGTACCTAATTCAAAATATATTTTAAATGATGCTGTTGATTCCAGACCAAATAATGCAATTTCCAGGGTTTTCTAGATATGCATGGTTTTCTATCCTCATTTGTAGAAACATTTTATCTCCAACATTAACCACAGAATGGAGGACAAAGTAATCTCCTATTCTACAAAAATGGAGTTCTCTAGAACTGTGGAAAGCCTTAGAAGTCATTACAGATAGAGAAAATGACTTGTCCAAGGTCAGACAACAGTTTAGAGCCAGAGCAGGTGCTGGAAATCCAGTTTTGTCTCCAGCGCCTTTCGGCCATGTCCATCGAACGCTAAGCAGTCATTTCTAGAGGACTATTTCTATAGTCACTCATATCAGAGCTTCTGAATGTGTATATTCATGGAGATCTACTAAATGATTTCATAAAAGATTTTTAAACTACATTTTACGCGACCACAGTTTTCAAGAAAAATATATCTAGGGGTGTGTTGCTCTACTTGATAGAAACAGCAGAATTCTTTGTATTCTCCAGAGTACAGGGTCTACAGACCGCTGGGAGTGCTTTAATTTAATAGTTAAACCTTAAACGCTTGTTTACTAAGCCGTCAAACCTGTAAATAACTCAACTTCACACGGGAGTGAAACGGAACGTCCATCAGCCCTCACACAAGTCAGTCATGAATCAGAACAGAAACATGGGCATTTAAACCACAAGAAAGAAAACACACAGGTGGGCAAAGTTTCAAAGAATCTGACAACATCTACTATTTGGAAGTGGGAGAGTAAGTTAACTTCATGTAGAGTATAGCAATTATTTGCACTCCGGAAATCATCACAGCCCCCCATCCGTGGTCACTGCGTTTTCTCCTCTCATACAGTTGTCAGATTGGTTTGCCCTCATCTGCTCCCCTGACAAAACTAAAGTAACAGCGCTGACTCCAGAACTAGCGGGATGTCAGAATCCTGACCCGGGAGCACCAGCGGGCCTTCCGCTCCTCACTGGGGGCTCTTCTTCCAGTTATGGAAGCTTTTGTGTTTTAATCTTTTGGTTTCTATATGAACTCAAGTTCATTTTTTACGTTTTCACTATTTCACAGGAGTAATTTGATTGTCTTTTTGGTCCGACCTATATAGTTGGTGTGAAAGAGATTCCCTCACATTACGAGATCCGGGAAAAAGCGAGGCTTAAACAAAATGACGCACTGTAAAATGAGCACGTATTGCAGCCCTATTCTGTGTGGACAGTCTGCTTTATTCACCACTATTTTTATGTGTCTTGTAATGGTCTTTACATTTCAATAGTATTTCTACGTGTGTCCGTTAGTCTTTACTGTAAGATTGCTTTTAGCTCAAAAATTCTGAAGTGAATTTTTGAAATTCTAATGAATAAAAGTCACGGTTCTTGCTTTCAATAAATTTGCCATGAAGTTAGAGAGAGATGTGCTGGATTGTAATATAGGACACAGGTTTTGCAGAAGCTCTGAGATGACAGAAGCCAGCGAGAGCTGTGCTGTCACAAAAGGCTGCTTGCAGGGGATGAAATGCCCTCACGGGATGGGAAGATGGAAGGGCTTAGGAGTTAGGAGTTAGGATCCACGCAAGTGAGAACTAGTTTCAAGTTGCAAACTGTGTGTGTAAGTGGGGAAAGATGAGTTGACCCTGAAGATGCTCTCAGGTCATGTTGCAACTAGGCCAAGAGCCCTAATCTCTAGCATCACTCATGACTCAGTTTACTTGTTTTCCTTAAGAGTGCCCATGGATTAAGGTGATGTTGTCCAAATCCATGGGATTCTAAGTGCGTGGCCTGCTCATCCACACTGCAGGAATCCGTGGCATCAGAGAGAGTTTTGTTTAGCCAAATTATAACACCAACCTAGTCCTCTCTCCAGAAAGCCTGCTTATTTGAATGAACTCCTTTGAAATGTTAAAAGTTGAAATTACATGGCAAATTAGACGGAATTTTTTAGACAAAATTTATAAAACTCTGTATCTCTACCAACTCTTTTGAAAAATGGGAAACCTAGAATTTTTTAGCATTAAACTGTCACCAAAAAATCAACAATACGTCGTGTTCTTAAAAAGGATTTTTCTCAACGAAAAATGAACATGTTCAAAGTACACTAAAGACTAACTGCCCAGAAAAACAACTGGGCACAAACTCTGTTTATTATCTGCCTCTTTTCGGATATTGAACTTTTCCCCTCCACAAAGGACGGCTGGTCCTCTGGCAGACAAATCAATGTAAATAGTGTGTCAGTTGTGCAGGGAATTAAGCCAACGGGTGCGTTTTACTGACAGGGCAGAAAGCAGAGTCTGCTACTGAGTTTAAAAAGAGCTGCATCAGACAATCCAGTCAAGAGCTCGCTTCCTTTCGCCTGCCTGCAGGATGATGCCAATAGGCCCAAGGTAGGTAGTTCTGTCTGTGTTTGGACCTCGCCAGTTATCGCAGCTTTGGGCTTTCAATAGTGAATTCTGCGTGCTGAGAGCCATGTTACGAACCCAGATCACTGATTACTACCTAGCCTGGGTGGAAATCCAATCCCACTGTTGAAAAAAGTTGTCCAGTGCTTTGTCCCAGCTGATAGAAACTGCTCTCACTTTCCTAACCACGGTGCTCCCATAGCTCACACACTGGAGGAAGAGATGGCAGGATAGCCACCTGGCTTTTTCCAACCAGTAGCTCTGAACTCTTTTCAATCCATGGGGTATGATTTGAACCAATTACAAAAAGCTACTTGAAGGGGATGAAATGTCCTCTCAGGGTGGGAGCAAGGAAGGCCTCCCAAGTAAGGGACAATATGAGTTATGAGCCATAGAAGTGAGAACTAGTTTCAAGAACCAAAGACATACGTTGGAAAACGTGCATGTGAGTGGGGAGTGACGGCTTGACCCTGAAGATGCCCTCCAGTCACTTCGAAATTAGGCCAAGAGCCCTAATCTCTAGCATCACCAATGACTCAGCTAACCTGTTCTATTTAAGAATGTCCAACTTTACTTTGATATACTTCTTACGAACAAAGAAACTAGATTGACCCAAGAAATGAGAAATAGTTTTCTGAAAGGTTCACTGATATATTTCTGTCTTTTTAAGGCATAGAGTAAATTTCTTAGTTTTGGTAGACTTGTATTTCTTAACTAAAGAACTCCTGCTATTACCCGTCAGAGGAATAGCAAGATAAGTACAGGGGGATTGAACCCCAGGCTTGGGGTCCAGAGCCTAGGGTGGGAATTCTGGATTTTCTCAATTAGGAACACCTATATGATACGGGAAGCCTTTATTCCCCATTGGTGATACAGAGTCGTACTCCAGGCTGTGCGCTCCTTCACACACTCACCCCAGGCAGGGAGTAAAGTGGTATCCGAGTGTCAAGTTTGGGAGGACCCGAACACACTAGGCCCAGCACCTTCCTCCTTCCTCCCTTGGAATCTACCAGTCAGCACACACTCTCAGTCAGTTCTCAAGGCGGGTGGCCTCTGGTTGTTGAGCAGTGACGCCGTCGATGGCTGTGGAAGTATATCTAATTTAGGGGCGTGGCATTAGCAGGTCCGCTTGGCCAACAGATTGAGACTGCTTTCTCCAATGTTACTTTATCAGTAATACAATTGTCTGACTCAGCTGGTTCTGAATGGAAGGGAAATGGGGTAGGAGATGTTATTTATTCATCCCTATTCAAAAAGACGTAGCATGGTCCCTGGAACCTCACTAGACTTTAGTAAATTTTTGCTTAAAATTAATGAAGATGGAGAGAGTGGATCTGGTGGAAAAAAGCAAAGTAGACTGAGTGTGAAAATTATAAATAGGCAGTTGGAAGCAGTTGATCCAGCTTCAAACGCCCAGAGACAGATCATTACCATTAGAATAGAAAATGGTGGTATTTCTCCCCATGGGAAGTTCAGGATAAAATGGTCACCCTTAGAATTCCAGAACACTCCCCAGTTCTCAGAATCTTTTGGTCTCAGCCAAAGCTGCAGGCCTCCTGGTTCATTTATTTGCTCAGAGCAAGTGGAGAGCTCTGCCAGCCCAGTGTTCAGGTTCTAAATCAAACAGTTTGGGAGATGGCAAGATAAACGTCCTGATTCAATTTCAGTTTCTTTCTCTTTTAAAAATAATAAGGTTCAGAAACACAGTGATCCAAAAGCAGGAGCTGGATGAAGTCCATTTGGTCTCCAGGCCTTGATATGGGAAGAAAAGAAGACACAGCACAGACAATTGATCTCTATCCAGAGGAGGAAGGCAATCTACAGACAGCAGTGCTCAAGGGTGAAGGGAGTCCGAAGGCACAAACTTCCAGTTATAAAGCAAGTCAGTCCTGGGGATGAGATGGGCAGCACAGTGACTATAGTTAGTAACACTGTCTTGCATATTTGAAAGTTGCTAAGAAAGTAGAGCTTAACAGTTCTCATCACAAGAAAAAAAATTCTGTAACTATCTATGGTGATAGATGTTAACCAGACTTATTTGGTGATCATTTTGTAATATATACAAATATCGAATCATTATGTTGTACATCTGAAACTAATACAATGTTCTATGTCAATTATATCTCAATAAAATAATAATGCTCATTAACCAAAATGGAGAAGGTTTTCTTCTTCTTCTTCTTCAGGGAAAATTTAAGAAGCCATTGATGACTGAAGGGCTTTTGGTCCCTAAATCCCCTTTTAGATCCTATGATGGAAATGATACTTTGGGGTGTGACAGGCTGATTGCTGGGCTGGGAGGCAAGAGACTGGAATTCTCTTACAATCCATCATGGAGTGGATTGATGAGTCACTTTCCCTCTCTGCATCAAGGTTTCCCATCCGTGAAATGATGGATGAGGCAGCTTTCTTCCATGGGTGGTGAGGGCGGCCTCCGGGCTCCAACTGCCTCGATCTAGCAGTGGTGTCAGTGAATGGCTACCTGAGAGAAAGCAGGGTTCAGAGACGAGCATCCCCCTCAGCGTCTTGAATAGCACCTCTTCTCTCCCTGCTTCATCTGGCTGCCCTGTTTGGCAACCACTTGCAGAGCTACTGCTGCGCTTCCATCTGTCGAATCTCCGTGGAGCATCAGGGATGAGGGGTGTGAAATGCAGATGCTTCTTCCATATTTTTTTAGTTGTTGCTAATGGCTGTCTAGGGACAGAAATGTTGGAAGACCTTTTTGGAAGTCCCTTCTGAAATACATAAAATTATCTAGAGTTCACTGGATAATTGTTTCATAGAATGCAGGATGGCTACCCCCATCCTTGTAGACAGTGACGCTCTGATTTATCCAAAGGGGTGAGAAGTCATCGCCGATGAGTTAATCACTTGAAATAGAGCAGCAGATGTTAGCTGTCTAGTGAACAGTAAGGCTTTTCTGTGTTTTGAGGTCTTTAAAGTACAGACACACATACACGTCAACTCTGCTGTTTACTCATGAATATTCACAATACACGAAAACACAGTTGTTTCAAAATAAATTCAAAATGGCTGGTTTGTTTTCTCCCCAATTATGTTTATGAAATGGTCAAAAGAATATCTGTATCTTAGTAGTTAAGGTCAATGATTTATAACCTGGTTAACTTTCGCCAACAGCCAGAGGCTTTGTTGACATTTTCCTAATAAGCACCTAATGGCTGCTTATTTTGCTAAGTGTTGTCATCTTTAATTTAGGGCTACCACCCCAAAAGTTGCCAGCCCAGCAATGTGACTGATGATGTTCTGTATATTCTTTTGTTTCCAAAGCTAATGACACTAAAAAAACTCTGAGTACAGCAAGGTCCAAAACTCATCACGGACACTGTCTGCTCACTTGCTGGTGGCTTGAGGAACTTTTTAGGTTAAATATTTGCTCCAGTGATAGGCACCCACTGGGTGCGGGAGGGGGGTGAGAGGGGGCGAATAGAAGAGGCAGTTAAGAGAAAAAAATGTGAACATTCTAGATCTTATCCTTATCTACTCCTAAGTCCCTTTCCCTGTTCAGTCAAAGGTCCTGTCAGACCAGGACAGGTGGGACCCTAGAAAGTGGAAATCTAGATGCCATAGGGAATGGGGTGCATCCAGGCCTCTGGGACATGGCTGTCCTCACAAGGTGGAAGGATGGCCATGGTCAGCTCATTGTCTGTTTGTTAGCTTCTGCTCTAATTCACATGCTATTGATAAATAAGATGGGGACGAGGGAGAGAATGGGAGCCAAACCCCACGGCAAGATTAGAAATGGCAGGCGATGCAGACACAGCCTCAGATCACGCAGAGCGGCCTGGGCTCACACAGCCAGCCCGGGCCACACTCATCAATCTCCTTTTGGGCCCACTGACTTATTCAGACTGCAGGTGTGTAGGCTTGTCTTCATCTTCATGGCTAAATAAAACCGTGAAAACTCTGGAGGAGTAGCAATATGGTGTCTTAAAGGCGACTGACGGGCACATCTGAGAAGCTCTGCAATATGATTTCTGACAGTTGTTTGGCATAATAAAAAGATCACTAAACAGAACGAAGAAAAAACTTCAAAAATAGATGTGATTCTGGATGCGACTCTAGTAGCATCACGGAATTTCTGTTTAAATTTATCCTTAAAGGAAGTTCTATCAAAAGCAGGGCTGAGACAATAAAGTAGGCAGTCCTAACACATGGTGACTGACGTCAGATTTTCTTGGAGGGGTGTAGGAGTTAAGAAGGTGGAAAAATGTGAAAAGATGACTTTATCAACTGCTTGAATTTCCTCACAACGGCAATAATTATATTTTAAACTCTATTCAAGTTATTTAGCATCAATTCACCTTAGGTTTAAAATCAAAGAGCACGTTTTCTACAACACATGCAGATCCTCTGGAAGGAGAAAAAAGAGAGGAGATTGGAAACAGGCTGGGCAGCGGGGTGTGCGATGGGTTGTTGTACATGGGGATCCAAGTAGTACCATAGCAGCAGGGAGGGCCAAAGACACATATTTGCATGGCTCCAGCTCCCGGCCTATGGCGGTAAGCAAAGCAGAGCAGCTGGGAGGCTCCATAATTGTCAAAGCCATCACAACCGCCCCTCACTCCCCCATCCAAACCCCAGGCCCTGCAAACAGGCGCGAGTGGGCCAAAGTGTTGTCCTTAGCTTACTGAACCTGAGGGAAGAAACTCCTGAAGGCTCTCAGAGACACCTGCACACGTGGACAACATCCTGGGCAAAAGCCTCACCTGAGAGCACAAGGCCTATGCTGTGTGTCACACAGTCCTCACAGCAAGTGGCTTCGAAGCTTCGAGAAAAAAGCATTTTCCTTCCATGGGCAGGATTAACAGCAGCAGCCAAGCCAGCATATTGGATACCGGGCATTTGCAGCCTGAACGCTCCCAGTTTTGACTATTTGTGAACAACCCCCAGTGCCTGTGACAGGTAAGAATTTGTTCTTCCACTGAGGCACAGAGCAGAACGGTGTAGAGCAACGTTTGGGGGTGAGAGTGAGCCATTTAGCAAGTGAATGAGCTTAGCTTATGGCTTAGCATCTGCGTTTCAACTTAGGTTTTGCCATTTTTCTGCTCAGTGACTCTTGTGAGGCGCTATTGAAAAATAAATTGTTCTGTTGCAGAAAAAGGTCTGTAAAGAAAGCCAACTACGTATGCTAATTTTGAAAGTGAAAAGAACGCAAAATGTTCTAAGTGAACCATAGATTTTAGCCAGGAAATAGAAATTTTTGATGAATTAGAAAATAATGGAGAGGATATATCATAGAAGGAATTCAGAGTTTGCGTATATGCCAAGGTCCCGGATGTCGAATCTACCATACTTCCCGAGTTTGAGATGTGAGAGAGCCGCGCTCTCGACGTAGATACCGAGACCAAGTAATAAGAGGAATCCACCTTCAGCCAAAACTGAGATCTCACTCATGATAGGTGTGGTTTAAATGTTGATAAAACCCACAGTCTCCTAGATTTTCCATGTAGATCCCAATGCTGTACTCATTCCATGACAAGTTTTTGGGGTCTACATACTAGTGTTGCTTACAAGCCCATTGTTTTCCACGTCTGGGCACCAATATTGGTTTGGATAATTTGGAACTGGCATGTCAGTGAACTCGCTGGTGCGTTCAGGTTGCCTGTGGAGAGGTGTGAGACAGACATAGGCCCACAGCTGGCACCCTTCGGAGCTGCAGAACAAACAGGAAGAAACTGGGCCGTTTGCTGAGTCAATGATGAGCATCTGCTTATAGATTTGCTTGGTGCCTTGCTCCTCTGAGTTCCTGCAAACACCTCCTGAACTCTAGTCCCTGTCTAGAGCCCTCTTATATTATCAGGGCAGCACGCTGTTATTCAGGCCTTAACGCTAGCGGGCAGCACCGAAGCCAAGGGAACCCCAGGGATAGAGAACATCTTGGAGATTCAGCAAGTATTTGGAGTTTAAGGTTCTTTCATAAGCATCTCCAAAATAAATTCTAAACTCTTTGGTTGTGTAGAATATTGGTTTCTTCACAGTGCTTGCAATAAATAGGCCCTCACCTGAGAGCTCGGGCATCTCAGTATAGGGTTGGGGACGTCATGGGAGTCTGTCCTTCTTGCATAGCACTTTGCTAGGCCCATGAGACTTACTGAGTATGAGGTGATTGCTGCCGTGTGAAAGGAAGGAAGGTGATACTTCTTTGGGGGTTGCTACAGGAAGTTTTCGAGAACTTGCCTTCCTGCTTTGTCCTTACTCGTATTGAAGTCAAGATGAAAAATCATGAACTGCGGACTGGAGGGCTACTGTGAAATATGGGAGATACAAGGGAACAAGTCAGACTCCCAGGCACTGTGGGGTCGCTGTCACCGCCCGAGGGGCTGTATAGAATATACCTTCTTGTCAAAGACAGATGAGCTTTACCGTTGCCTGCACTCTCTCTTATGGAGTCTTGCAGGAGGTGGATGGTGGTCTTAGGGAAAGAAATTGGTTCTTGCACCATTCTTGCCTTTGTAAAGGCCAGCCACCCACTCCTACTTCAATTTCCTCTTGCCCACACACCTCACAGATTTAGCCTACCTGTTCTCTGTCATTTCATTACCCAACCTCCTGCCCGAACTTCTCTCTCCCTGATCTCGCTGACATGTGGGGTAGGTCCCCATCTTTTCCTCCTTCCAAGCTCTCTCTGAAACAAGCATACAAAGTTCCCTTTTGGAGTGCAGATAACATCTAGTCCTCACCACGGATCAGGTCCATTGTATGGGTAGGGTGTTGGACCCAGTGATTCAGATTTCAGTCCAGGGTAGACTCAGGCTGTTGCACCATAAACTAGAGCATGGTTCTGAGTCCCTTTGATCATTTCTTCCATTTTCCTAGTATTTCCTGTGGCCCTGGGGCAAACATTACGTCCATTCCCTGTCGGTGCGGGGTGGGGGGGCGGGGGGAGGGCATTTTGTTTGTTTTTTTGTTTTGTCCCATGGGGCCTTGGTCCTCCCATCTGTGCAATGAGATAGGTAGACCAGAAGATTTCTAAGTTAAAATCCTGCAAAATGCATCCTGGTAAACAGAGTGGCATTTCAGTTGTCTTGGGGGTCTTCCTGCCCCTCAGGCAGCTGTCGGAAGACCTCTCCTGAGGGAGCAGAGCCCTCTGCAAAGCAAGGATCAGCCCACTCTCAGGTAAGGAGCACTCTCAGTGGGGGCTGGTCCAGACCCTCTGCCAGGGGAGCGGGGAGCTTTCCAGGAAGCATGACTATGTGCACACCGCTGGGTCCCACCTGTAACCTGGCCTCCAGGACCCACTCCCACAAAGCAGGTGCTGGTGCTCTGTATCCCACCCATGTAGGAGGAAAGCCCTGCCTGGCTCCAGAGTATGGATCCCAGGAAGATAAAAACCAGAGAAAAACAACAGTGCTTGGGCTCCACGCGGAGCTGTGCCTGCTCCCCATCTCGTCCCATTTCTGAGTTTGCGTCCCTGTCAGATCTGCTGTAACTTGGAATTTGGAGTTGTGCATTTAGTTCTCTTCTCATTTGCACTTCATATGTCCTGATGTCACAGCGTTTATTCTGCTGTGTTTTAATTATTACCTTACCTGTTGGTCTTCCAGGCCAGACTCTAAGCTCCTCTCAGGCAAGAACTGCATCTCACTCATTTTTGCATCCCAAGTGCCTGGCACATGACAGCTGTGCAGAAAATATTTGCAAGACGCTCAGGTCAGCAGCTGAGGTTCTCTAGGGCAGAAATCCTATAGAATCCTAAAACCCCAGCCTCACTTTATCCTGGGAGCAGTGGTAATAAAAAATGACCAAATGAGCAAAAGGCAGGCAGTTCTCATTCACCCTAGAGACTTTGTGCAGTTTTTTGTTTCTTTGTCCGTGTTCACTTATTTGTTTGTTTTCAAATAGAGTGGAGCTTCTCTCTAAAACTCTTGTCATGTTAAGTCAGCTGATCACAACAGTCAGAAAAAAACCTGCTGTGTTCCACTTTTTTTGCCTTGTCAGTAAAAGCCAAGGTTCAATGCACACAAGCCACGCAGTCACCAGAGGAGCTAGAGTGTGGAGAAGCTTCCAGAAAGACACGATTAGCCCGGACCATAAAGGTCTCCTCTCGCTGTCGCTCCTCCCCTGGCCTTCCCACCGCAAGAGGTGCCGGGAGATAGGAGAGCGTGCGTTTGAGAGCAGAGCTGTGGAGGGCCGCCTCTGGGGGACACAGCCACCCAGCCTAGAGGTGGACACCTGCTCTGCCGCTAACCCCACCTCCCTGCGATGTTAGGGTTTCCCCATCTGTGAGACGTGGAAAAAGCTCCCTCCCTTACAGAGCTGATACAGGGATTAGTGACAACATATAAACGACTTTATGACTGTGATTATTACGGAAGTCTCTAGGCACACACTGCAGTCTCAAGCTGGCACATAATGAAAATCAAGGAGTCGCTAATGCATTATTCATCACACCTTGACATGACTTTTATATAACATTCAGCCAGAATGTTTTCGATCTGTTTCTTCTTCATTTGCTATTCTGAGCTCAGAACATAGGATAACTAGCTCATCAGTTCAACGAGCTGCTTTCTGTAAAAAATGAGCATCTATTTTTGCCAAGGTCTCGGGTTCCTGAGTGTGCCTGGCTTCCTGAGGTTGGGGTATGAACTGAGGAAGGCTCAGGTGTACCATGGAATTTCTGGAATAGATGATTAAGGCTGCATGTGACATGTGTCTATTTGGAGACACTGTGGGAAGGTGAATCAAGCAAGAGCTCAGATTTTCCAGTGAGCAACTGTGGCGTTTTAATTAGCTTTGAGTCTATTTCTCTGCTGGAAATAGCAGATCTCTGAGCGTTTCTTCAATAGCATTACAGTAATTATAACAATTCTGAAAGGAATAATTTACAGGATTATTTTTGTAAGCTTAGAGGAACAAGAAAGGCCACATCTAACTCTGCATTTGGTACATGCCTGGAGTTACTGTCAGATAGATGTTTAAAAATATGAGTGACAATAGTGTAGACCATTTGGTTTATGCTCTCCATCAATGCTCTAATATTGTGCAATGGAACTTTTTGCCATAATAGCAGTGTTTGGATTTGTGCTATCTCATATGGCGGCCACTGGCCACATGCAGCCATCAAGCACTTGAAATATAGCAAGTGAGACTAAGACTTGAATTTTTAACTTTATTTAATGTTAACTAATTAAATTTAAATAGCTGCTGGTGGCTGGTGGCTAGTGGCTACTGTATTGGACAGCGCAGCTCTCAGGTACCAATTGGAGCTCACTCCAGCTGCCCTGACACTGGAACAACAGTGGGGCAGAGGAAGAAGCCTAAAGGCCCTGGCGAACCACAGAGCCCATGTGCTCAAGCTCAACTGAAGCCTCTTGATTGAGTTCTCTGGTTTTCCATTCCACAACAGATTGGAAGCAGCCATTTAGAGAGAGAGGCAGATAAAATGGCAGCAACTGGAAATGGAAAAGAAAAAGGTTGAAAACAGGACTGTTAAGAGAAAAGCAGTCCAGGATTATTGGACAAGCAGTCTTTATAACTCAAAAGTATAGTAATCGATGCCTTGGACTGCTGAGAAAATGTTGAGTTCAGGGACATGAGCTTGAGGAAAAATAACAAGAAAATGAGCAGACTTCATCCATACCTTTGTCCACTGAAAGTGGTAAAAATATGAAGTTTTGGCACACAAATGGATGAGTATGGGTCATCTGGAGATTCCAGCTACTGATCACATCTCATTCTTCCTGTAAGCAAGAAATCATCCTTCGCTATGATATCCTACTGCTCTGGGGATGAAACTCCAAATAGTTACCGTGACCCTCTGCACTGCCTGATGTAGCTTTGCCCGCTGCTCCTGCCTCAGTACACCCCACTTCCCCTGACTCTTTGTTCTCCACTACACTGGTCTTCCTTCTGTCTCCTGAAGGTGCCATGATCCTCCCTCCATAGGACTTAGTGTGTGCTGTAGCCTCTGTCTAGAAGAATCCTTCCACCCAACCCCCATCCCTCTCGCCATCCGGATCCCAGCTCCAATGCCGCTCCTTGGAAGGCCTGCCTACACCTCTACCCCTCCCCACCCCATCCAGGCCTGGCTCCCTCGTTAGCCACTCTCCCATCTGGACTCCTTCCCCCAGAACACCTGCTTGAATATATATATTCATCACTGAGATTATCTGATTTATTCATTTGTAAATTCTAAGAAAGCGGTGATTGCTTTTGGCCTGATTCATTCACCTTTGTATCCCCAGTGCCCAATTGACATTCAACAAATGTTAAATGAAAGAATGAATGAATTCTGGTTTGCTCATAAGATTTTAAGTATGACAACTGTCTTGCAATTCCTAACACTTTCACATCTTTTTATAAAGTCTCCTTCCGCTCTGGGATGACTCAGCTTCTCTTTAGTGCCATTCCAAAGTTCTTACTGTCCAATAGCTTCTTGTCATGAAATCTTCAACCTTAAAATTCCACCCACCTCTCCCTTATTTGCTCCACTTACCACATTCGCCCCCAAAACTTCCTGTTTCCTTTAAACCGTTGGATCTCCCGTTGGCAAGCTGAATTGCGTCTGTGGTTCTTTCTTTAAGGATGCGATTCCTGATTTTTTTTTTTTCACTGTTTCCTTCACTTGATTTTACTGATAGCCTCTGAACTCCTTGCTTACTTCCTTTCCGCCAGGACAGCTGCATTGTCTCTGAGATGTTTACTTTATCCTCTACCCTGTCTTTTTCTGTTATCTCTTTCATAGACTTTCTCTAAATTTATAATCTTTCTATTCCATATTCATTTCCTTTTAAAGAAAAGTATTAAAAAGTGGGGAACATGAAACCTACATGTATTCCAACTCTTCTCACCCCCTCCCTTTGAAACATAAAACAACACCACGAAAAAGAGGTCTCAGTTTCCAAAACCTTCAGGGGATTCCCAGCTTCCCATTTTCTGTCTAGTTTCATTTTTTTTCTAAACAAATCAGGGCTAAAAACTCCCATTAGTCCTATCCCATCTCCCTAAACCTAGTCAAGCAGTTATGCCTCAGGCTTCATTCTCTTTTTTCAGAATGAGCCTTCTTCACTGGTTAAGTGATTTTTCCTTTCTAATAGACCTTGTTTGCTATTAGCGCCCGTTAGTCAATTCTGGCTCTAGCGCCGTGTGGACAGCAGAGCAGAACTCTGCCCTGTCTTTCTGCACCATCCTCTCACCTTGTGGTGCTGTATCAGACATGCTCCACTGCTATTCACAGGGTTTCCACGGCCAGTGTTTTCGGCAGTGGGTGGCAGGTCCTTCTCCCTAGTCTGTCTAGTCTGGAAGCTCTGCTAAAACGTGTCCACCATGGGTGACCCTGCTGGCTTTTGAAATACCTGTGGCACAGCTTTCAGCAACACACAGCCACCACATATGACACCCGACAGAGGGCTGGTGTGGTTCCCTGACCGGGAAATGAACCCGAGCCACAGAGGTGAGAGCACCGAATCTTAACCACCAGACCACCAGGACTGGCTATTAGACCTTATTTAGTACCAAATTCTTGATATAAATTACAATTCTCTTTAGCAAGTACTTATTGAACAAATACTGTGTGCCAGGCGCTGTGCTGGGGAAACAGCAATGAATAAGATAAAAGAAAAGCCCTCTGCTCATAAAAATTATATTCTATGGGAGATGTATGATAAACATATGAACAAACATATACAAAATAATTTTAGATAGTGAAAAGCTCTACAAATAATATTATATGATACATGGCATATGCAGTGAAAAATATCTGACTGTATAGCTCCTCGCCCACAGGAATGTTGTGACAATTAAGTGAGCTAATGTGCGCATAACATCTAGAGGAGGGGTCATTATTCTTGGGGAAAATTGTGACTTTGTTTTTTAAACACAGAGTCCTGTCATAAATGTATTAAGAAATCTTGGTTTTATTATTACTTTTTTAGTGAAAGGGAAGATTATCCGCACAGGCACTCAGGAAATATTTATGGAGTGTCTATCACGGGCTAGGCACAGCCATCCGTGCAAAGTGTTGCAATGAAGAACAGACAACCTGCGACATTCGGACTTTAAAAGCAGGACTGAAATCATGAGCTGACTCCGCTGTGGCTTTTGCCCGGGAAAGGCCAATCAGGCGGGAGGGTGAGCTGGTACAGTGCCCTTAGACCACTCTTGGCGACTCACCTCCCGTGTAGTCAGTGTCCCACGGCACTCTATGGTAGAGCCCTGGTTATTCTCTTGCCATGATATATAAAGGTGTATTGCAAGGATAGAGAAGCCAGTAACTCAGACTCTCAGACTTAGAGTTGGAAGGAACTTCACATGTCATATGTCTATTTCACAAATGCAGAAATACGCATATATATATTTCACACACACACTTACATATACAGGTACACACGTATACATATATGTATATAAACATAAATATCCAGTTCTCTTCATCCCAAACCAGCCCTTTCTCTATTGTTACTGTAACGACCTACTGACAATAACCACTTAGAGAGTCAACTTCTTAATTCAATTCAACCAACCTTTTCTACTGTTTGGTTATGTGCAAAATACTTTCGGAGGCATAAAAATGAACATGATCTGGTTTCAATTTTCCAGCAGTTTGCTGTATAACACGGGGGCGATAATTCAAAGAGAGGCGGGGAAGGGCTATGGTGGAGGCACAAAGTTTCATGGAAATGCGTAAAAAGAAGTTAATGCCAGCTTGACTAGTTCTGATTGGAACCAGCCTGCAAACAGAGAGGGGGAGGAAAGGGCATTAGGAATGAAGGCATCAGAAGCTAATTCACAGAGGCCTTGGGGCATAGGGCTCATTCAGGAAAAAGGAAATGATTTGAGGGGTCCTGGAGTGTAGGGCTCCCAAGGGCTGGAGGGGGCGGAGGTGGGAAGGGAGAGTGAAGCATCTTGTGGAGGGGGCGTGCATGCCATGCCCAAGGAGTCTTGGTTTCATCCAGTCACCATTCTGAGCAGAGGGGCAACTTCATTAGAACTGTGCTGTGAGATTAAACTCACAGGAGAGAGAAGAGAGGCAAGCTGGCAGTGGGCTGAAAAATGGCAGCTCAGTTCTGTTATTCACTTGTTACCTGTGATAATAATACTTCACATTGATTGAATGTGCTAAGAGCTGTGAGCACATTAGCTCACTTAATTGTCACAGCACTCCTGTGGGCTAGGAGCTTTTATTACTTTGATTTTACAGATCAGGAAACTGAAGCTTAGAGAGTTAGTGCTAGAAAGAGGCAGACTGGAGAACCAACCAGGTCAGTTTTATTCCTAAATCCACCCTCTTCACTGAGGGACAACATTCCCCTCTATCGCTAACTCCAGTTGGCGATGTTTTTGTTGAGGGGGAACAAGGGGAGAGGTGAAAGTAATTTTTAGACATCCCTGCTATGACTGGTATTGAGAAGGATGATAAGGAGACAAAAGCTGAGCCTGACTGTGCTTGTCACCAGCCCTGCACTGTGGGTGACATTTAACCTCCAAGGGGCTCCTGCTGGCAATTTTCTGGCCCAATTCCTCACCTTCAGTTTGCATGTGCTGAAATCAGACTATATAATTTTATTATTAATTTAGGAAAATCAAGGATCAGGAAGGTAAACCTGTTGTAAAATAATTCACACAGCACTTTTTCAAAGCCTAATGCCAGTGGGAGAGTTGTTTCATTTTTATCATCTGCTGTTATACATTAACATTAACGTTACTGCTTTCGACAAATAGAAAAGAGCAAAGGCTGGTTTTACAATGTATGTGCAAAAACTCAGAACGGTGATTTGACATCCTCTATGCTGAAATGGTTCAGACCCAACATTAACCTTCTGTGAAGTTCTCTAATCGTTTCTTTCCTAGTGGCAACATTGGGGAAGAAACACACCACTTCCTCAGGGCAAACGTCCTGGGCACTAAGACTCCAACCAGTATTTCATTTCCACCACAATTCTAGAACAATAGAACCGTCATTGTAGATGACGCTTGAAACATCACCTATCATTTTAAAGAGATGTTCTGCAACAGGGAAGGGTACATCATGAAAAGCAAATGCACACTCTAGGATTTTGTCACTGGGAAACCTGAAGTTGCGCAAAAGGTTAATTTGGATGAACACAAGGCTGTAGATCTTTGAGACTGAATGCCTTGCAAGGTGCCCATTCTCCTATTGACTTCTTGGTTATTATGCTCCTGGCTGGACATGCTAAGGAGATGCCGCCAGCTCAGAGGTAAGGAGGCCACAACCGTGTGTGCGGAGCCCTCCCCACCTGCCCTCACAGCCCCTGTTTTCTCCACACTTCGCTTCTGTGATCACTTCCCGTCCCCAGGGCAGTCCTGCCTCTTTATTGAGACCGGAGAAGCGAAACAGGGCCTCAGATGCCCCTCCCGGGGGGACCATCAGTGGGCTTGGAGTGAGCGTATATTTGTTACATGAATAAGTATGTAAATTAACGATGGAATGAAATTAGAAAACACAGCATCCAAAGAAGTCAGTCCTGAAGTCTCATCATTTTGGAATGAACAAGAAACTCTCATCTGCTCTTTGGTTGCATAAGGGACAACTTTCTGAAAACTTTAAAAAAGTTTTTTGGCCATAGTATTTAATAAAATATGCACCTCTATCCTGGTATGCCCTTCTTCCACCTAGGATACCTTAGTCAGTAGCTTATGTTCCAGAAACATGTCAAGAGCCCTATCTTGTGATGAGTGGCCGCGGATGGGGAGCAGCAATCGTGGAGTGTCAGCCCCGTGCATTTGGCTCTCAGAAGTTCTCTCTTTATTCAGGCTCAGAGCTGGAGAAGTATTAGCATCCAGAATTATGCCTGAGGGTCACTGCTTTGCAATGCGGAGGTGAAAATTTTATTAGAAAAACTCCAGTTTTGGGACGATACTATACGCTCAAAGTGAGAGGCCCACAGCTATGTGCCCCATAGCCCTGCCTTCAGTTCCTCTGTATAAGCCCCCAACTTGGTATTCACAGCCAGAAAGGAAAGGCAGCAGCCATTGTCCCCTCTCCAGAGATTTCACAGAGCCCATGGGAGGAGATTTCCACCACTAAATGCTCTTCCTCAAGTCAAAGTTTTCCAGGCTCAGTAATAACGCCTTCTTCATAAACTCATATTCCAGCCTACACTTCCTTCCCTCTCTCTCTCTCTCTCTCACCCTCTCCGTCTCCCTACTCTCTCTCTCCTCCTTTCCTTTCTTGTTCACCCTCTTGTCCGTGTGCTCCCTCACCTCCTTCCTCCCTTGGGCTCCAGCATCTCCCTGTTCTGGCTTTCTCCCCATCTCCCTGTTCTGGTTTTCTCCCCATTTCCCTTTCCTCTCGCTCCTCTTTCCTTCACTCACTCCTCTTCGTCCACCCAACCCCTCACCATAGAAATGTTTCTGTGTTTGGTGTCTCTCTCTTCCCCACCTCTCTCAGAAACTTGACCCAGTCTCCGAATTTCACTGATTTCCTTGACGCTTCTCTTTCGCCTTTCAAACCAGGATCTTCAGTCTGGTCTCCTCAGGTCCTGGTCTCCCCTTTAAACTCCAGGGCTGTGTCTGCCACCACACCCTGGATGTGTCTACTCAGCTCCCTTGTTGTCTTTTCCAATTCAACATAAAACAAGCCTCTCCTGTCCCCTCTCACAAATAGACTCTTTCTCCCAACTTCCTTTTATAATTAACGGTACCACCACTTTCCCAACTCTCCGAGTTCAAAATCTGAGGTTACCTTCATTGACTCCTCAGCCAGTCACCTAGCCTTAATGATAGTTCTTTAAATACCTCCCTCTTCTTTATTCCTCCCACTCTGCTTTCCTTGCTGTTGCCTTCGCTCAGGCTCTCATTACCTCAAACCTTGGTTATCTCTATAAGCATCTGGCTACTCCAGCCTCTCTCCCCATAAGCCAAGGGGTGGATGGGTGGCAGAAGGCACTATGATCCTTTGCCTTAGCAACATGGCCTGGGGGCAGGGAATGTGGGGAGGGACTGACGTGTGGACCGGCTGTGGCTCTCCCCTCCGTTGATCCACCTGCAGGAAGGGGAGGCCTAAGCCTGGGGGTGGGGGAATAGACATATAATTCCATCTTCAAATATTCTGCAAATATATACTGGGTCCATACAATACCAAACCCTGTCCTAGGAACTGAGACACAATGATGAACAAAACGGACATAGTCCCTGTCCTCATGGAGCGTAGTCACAGGAGGAGACAGATAGTAAATAAATAAAGGTGCAATGCGACAGGAAGTGATAGATCATAGGACTTATGTATAAAGAAAAATAGAGCTACATAAAGTGCATAAAAAGTGAACAGGACAAATGGCCAACAAACACATGAACAAACGCTCAAGGTCATCAGAGAAATGCAAATCAAAATCACAATGACATACCACTTCACACCCACTAGGATGGCTGTAATAAAAAAATAGAAAATAACAAATGTTAGCAAGGATGTGGAGAACTTGAAACTCTCATACTCAGCTGATGGGAAGGCAAAATGGTGCAGCTGCTGTGGGAAACAGTTTGGCATTCCTCAAAAAGCTAAACATAGTTACCATATGACCCAGCAATTCCTCTCCTACATATTCACCCAAGGGAATTGAAAACACGTGTTCCAACAAAAACTTGTGCAAGAGTGTTCATAGCCGCACTATTCACAATAGTCATAAGGTGAGAACAACTCAAAGGTCCATCAAGTGATGGATGGATAAACAAAATGTGGTGGATGTGTACAATGGAATATCATTCAGCCCGAAAAAGAGATGAAGTCCTGAGTCATGCTCCATCATGGGTGAACCTCAAAAACATAAGCTAAGTGAAAGCAGCCAGATACAAGAGGCTGTATATTGTATGATTCCATTTATATGAAATGTCCAGAATAGGCAAATCCATAGAGACAGAAAGCAGATCAGTGGTTGCAGGAGCGGGGGATGGCGGAATGGGGAATGACCGCTTAATGGGTATAGGATTTCATTTTGGGATGGTGAAAATGTTCTGGAACTAGATGATGCTGATGATTGCACAGTATTATGAATGCACTAAATACCACTTAATTGTACACTTTTAAAATGGTTAAAAGGGTAAATTTTATGTTATGTATATTTCACCACAATAAAAAAAGAAGAAAGTGAGGGTGGTCATGGAGTTGCTCCTTGAATGGGAGGGTTAAGGAAGCCTCTCAGATGAGGTGAGCTCTGGACGGAGGCCTGAGGCAGGAGGGTTGAGACTGACAGTGACCCAGGCAGAGAGCCTTCCAGGTAGGGGGGTTCGGGGGGATGGGTTGGGGACAGACAGCGCTGAGCAGGATTCGTCATGATCTGACTCCACTTTCCTTACTTCACTCCTCAGTCCAGAAGCACAAACGGCTCCTTCTGGGCTCAACCCCTCTGCCTCTTTTAACCCACCACTTTCCTTCCTGCCTCTCATCAGGGCACACATTGCTGCACTGTCCTCCAGACACACTGGCCCCTTCCACCCTGACCCCCACCTGCGGAATGGCTCCTTCCAGCCATTTGGACACCACACGGCCCTTTGGGGCCCAGCCCAGGGACCACTTCTTCTGGGGCACATTTTCTGCTGCCTGTCTGAGCAGGAGGACTGGCCCCAGACTGAGAGTTGAGCACTGAGCCTGCCATCCATCAGCCGTGAGGCAGGACACTCAGCGTTTCAGGAAGCTTCTATTTCCCCATCTGTACAATGAGCACTGTTGAGAGAATGGGGTGATTGCAAAGTGCCTCGCTTAGGACGTGCTGCACAGCAAGCTCTCAGGAAGAGCAGTCGTATTGTTACGTCAGCCTTTCCTGTAATCTGAGGTTTGAAATGTGGCACTTCATTTTATACTATAATATTTGGTAATTATTTACTGAATATAGACAGGAGTCAAAATACATGGTAAACACCTTACAACGATGCTATTTATATTCCTGGTGACAACCCTTCCCCAACCCTGGTGAGTATTCCAATATCAAACATATAGAATGAACTTGAAGAAAAGCTTGACTGACCAACGACTGATGGATTGATGGATTCATTTGGCTCTAGCATCAAATAGGAATGGACCTTTCTTCACATTAAAACTTTAAAGGAAACATAAAGATCTCTGGGGGAGGGGAGAGACACACACACAATTGGCAAATGAACACCTGGTCCAGCTAGGGTGAGATACACCAAAAGATTTCACAGGCACAAATGTTTGCAAAAAAAAAAAAACACTGCACAACTGAGCAAAGACCCAGAGGAGTGGAGGCGAGTTTTTCAGAAAAATAAAAATGCACTCACTCTACAAATGAGCCGTTCTTTTATTTCTAGAGGTCATAGTTACGCGTGTTCAAAGAAAATGCTAATACATTTTACACACAGATGTAAGACAAATCTTTAATGATCTATCACTGGAGAAAGGCATGAACTTAAAAATATGAAAATATGTGATAGTAGAGCTCTATTTCCCAAAAATTTAGAAGTGGGCTATAAGTAAATAGATTGATAGAGTGGTACCCAATTTCTTGAGGAGAAAGTGGCAAGAAAAAGAGAAGCAGTTCAGCTTTTTTAGATAAGAAGATATGATGCCGAGATAGGGGTGAGAACCACTCCCGTGTGAGCTGGTCACGTGACGAGCCGCCCAAAACTGCACCCGAGAGCGAACGAGACCGCCCGACTCTGGTTTCTCACCTTGGCGACCTGTGGACACCAAAGGCAGTCTGGTTGCCCCACCCGGCGGATCCCTTCCGTGTACACCCAGCCCTTTCTCCACCAACAGAGAATTGCCACTGAGCTTTCTCTCTGTGAGATTCTGGGTTTCATCACTTTATTCCTCTTTCAGAGAAACAGACACAAACCCTGCTCAACGGTAAAAAGCCAGAAAGCAGCTGGCTTCTTCCAACGTTCACAGACACAATTTTCTTAATCATCTTTTCAACAAAACCACGAAAAAGGAAAGAAAATGTTTACCTGATGAGATCCCTGATTTCTTCATGGGAGTCTAAAATGGGATATTTAAAAAGCCACTCAAATGCATCTTCTGAGAGTTTCTTAAATCCAAAATCTGCCTCCGACAGCAGCTCTGAGCGTGAGCTCTGAATAGAGGCTGTGTTATTTTAACCACAAGGTTTCTAGTCAGCCGGGAGGAGAGATGGAAATGAGGCACCTTGGCAAGAGGAGTCGCCCATCCACCTCCAGCGCGACGAGCTCGCAGATCTGATGTAAGAGCTCAGGGACATCTGAAGAACCCTCAAACCAACTTTTCCTAAACCAGAGGTTAAATAACTGTGGAAAATTCCAAAGGAGTAAGATAAGACACTTATGGTCTTTTCTAAAAAAAGACACGTTGGTATGCCCTGTCTGATACTGTCTGAAGGGAGGCCCAGCACGGAGCTGGCCTGGGGAGTCCCAGGCCTCCGGCAGGAGAAAGTGACACCTGTGGATGGATAGCTCTGCTCCTCAAGGAAAGGAGCTCGTCTGGGAGTTAAAAATGCAGAATGACAAAAGAGCGTGACCCAGTCAAATCTTTTGTGTGACAACAAAATCAGTGTCAAGAGAATCCATAGGAAGTTCTAGGGTAAGGGAATAGCTACTCTAGAGTATGTTATTATGGAAGATTAATGTGTGTGTGAGTGTGTGAGAGAGTGTAAGCACGTGTGTGTGAATGTGTGTGAATGTGTGAGTGTGAAAGAGTATGAATGTGTGAGTATGTGTGTGAACGTGTGTATATGACTGAGAGTGTGAATGTGTGTGAGTGTGTGAGTGAATGTGTGCGTATGAATGAGAGCATGTGAATGTGTGTCAGTGTGGGTGCGTACGAGTGTGAATGTGTGTTTGTGAGTGAGAGAGTGTGAATGTGTGTGAGTGTGTGAGTGAATGTGTGCGTATGAATGAGAGCATGTGAATGTGTGTCAGTGTGGGTGTGTGTGTATGAGTGTGAATGTGTGTGAGTGTGTGAGTGAATGTGTGCGTATGAATGAGAGCATATGAATGTGTGTCAGTGTGGGTGTGTGTGTATGAGTGTGAATGTGTGTGAGTGTGTGAGTGAATGTGTGCGTATGAATGAGAGCATATGAATGTGTGTCAGTGTGGGTGTGTGTGTATGAGTGTGAATGTGTGTGAGTGTGTGAGTGAATGTGTGTGTATGAATGAGAGCATGTGAATGTCTGTCAGTGTGGGTGTGTATGAGTGTGAATGTGTGTGAATGTGTGAGTGAATGTGTGCATATGAATGAGAGCATGTGAATGTGTGTCAGTGTGGGTGTGTGTGTGTGAGTGTGAATGTGTGTGAGTGTGTGAGTGAATGTGTGCGTATGAATGAGAGCATGTGAATGTCTGTCAGTGTGGGTGTGTATGAGTGTGAATGTGTGTGAGTGTGTGAGTGAATGTGTGCGTATGAATGAGAGCATATGAATGTGTGTCAGTGTGGGTGTGTGTGTGTGAGTGTGAATGTGTGTGAGTGTGTGAGTGAATGTGTGTGTATGAATGAGAGCATGTGAATGTCTGTCAGTGTGGGTGTGTATGAGTGTGTATGAGTGTGAATGTGTGAGTGAATGTGTGTGTATGAATGAGAGCATGTGAATGTGTGTCAGTGTGGGTGTGTGTGTGTGAGTGTGAATGTGTGTGAGTGTGTGAGTGAATGTGTGTGTATGAATGAGAGCATGTGAATGTCTGTCAGTGTGGGTGTGTGTGTATGAGTGTGAATGTGTGTTTGTGAGTGTGTGTGTTCCTCACTTCCCAAACAACTTAAAAAGCACAGAGCCAGCCTCAGCTTGGACCAGTTGGAGATCGTCCTCCTCAGTATTTTGGCAGATACCCACGTGCCTCTGGCCTTGGAGGAGAAGGATTTATCGTGCACAGAATCAACAGCAAAGGCTAGAGCCGCTGAAATAGCCAACAGTCCTTTACAGCCAGCCCTTCACAGATGCCAAAGGGGTTTCACTCCACTTTTGGAAAAACTCAGCAGTACTCCAGTAAGCAGGGTCATAACTCAGTTTTATATAGAGTCTTTCATCTCAAAGGAGCTTGAGGTGCGTTTACACCAAAATATAAATTATCCTGTGCGCAGTCACCTCCGGGATGAAAGGCAGCTCCTGCCTAGCAGCTGCTGGCCAGGACACAGCCGGTCGGCTCGGAGCCGCAGTCTGACAGCAGGACGGCGGCCAGCAGGCTCTCTGCGAGGAAGAAGGAGTGAGACCAGTCCTTCCAGCGGCGGCCCATCCCTCCCTGGACATACAGGGGCCCTCTTGGATCTGCACCTCACTGTCCTTCCTGAGGCCCCAAGCCCTCCCCCAGTGACGTCTTCCTCCCGGTCCTAGCTACATCCACAATCTCAAAACCGACCTCAAAATCGCAAACCAGGAGTAACCAATGACTGCCTTGTCAAATCTGATCCTGTAGGCCAGGGATGGCAAACCGCCAGCCCCAATCTAGACCACTGCCTGTCTTTGTAAATAAAGTTTTATTGGTACACAGCCACACTCGTCTATGGATTGTCTGGGCTGCTTTTGTGCCACAATGGCAGAGTGGAGCTGAAGTGACAGAGACCGGATGTAGGGCGTTTTGTTTGGCTTTGCACTGTTTTGTTTTTTAGGGGTGGAAGAAAGGAACAAGGAGGCTGTTTCAATAATCTCTAACGATCACACTATGAAAGAAACACCTACCATACCACAACCCCGTATTCAGACCCCAAGTCTCCCATTTCATTATTCCTTCATCAGAGAAACTCTGTTACCCAGGAACCCTCCCTCCCTGCCTAGCACACTTTCATCCCCAAGAAATTACCACGGTTACATCCAACCAGTCTCTCTAAGAGAAGCCTTGGGAGCCTCCTCAAGTGCCCCTCCATGTCACCCCCAAATGTACCTTGTCTTTGACGCTCTGTCTGGTTCTCCCCAGACAGAATCAGTTGCTCCCTCCTCCTGGCTCTCACCATATTTTGCTCATTCTTCTCTCATAGTTCTTGAAGTCATATCCCAGTGATCTCTCTGTTTGCCTGTCTTCTAGGCTATGGATTTCCTGAGAGTAAGAACTATATCTTATTCAACTTTTTATCCCCAGAACCTAGCACATTAAAAGACATATAAGGGGACACTCCGTTAATAGTTATTACAAAAATAACTCAGTCACTCTGACTCCCCTGGAACACAGTCTCAAAGGAAATGGAAGAAAGAATTGTCCGATATTCTCTGAAGACTCAGTATTCTTCAAACAGTTTTTCCCAGGGGTGACTGTGACCCCGTCCTTCTAACCCATGGCCCTGAGTGGGGCTGACTTTTCCACATTCTTTGTTAGCTGGTCATCTAATTCTGAACTTGTGGAAGAAGAACCTCATTGCAGAAATATATGCCAACGGTAGTTAGAAGAAGACAATCTTTCTCACAACTAGAGTGGTCAGAAGACTTGGAAGGCCCTGGCCCTGGGTGGAAAGGAGGCCGAGTGTTCTTGAAGGTTCCTTCTCACTCTGACGTTTGGTAATAGTCTGGTTTCTCTGGTGTGACCCCATCAGGAGACAGAGCTAGCACGTGGACAAAGGATGCAGATTTGCCCCATCAGGTCTGGAGCATAAAAGGAACCAATCCTCTTGTGGCAAATGCCATTGGCATTGGACCATTTCAGCAGCAGTGCCACCACTCGCCTCATTTGTAGCCTTTTTAATGGTCACAAATGTGAGGAGACCCGATAACATTCTGTAATGAACAAAAGTTGGTAACGTGGGTATCCGAGACATTGATCACATGTGTGGCCACTCCCCGGCTTGTGGACAGTCTTCGTTTGGTGAACTTGGACTTCCCACATTGAGTTCTTGTCTTAGTCTGCTCAGACCGCCGTAACAGAACAGCACAGGCTGCGTGGCTTAAACCACAGCCTCCACACGTCCAGAGGTTAGAAGCGTGCGACCAGGGTGCCAGCACGGTCGGGTTCTGGTGAGAGCTCTCTTCCTGGCTTGTGGACTGCCAGGCCGCCTTCTGGCTGGGTGCTCGCGTAGCCTTTCCTTGGTGCACGTGTGGGGAGAGAGCTTTCTCTCTCTTCCTCTTCTTATAAGTCTACTAATCCTATCAGATTAGGACCTCACTTTTATGACCCCACTTAACCTTAATTACCTCCTAAAAGCCCTACCTTCAAATACAGCCACATTGGGGGTTGGGCTTCAACATATGAATTTGGGGGGGTGTCACAATTCAGTACATAGCAGTTACCCTTCCCAAAGTAGCACCCAGACTCTCTCTTCCAGCATCCTTTGCAGCTGGGGTGCAAGTGTATGTCACAGGCTGGGCAATTAGATGCCTTCAGCTCGGTAAAAATCAGGACGAGGCAGGAAAGAGGTTGAATCCACTCTACAGGAGGTTGGCGTCACTTGGCAAGGAGGCATCAATTCTCAGGGGCAGCCCCAGGGAGGGCCAGTCGTGGTGACCAGTGCAGATTATCTTCTGGGTGAGTCCAGGGGCCTGGCCCTTCCTCTGCGGCGACAGCCAGCCCCTCGTATAACTCATGCTCCTGGTCCTACAGCTTCCATGCCTGACTCTGGTCTCCCAGAGATTCTGTGACCTAGTGACAGTCTTCAATAAATCATCTTTTGGCTCAGACTAGCTAGATGTACCGTCGGCAATGAAGAAGGCAGATGTGTATGGCTGATGTGGGTGCTTAAATCTAAACCACTCTGCTCCCTTTTGCTTTCTTGGCCAGCTTCTCCAGAGGATTGTTTTTCTTCCTTGGTGCTATTTTGAAGGACTATTGGGCGATGTGATTTTGGACTAACTCTCGGCTTATTTACCTTGGGCTCGTTCCTCGGCCTTTCCCTACTTCACTTTGTATCATAGGAGGTGTGTGGACGGCCCACTCCTGCAAGCTATGTGGCACAGGCTCTTGTGATACCGGGGTTCCAGCTGGGTTCAACCCAGGAGAGGCACCGGTGGGAGACTGGAGGCACCAGGGAGGGCGACGCCAGGTTATCGCTCCCCTTCTCTCTGCCTCGGGGGGCGTCTCCAGCAGGGCTCACCTCCTCCTCCTCCTCGGCTCTGTGGGCCAGGCGCCCTGGGCCCAGCTTCGCCCGGGTGACTGTGGCTCTGTGCTTCGGTCTGGGGTAGCAGTGGCTTCCTGCTACTGCTCGTCTCTCACCTGTCTCACCGCCCTCATTTGGCTTCTCGGCTTTTCCTCATCTGTGTCACCACCTCACTGTATTACATGTCCTTTGTTTTAAATGCTTAGAGTGGGTCTCATCTTCCTGGTCGGAACCCGATTGATACAGCTCTCCATACCACTTCCTCTTTAGGTCAAAGAGCCACCACCCGCCCGTGGGCTGGAGTGAGCCTCTGCACAGCGCCATCAACTTGATGGGTAGAATTCCTCCTATTACTTTGGATAAGATCATTTCTTCGAGGTTGACAACCACGAACCAAGTGTTATCAGGCCATCTACAAAACTCTTCTGGCCTTTTCAGAGACCAAGAAACAGCGTGCAAAGAGACTTGGTGATGGAAAAAGTCATGATTAGAAACAGCAGCTAAAACCTTGCCCCACTGACCAGAAGATCCCATGAGGATAAAGCGCGATAAAGCAGAGATGGGTCAGTGAAGCTGATAAACACTCAACTTGTGAGGAATTTAGAACATTTTGCCTGGCTTTTAGAAAAAAATTATAAACACTTTTTCCTTTAACTCATAAGGGAAAAAAAGGCTATATATGCAAGGTTTTCATTACAGCATATTCATTAAAATAAATCTAAATGTCCAACGATAATAAAATTATAATTTTAATCATGAGATGTTTTACTCCATGGAATAGTTTACAACCGGTAGCAAAAATAATTAGGAAGGCGATGTAGCAACTTGGGAAATATTTATAGCAGTGTTAAACTAGAACTAGCAGAAGAAGATAATGTATCTGCTCTGTGATCACAACCACGTGAAAATCATAAATGTATGTAGATAAACTAAAGGTGGTGTGGGAGAATGATGAGTTGATATGTTGAGGTGATATGCTGATAGGTGGATTATTATTTTTTATAAAATTGCCTTTAAAAGAAAGGATGTTTGTACAACAATAAATATTCTCCCCTTCATTTTCCTTTCTTCTCTAAGGTCGGGTAATACTAAGTGATGACAAGAAGAGGACGGGCAGGGCTGAGAGGCAGCCAGCTACAAGGACTTAGGGCACACTTTAGAGGAGACAGAGAAGTGGTAAAGAGTATTAAGAAGAATAATCTGTTTCTTATTTTAGCGATTCTTAAGACCTGTGTAGAAACAAGAACATGTAGGATTTTAAATTGGGGCTGAATAATACACTGTAGCTTTCATTTTCAACACTTAACGCACGCTGTCACATCCATTCCCCTGGAATTGGCATAAGCGATGATGGAGCTCCTTTCCTGCCACTGTTAACAGACAGAGAAACTGGAGCTAAGAGATGTAAAATGACCTGCACACGTTTACACAGCTGGAAACATCTTCTTTGACTCCAAGTCCAGCGCGATGACCTCCACACTCTGGTTGCTTCTAAACATCTAAGATGGTGGTTGAGCAAACCAGTGTCCCCAACCACCAGAGATGGTTTTTCTCTTGCTCAGCCCTGAGACCTCCTCCTGAGTCTTCTTGAGCTGCTTTGCCAGAACACAGCCCTGTGTGTCTGCTCCTCTCTCTAGATCAAAGTCCTATGAAGTAGGATCTTCTTATCTACCATTGGGCAGGCTTCCTGTTGGCTGCAGTCTGCTCATTCTCTGTATGTTGATTCCCAGGCTGGAGAAGATCTGCTCATGGAGAGCATCCAGCTGCTTTTAGGAAGGGCTGCTCATAAAAATGGGCTGCCTACAAGAGGTAGTGAATCATACGACCTACTCACAGGGCAGTTGTAGGATTAACCTTTAAAAATGCGTCTATGGAATTTAGCATGATGCCAGGCACATAAAAAGTCAGCCAGCCAGCTGGTAGTAAGAGTCTCACTGGTGGCAAAAATAGGAAGAGCAGCAATTAACCAAGGGGTTAAGGTTAGAAATAGTCCTATGAAAAAGTTTTCTTCAGAAATTAGGAGCAAGGAGAAACATTTCTTCTGTCTTCTCCCATAAACTTATTTAATTCCTAGTTCTAGGTAACTCCTGTCCTTTCTTTTTAGCCCAAGCTGCAAGAAGACTCAATTAGCGAACTTCTTTTAGTTTTTTTCTGCCCCATTCCTCAGCTTCGCTCTATCTTGCTTCCTTTCTTGGGTCTCATAACTTGTTTGATATCAAATCTATTTCAGAAGAAGGTAGAATATAAATCAGTTTATTACAAAGTAAATCAGTAGTTACTGTACATAGTTCAACTGATTGAACGGGCATGTCCCTGTTACATTGTGAATTGATGAATTTACACAGCAAGGCTTTAATCTATCTACTGAAAATAAACGATATTCAGTAAGTGCTGTCAATTTAGTCACTGCTCAGTAAATGATTACCACCAATCATACAAAGATTAACCTTAACAAGAGGTGTGTTTTCCTAAATTTCTGACTCATGTCGCTCCCTGATAAACAGGTTCGCACTTCATTGGTGAAGAAGCTGTGTGTGTCTGGTTCTTCTCTTGAGTATGTTCTACCTGTATTTCAAGGCGCAGTTCACATCTTACCATCATCCAGTCATTTGTTTACTCACTTGACTGGCATTTATTGAGCACCTGCTATAAGCCAGGCCCTGTGTCATAATAGGTTTTCCACGAAGATTTCTAGTACTCCATGGTCAAGCCTCCCTCCAAATCCGGAGGGTGGTTAGTGCCTGGGCCGTCCTTTTGATACTTGATGTCTGCTATCTGGCTTTGTAAACTGCTTTTTACAAATGATATTCTGTAGCTCCCATCAGAGCATGGTCCTCTCTAGAGCAAGGATGTTATCTTATTAATGTTTGAAGCCCCTATACCTCCTTAGTAGATTGACTTACACATATTAGGTTCTCAATAAATAATTTTATTAATATTGCTACCATGTCATTCTGGTAATTCAAAATAAAATAAATTGGAGTTTACATGGGAAGTAAAATATGATGCCTCTGGATTCAGAAAAATTTGTTGTGTCAACATATTAAAGCATATCCAAGGCCCAAGATTAGAGGTTTATGGGACAGTCCAAACCACAGATTAGTAAGGCTACAGGCAAAGAGCTGAGCAAAGCTTGCTGTGTGAGTCTAAAAGCTACAGCCTGCAGCCTAGACTATGTCTGAATAAATGAATGGATGCCCAGCCCAACACCGCATTGAAATAGGCACCGCTTAGAAAAGAATAATGAATGCAGTAATGATAGTGGTTGGCATTGTACCTTCTGAGAATGGACAAGTATGTCACGAACAAAGCCATTTCTAAGCACTAAGCTGAACAGAATCTATCTTGTACGTTGACTGAGGAAGAGCCATCGTCCAAAGTAGGAGGGATGGAAAATGACAGTTGTCGAGCAAAGCCTTGTTCATATTGATGCAAAATTGATTAACTGGGAAGCGCAGGGGTATTTAGTTTGGAGGTGGATGTGAGGCAGGATATAAAAATAAGTAAATACATAAATATCTCTGGGAAAAGAAAAGCCAATATCTTGATGTATACAGTGTCAGAGCAGTCAAGTGTTCCCGTGGACTCCAATGGTGAGGGCTCACGGAGCACCTCCTAGGAAGAAAGCCCTTTTGGTTTTGGGGGACCAAGCCTGAGTCTCAGCAGCTCTATCATCTAAGTACCAAGAACTTGACACAAATTCCTCTCACATCCTGATAATTCCCAAACTTGACCTATCATCAAACTTACATCCTACAGCTTTTTTTTTTTTTAAGAAAAAAAAAATTCTTGGGCCTCACCTCCAGAGATTTTGACTCAGTAGATATTTTTAAGAACTTTCCAGGTGATTCTGGATCTTGGCTGGGTTTGGAGCCCACTGGTCTAGATCTCTTTCTCTGCACTTCACTCTGCTGGGCAATAAGGATGGGAAGAGAAGCATAGCCCCTGGTTCGCTTTCATTGATGAGTAACTGGGAAGACAGACCCTGCACATGAATAAGGAGAGACTGATGAGTGAGAAAGGAGGGCTCAGAGTGGATTCAAATGCTACATAAGATGTCCCTACACTAGAGAAGGAGAGAGACATCACTGGCAAAGAAAAAACCACAGTATTAGCAAAGCCACAAAAATGAGACTAAGCAAGGAGCAGGGAGTGGCGCCAGCTGACTGGGGTGGAAGGGATACACATGGGAGTAGATAGAAATAAATCTGACTTATGGGTATTTAACAAATGGCTATGTAATTCTCTTTGAAGAACACTATTCAGAGGCAGGGGCCCGGTGGATAGTGTGACTTGAACCAGTAATTCCCAACCAAATTGGAGTTGTAAGACATTGTAATTGTTGGTTTGATTTCACAGTGTCCCACTTTTCCCCTCCATATCTCTCCAAAGAGCTCATCAGAATGGCATCCAGACACTAAGCACATCAAATTTTCCCTTAGTGAGGCTTTGCAAATGCTTCTGGAGAATTTCCAACTCTAAGATAAAATAACACTAGGGTAAAAAAAAATCCAAGAACCACATTTCCATGTGGGCATACACCACTTGAGAGAAGTCGCATCTACCTGCATGCTTCCCAGCCATGTCCAGGTGGGAATATGGGAGAGAGGAAGCCTGTCAGGATATGTTACCTTAGTCCTAATGATTTATCTAACAGTGTATTCTGAAGACCTACTGTGAGCTAGGCGTCATGATGAGTCCTGGGAGATGAAGTCGAATGCTCTAGCTCAAGGAGCTCACTTGCTCATTAGATTTAAGGATGAGTCCAAATTTGGACGCGAGTCTAGCATCTTGGACATGCTCAAAAAGGTCATTAAGAACTGAAAATGGTGAATGCCAAGTAGAAGAAAGTGATGAGACACTGAAGAAGGTGAAGAAGGGTACCTCGGTTGAAATGTGGGGGGCATTCATTAGTATCTTTGATTGTGGCCATGAAAACAAGTATGATACCAAGACCAAATGGGACTAGAATGGGCAGGAGTTAGGAAGGTGTCTCTCCCCACCTGTGGCATCAGCAAGAATTGTCATCGTTTGCTCATTTCACTTGTGGCTTTGGTTAAGAGTGTTGCACAGAAAACAAGAAGGCAAGAACGAGAACAATTCAAGCAGGTCATTGAAGTGAGCCCTAGAGAAAAGTTAAATGATTCTAATTCTTTTCAGGAGAAGAAAAGCCAGAAAAGGGATTTAATAGGGGATTTAAATACAGGAGAGTTATTTTAAGGAGAAAAGCACTTCTCGATCTTAAAGTGGCTTAAGTGAGAGGAAGTGGCTTTAATTTCAAGAAGAGAGGTTGATTTACTTATAAGGAAAACTTTCTGACTAGAAGGATTGTTACAGGTCAGATAACGAGCGCTCGGTGGACTCTCCTTTCTCAGAGACCTTTAAGATGAGGAGAAACAGACTTGTCTGGAGTGGGGGAATTCTGGCAGGAGAAAGAGGTGGGCTGGATTGCACCCTTAAAGCTCCAGCGATTCCGGCTCTGGCATCCTGGAGAGTGAAGAAGTTGATTTTTGCATTAACACCAGCAACAGCAGTCCCAGCGGGGCCTTCCTCTAGTGCTTGCCACAAGCCGATTTCAACTCTAGCCAGTATGTGTGTTAACCCTTTAGTCCTCAGAACAACCCCCTAAACAAGTTGCTATCTGCGAATTGCAGATGAAGGAAACAGAAGCATACAGAGCTTAAGTGACTTGTTCAAGGTCACAAGTTGCTGCAGGCAGAACCAGGTGTGGGGCCCAGCAGTCGGTTTCTGAATGTCCTATGCTTACCCACCGTGAGAATCTCTGTCTCCCTGTGGTCCCCAACAAGCAGCACCCATCTCTGACTCACAGCTCTCCCAGGAGGCAAGACTAAGAGGTGTTTTATTTGAACTATATTCTCTCTTTATAAATTTTAAAACCTGTGGTTGAAGGAAGGAATTCTTTTAAGATCAAGACTTTTTCCCAGGATCTTTCTCTTCTATCCAAACAGTCAACAGTCAACAGTGGTGTGCCCCAGGACACTTGGCTCACCTCCCGGCCTCAGCTCAGAATCCACTCCGGTTATGAGCCAGGGTCCAAATCCTTTATTAACTTACCTCCACATGCCTTATTCCAAAAATGATTTAAGGTAGCTCAAGACGAAAGTCAACTGGTAGTTTCCAGCAAACCGACACCTCTGCGACCCCAGTCCACCAAAGGCCTTTCAGCTATATTTATCCATTGTTAACCAGATTCGGCAGAAAACTCAGCTCTCATCCTGTTTTAGGTACAATCAGGTAAGTTAAGCAAAAGAACGAAGCATTCGCAGTGTGAGAGATGGCCTTAATCAAAGGAAGGCTATATTCAAGCTGGTGATGGGATGGGAAAGAAGGAAGAAATGACGAAAAAGAACTTTGCTCCCCAACTATTAAGGCCAGTTTTCCTCAACCAAAGATAAATGGAAAAATTAATGGAAGGTTTCATGACTTTCTGGATAGTTCTAGAAAAAGAGACCTGAGAAGTGACTGTCCAGATTTTCGTCAAGGCCCCTCTTAGCTCGGGCCACAATAACCCGTGTCTGGCGTGCTCGTGGCTGTCTCTAAGTCAGCGAGTTTGATTTTGGACACAACCTCTATTCAGAGAAAACTTTTGATCATTTAGGAGCATCTGGTGTTTGGGGTTTTCATCTCTGCACTCCTCACCCTGCTTAGGTTTGCTCCCTGTGAGAATTCATCTTTCAGCTCTTACTTCAGGAAACTGAGCCAGAAAGACCAGGGTCCAGTCTTACTCCTACCTCTGCCACCTTCTGTCTGCTCAACAGAGCAGTACTAATCTTGTCACTGGAGGGCCCTTTAAGACCCTATTGAACTTGAAGTTCAGCTCAAAGTGGGCTGGCAAGGATTCTCCTTGGGCTCTGTCCAATGTCCCCACTCAGAGATGGTCCAGAATCCAGCGAGTTGGTAGCAGATCAGAAGGAATCTGGAAGGTCTGCTGGTGCTGCGAGTGTCAGGTTGATTGCCTTTGTGGTCATGCCCCTCAGGTTATCATCCTGTGAGCCCTGGATTGGATTCCTAATAAGTGAACAAAATGGGGTGGACAGCGGGGACAGGGTGGGGGCAAGAAAGCCTAAACGAGGGCGGCCTGAGAAAGTGGTAAATTGATGTGACCCTATGTCATGACGTCAGGGGTTCTTAACATTTTGGGGGGCACCAACCTTTCAAGAATCACTGAAATTATGCATCCTCTCTTCAGAAAAAAACACACCACACCCACCCACAGCGTCTTGCACACAGTTTCGGGGGTTTTCCATGAGCGCCCTGAAGCACGGCTGTGGACACAGACAGGAGCCCCCATAAAGACTTCCCCCCAGTCAGACACTCTGTCCCCGCGCAGGAGGCAGATGGCTGAAGCCGATCCTGTCACCCTCCTTGCTCAAACGCTTCCTTTTAGGTCTTGTAGCTCTAGGGAGAAATAGACTACACTGGTTCTGGCAACAGAGCTAGCTTGAGTTCCAGCTTACAGATAACTGGCCGTGCGACTTTAGCCAAGGTACTTAACCTCTCTGAGCCTCAGTTCCCTCATCTGTAAAAGGGGGATAATAGCAGTGTGCACATTTTGGGGTTGTTTGAAGATTAAATGAGAAAGCACACACATTCACTGCTCCTCACAGCACTTAGCATACATAGTGCTCAGAATATATTAGCTATACACCATCCACACAGTGATGGTCAAATGGTGAGGGCTTGAGAGTAAGAGACCCTGTCGTCAGCAGCCCTCAGAGGTGAATGGAGCTGTCGGCCTCACTCTCAGGGGAGGACTCCCATCTCTCACAGCCTCTGAGCACCGCTTTGTGAGGGAGCAGCAACGGCCGAGCGTGAGCACGCATCCTCCGGTGAGACAGAGGGAGGAGGGTAAAGCAACCCTAAATCCAGGGCCAATGATACACAGTGAGAAACATCCACAACCCGAGACCCAGCTACACCACAGGGGACCCACGCCGCCACGGCATGAGCGTCCGGGAACCCCACTGCAGCCCCACTCGGCATTTGCGGGAGAGCAGAGGAAGAGGGAACATGTGCTCCAATGAGATTCTTCCCAGCATTTTGGCAACTGCATCCCTTGAGTCCCACACTGATCGTCACGAAACCTCAGGCACCAAGGAAACTCCAGTGACAGCCACGAAGGCCTTCTCCACAAGCACAAGCCACTGTGTTCTATTTTTAAACATTTCCTTGACAGCATCCATCACAATGAGCCACGTTTCTCCCATTCTCTCTTTGTTCTTAAGACAGTCACATGTCAGCATGTTCAGAGAACAGGGAGGTGAGGGGGAGGAAGGTGGAGGAGACAGGCAGGGAGGTGGAGGGGACCAAAAGGCCATGCAGAAGGAGGGCAGGCCTTCGCGGCCGGGGTACAGATGCTCCTCGCGGCTCGGGTACAGATGCTCGCCTCCTAAGTTGAGGGGTACGTGTGATTTTGCAGCTGCGGTTTTCTAGAGGCAGATTCAGCAGTGATACGCTTGGACTATAAGTACTTACATAACAATTTTCCGGCTGGAAACAAATTAATCTTTTCTTAAAGAGAGCAAAATCGTCCCTCCCAGGAATGGGACAAGGCTGAGCCCCAGTTGGTGCCGAAGTCTGGGCTTAGGAAGGTCCCTCCGGCTGGCAGCCCACACGCAGGTGACTCTTGGGAGAGGCGGAAGGCACGTGGCTCAGAATTCACAGAGGAGCAGCGCAATAATTCACCAAAACATGCATTTCGTTCTGGAGTCTTCATCCTAAATCTGCTATCTGCAGTCTGTTTTCCTACCTTGAAAATAACCGTGGGACAAAATCCGCCAAGGGAGAGAGAAAAGGGACAGCTCACGGCTGCGGGCGTCTAACCACAGACCCCAGTGCCAGTGTTGACAGTTGTTTGCAATATTGTCACGCTGGGTCCCCAACTAGAGAAAATCTGATTGAATATTCCAGCTGTTGGTGTGTAGGGCCCTCCCACACTGCCACCTACACCGTGTGGATAAACCATTCACAAATGGCTCAGTGGATCCAGATGGACCTGGGGAGGTTTAACCTGGAGACCCTGCAGCGCAGCAGGCAGGGAACGCGGCCCACTTGCTCGCAGACCCCGCCTCAGCCTGCATGGCCGATGCCGCCCACTGTCTGGGCCAGGGAAGGAGGGCTGCGGAGGCCACAGACCTGGATGCTGCTTCGACCCAGGCAGCTGCAAAGAGGTTGAAGTGTAGAAGCTTAACTGAAGTCCCTGGACACTTGAGCAAAAAGGAGTAAACACTCCAGCCAGGAAAAAGGTGGGGCTTCGCATTGTGGCGCTCAGGAAAGGCTGGTTTGCTTTGAAGCGAGAAATGCAGCTGGCCTCTTCCCATCTTGGGGCAAAGTCTTCCTTCTCTCCAACATGCTGATCTGGGATCCAAAAGGCACAGGTGCCAGGGCTGCAGCGCTGCAGCAAGGCTGGCTGGCTGCCTACGTGGGTGCCTGCTGTGCATAGGCCCGAGTTCAGAAACGCAGGAAATGCCTCTGCTTCCCAAAGCCAAGGACATCACATGCACACGCATGTGTACACCCACACATCACACACATCACACCAGAGACACACACCAAACACACTCCACACCACACACACGTACCACACACGCATACCATCCCCCACACGCAGTCCAAGGCCTACTTTGGAAAGCAAGGTGCTCGGGTGAAGACCCTCAGTGGGAGGCCGACCTCTGCCTCCGACTTGTTCCCTGCAGGGCTGAGCTCAGGGAGCAGCAAGGTGCACTCCTCAGAGAGGCACGGCTCACAGAACCGCCAGGTGCCCGGTGTCCTGTCAGCCCCAGAGAAGTGCTCTGACAAACCTATTTCTTGCAGCCCCACGTGTGGGTCCCCCTCGTGGGCTGCCTGAAGGAGGCCCTGAGGTATGGAAGGGACAGCAGGGAGTGGAGGTGGGGGCAGGGGAGCAGGCAGTGACCATGTCTCCTGAACACACCTTCTGTCATCTGGTCTGATAAGGGAACAGAATATTTTAAAGTGGAAGTACCCTAGGAGATTGAAAGTATGTTTGATGACATAAAAGGTTAATATTCATTTTCAAAAGTACTTTTTATTATTTGTTGAACCCCTCTCATATGCCAGGCACTTCGCTGGAAGCATTGCACCGATTACCACGAATCTAAATGATGCTCTATGAGCGGGGACTACCATCCTCATTTTACAGGCGGAGAAATGAGGGCAGAGGGTGCCGAGGAGGTGGGGCAGACAGTAAACCCAGGACTAGCACAGGTCTGTCCACTGCCGGAGCCCAAGGTCTTTACCTCTGAACCATGCTTCCATTGTGTTAGGAGATTACAGTTGCCCTTGAGGAAAAGATCTGTGACAAAATGTACCCGTGGAGTCCAGGGGGTGAGATCAAGAGAAGGAACATGGTGTGAAATTTGTTTCTAATTAAATCTGATACAAAATTTCAAAATATATCATATACTGAATTGCAAAACAACAACAAAAAAAACTGTTTCCAAATGCCAGCCATAACCACCAATTTCTCAGATAGTTATAAAAATCCAAGCTGCCTTCATAGCTAGCTAAATGTAGAAACCGGGCTGCAGAACTGAATTAGCCCAAGAGCTCCCCACGGCCGCTTCAGACAGGAAGCAGGGAGGGCTCATCCTCCCCTTAGGGAAGCCAGTTGTCTGAAAAATACCTATGTGTTGGAGGATCAACTGAATGGTTTTTAAGTCAACTTAAAACCAGTGGGTGTCAGAAAGCTGCCCATAAAACTGACTTGCCCTTAACTGATACTCCATGTTATTAGTGTGGTCAACCAACACTAGTGACGTCAACAGTGTGCACTTGGGTGATGCGCTTCCAAAGCAGTTGTAGGTGCCGGCTCCTGTCGCTTGGGTGGCTCCATCTCCCCCACCCCGATCCTGAGGCTGGTGATCTAGTGCGGGCAACCCTATGACTCACTGCTGTTAGATGGAGCCTCACGTTAATGCCATGTGCATGTTTTCTAGACACTGCCTCCCAGAGGTCCTCATGCTAAGCTGAGGAAGTAACAGCGCCAGTGGTCAAAGAGAGCAAGGAAAGGCAAAACTTCGACTTTCTTTAAAAAAAAAAATGGAATCAATGAAGTAAGAATCTCCAGGAGAGACAGCCAGGTCCTGGTCATCCTACGCATGCCTCTCTGGAAATCATCTTCCTTTAAGGGCTATTTTAGGCCAGCCTACAAGAACCCACTCTTCTTTAAATCTTTGACCCAAATAAACTCCTTCCATTTATTCCCTACCACACAGTTGAGATAGCATTGGAATATGAAACTGAAGGTTTACGAATAACAAAAGAGAAAGAAACAAAACCAACACAAAAGCAGACCCTCTGACGTCCAAATAGTGTCATCTCCCTCTTTCCAGGATGCCTGCTTCTTTGCCCTGCTCCCTGTCTGCAGCTAAGGGGCCAAGGCCATCCTAAGGCCTAAGCAACATCAGTCGTGTTTAGACACCTCAAAATCCAAACTCGGAGAAAGAAGATCTAGAGAAGGGAGTTCCCTCTCCCTCACGTCCAAGGTCCCCTTTGTTCAGATGACCCATTAATTCATTCCTTTACTATCAGATCTTTATGGAGCACTTCCTATGTGCTCCACCTTGGGATGGGCTCCGAAGACGACGTGGTGGGCAAACAACATTCAATGATCTCTGGGGTTCCTTCGCAAGTCACATAAGGTCATGGTTTTGTCATGAATATTGTGATGTTTCTACAAAAGTTTCCCTTAGCTGTTGACTCACTTCAATCTTTGTCTGAAGGGTCAAACTCTCAGAAAGGACCCCAATGGGGACTCCAGTTTTGACTGGGGTGGGGTTGATGGGTAACTGGATGACTTATTTCCTTGATTCTAGGTATCAACAGCACAGACAGTGCCAACACACTCCAAGGGAGGATCTCTTTTTAAAGTATATTTTGTGATCCCTCTTTGCAATGCATTAAGCATCATGGCCATAGCTACAGCACAAACTTGCTCTCTGGGTATCTTAAGGCTCCAAAGGAATCCCTTCAGCTCTGAAAATCTGTTGCTGGATGTACTCTACCCTCTGATGTTGACAGGACGTCTGTACCAGAACGCCACACAGTCTAGGAGGTCTGGTCAGGGCCAAGACCAAGGGAGCACTGGGTCTCAATTTGAGTCTGAGACCAAGTTCTAGGCTTACGTGGGGAGATGGGTGAGAAAAGAGTCTAGAAGCAAGAAGAGCCAAGCCAAGCTGGGGAATGCTTTACATAAAGCCATATGGTCAAGGGCAAGTTGGAGCTCTGCAGGACAAGGAGTCAAGACGAGTGGTTCCAAGCCTCTGTGTCAGGGGAAGACAAGGGTGATGTAGGAAGTGGAGCTGAAGTGGCTGTCACCTGGGGATTACAGGAGTAAGTGTGACTCAGAGGCTAGACCCTGTTGCTCTCTGGTCTGTCACGAGTCTGGGGTGGCCAGACCCAGTTCAGCAGGTGACTGAGAAGGAGCACAGCACATGGAGGGGGAGGCTCAGGGTCAGGGATTCTTGCGTGTAAGCTATCCTCATACCCACCCCTTCCCTAGAGATCCTCCTCAAACCCCCAGCTCTCTACTCAGTCCCTCCTCCCACCCCAGCTCCTCAGCACCGTGAGGTTTTCAGAGGTCCCGGTCACGTCTATTACTTCCACCAAACAGAAGGAACAAAACATAATGGACACCATTGCGTTCCATTTTTTTAGTTTCTCATGATAGTTCCTATTAATTTATAGCAAGTTTGAGCCTATATTTTCCTGTGTGTTCTTGAGTGTACTATATTTCATTATTTGACTGCCAGGACGGTAACTCCCCACTGGGTTACCAATTATTCTTTTTATTACATGCAAGAGATTTTGCTTTTTCTTGGTGATTTGTTTTGCCTTGTAATTAGACGTTGAATCAATTAGAAGAGTTTTAATGTGATCTTGGGATTTTCTTTAACAATCACACTGAAAGATGAAAGGCTCAAAGAGCTTTCAGGATAAAAAACATAGGATGTACTTGTTACTTCATTCTCCTAAAATAGTGTTCTCAAGTTGTGGTCAATGAACCTCTGGGAGTCGCGGAGACATTTCCAGTGAATTCATGGAGCCAACGCTATTTCCCTAATGATGCTGAGGTGTTATTTACCTTTCTCACTCTCTCGATGTTCAGACAGAAGAAATGGTGGGTAAAATTGCTGATGTCCCAGCACAAACCAAGACAGTGGCACCAAACTCTACTAGCGGCCATTATGTTCTTCACCACTACAAACTCAGCGGGAAAAAGTCTCAGTTAAGGACACCCTAGCTGAAGCAGTAAATATTATTAATTTTATTACATTTCAAATATGAGAAAAGATGCATTTAAAGTACATGAAAGACCAATGGACTTCAGTATAAGAGGGTATGAATAGTTTATTGACGTGGTTTTGGGTTCCACACTGCTGTTAACATTTAAGAAACTACCACTTGTTGAGTTTTCGTATAGTAACAAAGAAGAGTATCCACAATTATCTGAGAAGGATAGCAAAATGCTCCTCCTTTTTCAAGCTACCATAGCAGATATGAAAATCCAGTTGTCTTCTGTTAAACCAGACATTAAATAGGCTTGCAAAAATGTAAAACAATGCCACCTTTCTCCTAATTTTTTTGTTTTGAAAAACATAGTTTTAATAAAAAATATGTTAAAATGTTAAAAAGACAACGTATTGTTATTGTTATTTTTAAATGAATTAATAAATATTTTTTAAATTTCTCATATGATAAATATTGACAGTATAACTTACATAAACTAAAGCTTTTTGGGGTACTCAATAATTTTTAAGAGTGCAACGGGGTCTTTAAAACAGAATAGTTGAAAACTGATGTTCTAAAATGCACACATTTACACGTTCCTCAATTCTGACCAGGCCAAAAAATTTTGCCTGACTCATTAAGAAGCAGAAGTCCTTGAACTGTTCATAACAAGAAGAATTTGTCGAAATTAGTGAGCGATAGGATGACACCCACGTCCCTGCGCGGTCGCCAGGAGGCGGCCAGGGCAGCCGGGAGTTGCATGTCGAAGAGCAGGAATTTGAAACTCAAAGGATGGATGCTGCCAGCACCTTGACAATATCAAGATTGCTCTGAATTAACTGTTCTGCCATCTCTGTTCTTAGAGTCACATTTTCACATCATGCCAAGGACAACGAGGTCTGGCCTTTCTCCTAATGTGCTACTTTTTAGTCTCCAGGAGAAGAGTTCTACTAATGTCTTCTATGTGCAGAAATGTTATCTGAGACAAGAGATGAGTTCCGGAGCATTCTAGAGAGTCAAGAAATATACTTGACTTTCTTCCAAGATTTACCCCCGAGACTTTAACCAGTGCCTATAAAGTTTAGGCCAAGTGCAGAGGGAAAGAGAACTGTGGGTGGTAGCCAACAATAGGTATCTTGAGGCTCCATAGTCTGCCTCACACTCGCATCAACCAACACAGAGTTCTGGATCAGTGGTTGTCCAAGTGTGGTTCTTAGACCGACACCATCAGCCTCGCCTGGGAACTTGTTGGGAATGCAAATTCTTGATCCTCAAGCCAGGCCTACTGAATGAGAAAGCCAGAGGGTGGAGTCCAGCACTGTGTTGTAACAAGCCCCCAGGTAACTCTGACCTACATCACACTTGAGGATCCTCGGTCTAGATCGACTGGTGAAGGGGGTTATGTTTGTCTTTGATGCCTCCCACCCGCCATTTCAATTACCTTATCCCTTTCCCAATTGGGCTTCTCCACTCCCAGCCATCTCTCCTACTTCACTCTGCAACAGGACCTCATTTTCATCTCCCTGCCAACTCTTCCCAGATTGAAATGTGAGCAAATAAGCCTTAAGGTATCAAGTTTCGTTTTGAAAGACATCCCTAAATGTGGAACTCAGAAGTGCTGCTGGGAGATCCACTACGTTAGCCTTGCTCTTTATTTATGATCCTTACCATTAAATTCCAGTTCTTTTATGGTTTTATGTCTTTTTGGAAGTCTTTCATCTTTAATCTCTCTTTAGCTTATGCATAACTAATAGAAACATCCATGACTGGGCAAGTGAACCTTGCACCTTTGCCCTAATTTCTCCTGCCAATTTTACAGCAAGAGTTACTGGAAAGATCCCTTTACATTCATTTCTTGGAACACTGAGGAAAAGAAGGAGGAGCTTAATGAGCAGTATGTTGGACTCTTGGCCGGGACCGTGTTGTCAACGCCTGTTCAGTGCTTCTGAGGCTAATCCAGCATCCGAACGAGAACTGCTAATCCCGACCAGCTGCATAAAAAATATGCCCAGCCAGTCAAATGCGCTACCTCTGCTGGAAGAATAATTCACATTTCAGATTCTCCTGTTGGGGATTCAGAAGTATTTCCCATGGGAAGCACAGCACTAACTTGGAGAGCCAAATGGATTGGGACTCAAGAAACGATGGCAACAGTTCCCCACCCCACCCTGCAGCACCGCAGAGAAGAGCAAGGGCGGTACTATTGAGCGCCTTCAAAGCACCTTCACGTGTGGGCAATTCTGAATCTTCCTGCACTGATAGATGTTGTTGGTGTAGTTCATCAAGGGCACCAAGCAACACTCAAGTTTGCAGACTGGCATATACTGATCTTTCTTCTAAGGTGTGCCACTGATTGTCACTTCTGTTTTGTCTGTTTCCATTAAATATGTAATGAAATGGCCAGGATAACCTTATCAACAGAGGAACCAGTTCTGAATGCCAAATAGATGCATACATACACCCCACCACCTTCATCCAGGATGCATGTCTGCCTGTCACCAAAATTACCGCCCAAAAATTATTGATTTGTATGATGTCATTGGGGAAGGGTTCTTGGGCTGGCAAAGCTAAGATATGTGTGGAACCTTTAAAGGATGGTTAATTTTAAAATATTAAACCAATCTGGCTTTCTCTCCTTTGTCACCTCGGGGAGGAAAAGATAGGATGGAGGCCGTTGGGTACAGGGACTTTGATGTTCTTGGCCTACACTCTCCTGCTGAACTTCTGTAGCACATACAAGTCACCTAATCTTGGGGTGAGGAAACCATAAAAAGTCACGTTTATTATCCCTTTGGCGGGACCACCCTATGCCACGTGCAACACCCTCGTGTTCTTGAAGATCTCCAGATAAAGATTCCATTCCTTCATCTCTTCCCTCTAGTGACACAAAAGAAGACACTGGGAAAAATTCTGCAGGCTCTCTTCTCCTTTGTGGTGCACTTATCCCATCTGAGAGGCTGTTGAGTCAGTCAGGGTTCTTGGTAACAAGTAATAGAAACTGGCTCTGGCTCTTTGAAGCAACAAGGGATTAATGGGATATTATATGGGGCTCTCAGAATTGGTGTGAAGCTGAAAAGACAGGCTTGGGATGGTAAGAACCATGAAAGAACTGGAGAAAAGGGTCATACTGTACAAAACAAGGCAGCAGCTTGTTGCAAGTGCAGCGTGATCAAGACATCACCGACAATGACTGGCACCACTGTGCTGAATCTAACTTCTGAAACTCTTCTCCTTCTCTATGTCAGAGTATCCCGGGTCCCCAAGAGCGAACATCTGACTGGTCAAGCTTAGGTCACTGGCCCAACCTGTCTGAAGTAAGAGGCAGATGGAGAAAGTATTTGGCGCCCTTGGGCTCCATAGTGGGGAAAAGAAGAGAGAGGCAGAAACCAGGATGGCCTTCTGGCCAAGAAAATGCTCAAAAGAGGATATCATTCCCAATAAGGAAACTGGGTGGTGGCTATTGGGAAGAAAAATGGATATGTTATAGCCCATAACAATCAGATATCAGTCTTTCCCTTGAAGTGATGGAGGCATTGAATGTTGTGGTTACAATCAAATCCTGGCATGGGCACTGTGAACTCAGGAAGAGTAGCCATGGTCCCACTGAGTGATTTCCATGAGCTTTGATCGCAACATTCCTCATCGCACACTTTCCCCACATTTCTCAAGGCCGCTAGCTGAGCAATGAACTGCTTGACAGTCCTCCCCTGCATCGTCCAGGCTGCATTGCGAACACTGGCAGATGTTTAGGACTTTGTCGTAATTTTCACTATTCCATCTCTGAGCTTGGCTCCTTACAAGGCACCGTGACTTTAAGCTCACTTTTCAACCTGGATCTTGATATAGGAGGCTACTGTGAGTGTCTCAAAATGGAGAAGTATGGAATGTTCTGCCGCCACAGCTGAATCAATCTGCCAGAGCAGAAGGAAACTGACACAGCCCCACTGAATCCTACCAACTAGGAATCCATGTCACATCAAATGGAGGGCCAGTGAGCCACACTAGAAGTTAAAGTGCCTTCTTCATCTCAATGGCCAAGGGGCATAGATATTTCACGTTCGAGGAGCCACTGTTTATAAGGTGCACCATTTCCAAGAAAGAAAAAACACTGCCAAACTATGAGACAATGTTTTCTTATTGTGGAGAATTTTTATCTTATGCTTATTAAAAGAATTGTTTTAGTCTTATTTGGACATAGGTTTTATAATATATATGCATATATAAAAAGGAAAATGGAGAAATAAATTAGAAACACCTTCACATTCATACTCGAACTCTTCCAAATTGCTTTTGACTCAGAGTTGCTGAAAGCTGTGTTTTTCTACATAAACCATTGTCTGTGCCATAGAGTTTTAAGGCTACAATGCTTCTTACAAGAACCCATCAAAGAGCTAGGAGCCACTGCGCTGATCTCCTAAGCTGGCTCCACAGTTATGTAGCATTTGCCTTCTGCTGACTTCTTCAAGACCTACTCAACTCATCTGATTCACCGTCTTTCCCTCCCTAGAATTTTGTCTCTAGGGGTTACACAATGACTGTCCCTGAGACATTTCCAGGTTGCTACCACCCATGCTGCCGACTTTGATGACAATGAGGTAACTGACACCTGGCCTACAGTGGTCGTAAAACACTGATTGTCAGAACCATATAGATTTCAGAAATGTTAAATATATATATATATATATAAAATGTATCTTGCAATTTTAGAATCAATTAAATAAGAGATGTATAGGTGCTCTTAAAACTCAGAACCGCTACAAAATGAGTTATAAATCTTGCCTTGTGGTAGTCATCGTCACACGGGACACAGGCAGCAGGAGTGTATACTTTTATGGTGCCATTTTGCCTCTGTCATTTCGATGAGTTTATTATGACATCCATATTTATTTCATAGCCCTAATTACACCACTGAATGTCCAGCTTTGTACGTTACCAGACATGTAGGCAACAGATACTCGCCTTCTCTCATCTCCACCCTATTGCTCGTCTCATTCTGGAGTCTCATCTTCTTCACCCCACTCCTTCCCTGAGCTTGAGCTTTACCTGAGGGAAGGTGGAGTGGAGTCAAGGATGAGGTAAGGATGCCTTGATTTGAAAAGCTGACATCAGTGAGCAGGCGGACTTTGGGCGTCAGTGCGCACTGGGACTGGGAGAGGACCACTGCCTGAGTGCTAAAGGGAAGAGTTCAGGGTTCAGAAGAGTGTGCCAACCAAAGATCAAAAAACAGGCTGGTGTACAGGTGGTTGAACCAAGATCTAAAGTACCAGAGTATCGGTGAACTTGAGTATAGTTGAACCAGAGTATAAGTGGTTGAACTGAAATCAAGGACTAGCAGTTAGCATTAGCCAAGAACACCTGGGGAGTCCAGAGAGTTAAGCAAATGAACCCACAGGCAGAAGCAATTATCTGAGTACAATGGATCAGCAAGTCTTTGTTAAAGACCTCGTTATATACTTCCTGCCAGAGCAGATGCTGGGTAGGGCCCAGGTCTAAAGAAATGAAGAGCAGATGAACTACAGCTGGATGAGGTGACGAGAAATGGGCTTGTGGTAGAGTCTTATTATTCCCGGGACACATGTGGGCTTGACACAGGAGCTAATATGCTTCAAGCATCTTGGTACAATGCAGAGTTCTTTCTCTGGCTCTCAGAATGATTTCCTGGTCATTTTCCATGATTATTCCCTGGAGTCATCCTGAGTATCCTCAGTGGGACAGCTAAGTTCCAGATGTAGAAACACTGCTGGATGTATTTTCATCTAATGTTGTTGAACCCAATAAAAGATCATGACAACTTGAAACAAAAATGAAACTTTCTTTAAGGCACGGCCACCCCACCTCCACACGCACAGCTGGAGTTTCCTGCTGACGTGATCCTTGAGTATCTGGAGGTCCTGGCCAACTGACAAAACAATTTGCTCATGATGGTGGCTTAAGGACACAGAGGAAATCTCTTATGGACTGCTGGGGCAGCAAAAAGTGTCCAAAGAACACAGCTTTTGTGTTATCCTAGCCACAGGGAACCACGGGACTAGGATACCTTTATTTTCCACTGTGAATGTTCCAAAGACGACAAGCTCTGCAGGAAATCCTGGGTCCTACATATATTTCCACCTCTGGTCCTATTCAGGTCTAATCAAGTCCTACGTCATCAGTGAGCTTATCCACAATGGAAAAGAAGAAAAACAAAACTCAGGTTGCAAAAGCCTGCGCAAAACTTGCTTTCGACAGCGTTTCCCAGGGCTCTCCAGGAGATAGGAGGCTACGGAAGTGTTTGTAAAGGCGGCAGCAGGGCAGAGAGCTAGCAGGAAGCTCAGCGTCTCAGGGATTGTTTTTTTTCATAACTTGGTTTAGTTCATTCTGGTTATTTCTTTTGTCCCATCAAAAGGTAAAGTTTTTGGTCTTTAAGTCAATCTTTTTTTAGAAGTTGAAGATAAAGTACACAGTATACTGATACCACACAATTGAGTCTTTTCTAATCTCCTATGAAATAAACTAAATTCATAAGCAAAAAAATCATGAAAGGCTTATTTACTTCTCACCAGACCAGAAAATTTCCATGACTTTATTAAGACTTTTCTTGAGATTATCCACTTTTGCCTGATGGGACGGTCATTCCCTTGAATACATCACATAATATGTCTCCATCTTAGCAGATTCTTCTGGAGAGAGAGACTCTGCTGCTGGCCTTGAAGAAGTGAGCTGCCATGTTGTGAGGGGGCCATATGGCAGGGGATTGTGGGCAGCTTCCAGAACTGAGAGCAGCCCCCACCTGACAGCCAATGAGGAAACGGGGACCTCAGTCCTACAACCTCAAGGACCTGAATTCTGTGTGAGCTTGGAAGAGTACCCAGAGCTCCAGAGAGGAAAGCAGCCTAGCTGATGCCTGGATTACCTTTCTCTATTACAAATACATGAGTGAACCACCCTCCACACATACACAAGTGTTTCTGAAGAGCATATTGTACAAAATGGAATTTGTTATTAAACATTGCCAAATTGCCACTCATGGCTGTACCAATTTACACTCCCACCATGACCAGCCATGTTTGACAATGCCCGCTTACCAACATTTGCCATAACATGTCTCTGATTACTAATGAAGCAGAGCATCCTTTCATATATTTATTGGCCACTTGGTTTTACCTTCTCTGAAATGCCCTTTTTACATCTTTTGTCCATTTTTCTATTGGATTATTTGTCCTTTTTTATTGATTCATAGAAATTCTTATAAATTCTGAATATTAGTCCTTTTTCTATTGTATATATTGTGAATATACATTATTTGCATATCAAAATCTGTAGCTCGTTTTTCTCCTAAAATTTATGCACTGTCTTTTTTGTCATACAGAAATTTGGGGGTTTTTTTTAAAGACTTTATTTTTCCTTTTTCTCCCCAAAGCCCCCCAGTACATAGTTGGGTATTTTTAGCTGTGGGTCCTCCTAGTTGTGGGATGTGGGATGCCACCTCAGCATGGCTTGATGAGCAGTGCCATGTCCGCGCCCAGGATCCGAACCAGCGAAACCCTGGGCGGCTGAAACAGGGCGTGCGAACTTAACCACTCGGCCAGGGGCGGCCCACATACAGAAGTTTTTAATTATTGATGCATAGTCAAATTTATTAAATTTTATGTGTTTTCATTTTGTGTTTCTTTTAAAGCCTTCCTACCCCAAGATTATAAAAAAATCTTCTCCTATATTTTCTTAGAATATTTCTAGAGTTTTGTTCTTATGTTTTAATTTTTATTCCATCTGGAATTTCTTCTGAGTCATCCACTCTTCCATCCATCCCAGTCTGGTGTCCACCCCCATCACTCACCTGATATGGCTTTGGGCAAGGTCTCCAGCAAGTTCTAGATTGCTGAATCAAAATGACAGTTCAGTGGCCTTGTTTTACTGGACTGCTCAGCAGCATTTGTAGGAGTTGGGCACACTTTTTAGGAAAATATGTCCCTCTCTTAGCCTCCAGAACGACATGCTCTCCTCACTTTCCCTCCATCTCGCTGGCCTTCCTCCGTCTCCTTTATCGGATAATCTTCCTCTTCCCAATCTCTAAACGTCGGTACTTCTCAAGGTTCGGTTCTGAGCTGTCTTCTCTGTCTCTCCCTTGGGGACCCCAGCTTTGTGTAATCTCTACAGGGATTCTTTAATTACACCTCCAGCCTAGAGGTCTTTCCGGAATTGCTGCTTTGCATGTTGGGATACTCTTTGGATAATGCACAGCCATCTCAAACTTCACACGTTCAAGGCTGAACACCGGCTTCTCATCCTCTGTTCCAACACTGTTCTCTCTCTAGGCTTTGTCACAAGCCACTCCTTTGGGTCAAACCAGACCCCTAGCATCATCCTTGGTTTTTCCCTTTCTTCTACTTCCATATCCAATCCATCAGCAAGTTCTGTCAGCTTTATCTACAAATGTATCTTGATTCTCTCTGCTACCCTTTGTCTCCAGTACCACCCCCTCACGCAGGCCACTACTATCTCTCACACACGCTTCTGCATTGGCTTCCCCAGTCCAGTTTCTCTCCACACAGGGGTGGTCTCCTTTTAAAAAGTGGGTCATTATAGTCCCTGCTTTCATCTTTTCCGTGGCTTCTCGTTGTACTTACAACCACCCAAACTTCCTTCCAGGATCTCTAGGACCTCAAGTGGCCTGGACTCTGACTCTCCACACTATCTCAGGCAACCCTTCACCTCGCTCATGGGTCTTCCTCCGGATCTTTGAACAAACCCGGAGCTTCACCACTTTGGGGCTGTATTAGGTTCCTAGAACCAAAAACTTGGTGGCTTGAAACAACAGAAATTTATTCTCTCACAGTTCCTGAGGCCAGAAATCCCAAATCAAGTATTTTACAGATGAGAAACTGAGGTTTAGAAAAATACAGCTTAAAGAACCATTGCCTGCTTCCTGCCCTCCAAACCAAACATCCACTTTAAGGCACTGTTTTATAAGAGCAAATCACTTTACAAGGACAAAGACCAGAGAAAATATTTGTCATATAGAGTCATTCAATGAAGCAACTAGACTATAACCAGATCAAAAAAGCTCTATACTGGGGATCAGATTATGGAAATAGCTGTAATGTGATGTGTGCGGACTTGCTATGGTTATGTTTATACAAGAGGAGGGTTCGAGATCTAGAAGATAGGGCTGATCCATATGTGTTGTCTCGTAGGAGGAGGATTTCCTTAGACGTGTTTGAACATCCAGTTCTGTGTTTTGCTCTGAGCTTTGTCTGTCCCTGAGGCTTTTAAATAGACCAGAGAGAGGGATTATGACCATTTATGACTCTGCCTATGAAACACCGCAGGGCTGGCCCTTCCTGCAGGGGAGGTGCCTCCGCTTTCGCGCTTCAGTCTCCCCGCGGCCGCATTGAAAGGGTCGCTTGTCTTCCGCAGGCTTTGGGGATCTAGGCAGACACACTCTGGAGTTATCTCCTCTTAAGCAGATAATTCACGGATTAATTTATTTTGGTAAACACAGTGATCCTAGAAGGACAGCCAGTCACCTCCTGGGAGAATTGCAAAAGCTCAAGGGAGGCAGAGAAGTCGCTCCAGCCTCCCCGCTCCAGTACAGAGCACAGAGCTGGAGGTTTGAGGTTGCCTGTGTGCCCCCAACACCATGAGCACGCAGAGGCGTTGAGCAGGGAGGGCCCCTGGGGAACCGTCTCTGTCTCTGCTTTCCCTCGCAGCAGGAGAGTGGGAGGTGGCGGTAAGTTCCCCATGTGTACCTGGAAGACACGATTCCCCGGTTTCCTACAGCCCCCACCCACCCCCACCACTCACCCTTCTAGGGGAAAAGAGACTCACCCAGCTGTGGCTGGTGTGGCTGGGAGCCAAGGAAAGCTTTCTGTCCCATGCCAGTCTCCCAAATGCTTTATGAGCAGCTGGTGGCCAGTATTTTCATCTGATTTTTAGATATTTTGTCTTCATGCTTTTGTCTCCTCCGACCTTCTGCCTGGTCTCCGGCCCCAAGGACTAGATTAAGGATTCCTACTGGTTCAGTGGTGGGTGCTTCACACACAGTAAAAGAGTTCAGTGGGTCTGGGTAATTTTAATTAAAGAAAATGAAACATTTCTTTACCACAGGGCTTCCTTGAGCTTCCAACAGGTTAAAATTTCTATTGTACATCTCCAAGAGAAGGGTATGGTACACAGGATTTCCCAAACATATGTGTTTACAGCACACCCTTTATCTTGTGGTCTAGTATTGATGTGCAAAACACGATTTGGGAACCCCTGCACTAGGCCATACACCCTCTCTGTGCTCAGGAGAGTGGGAGGAGAGAGTACAATATTGACTCCACGTCTGTATGCGCCAAGAGCTCTGCACGCCTTTTGCTGGCATAGCCACTTGCGTGTATAGCCTCTCAGCAACGCTGCAAGGTACATATCATCAATGCCACTCCTTAGATGTGAGATGATGTCATTTACAGCCATAGTAAGTCCAAACGCTAGAAGCATCCAACCAATAAAACTACCCCAAAGGATATTTTTATCGTCATCCATTTAAAAAATCAGGCCATTGTACGGAGTGAGGAACAGTCTGCCGTGGTGTGCGGTGCGTGGCAGTGGTGTGCTCTGTCTGCCGGGCCCAGACGGCTGGTCAGTGAGGTCATGGCAGCCTGGGCCATAAGATAAGGACAGGGTCGGGGATAAGGATAAGGGGCGAGGGCACCCATGGATCCATCGCAAATGACTCAGTCAGAAGACACTTTGTGTTGTGAAAATCTCAGAAATCCGTGGAACAAAGGTCATTTACAATTAAACAGGAGGTACTGCAGATTCCCAGGCCGGAGGAGAAATTCCAGAAAGAAAGGAGTGGCCAGAGCCGACCAGGGCTCTTAGGGGCCAGGAACCTGTTTGCAACATTAAACGGAAGAAGCATGCAGATGAATTCCTGGATTTTGGAAAGAGAATTGACAAGCAGTATTATTGCTTTTTTTAAAAAAATAAACTTTTCATTTTAGAATAGTTTTAGATTTCCAGAAAAGTTGCAAAGATAGTACATGACCCCATATGCCCACACCAGGTTCACCCAATTGTTACCATTTGTCACAATTAATGAGCAAGGATTGTTAAGTCATTAACTAAAATCCATCTTTTATTCAGATCTCTTTAGTTTTGAGGAATACAGGTCAAATATTTTAAAGGAAGTTCTTCTGTTTGGTTTGTCTGATGTTTTTCTCGTGGTTAGACTGGGGTTCCGGGTTTGGGAGGAAGACCATAGAGATAAAGTGCCATTCTCATCACATCTTATCAAGGGCACACACTATCGCCTCCTCGAGAAGGGAGTATCTACAGAACTTATTTGGAATTCTCCTGCATGGGACAAATGTCTATTCTCTTCCGTCATAAAAAATGTATTCAGTTATTAACTTATATCAGGATGGACTCGTGGAAGTTTATACTTTGTACAAATATGTGTAAATGACACTGTATTATTTATTTTGTTGCTCAAGTTATTCCAGCTTTGGTCATGGGGAGCTCTTTTTGTTGGCTCCTATGTGCTTTGGATGTGCCCCATTGTTGTGTGTGTGTTTTGGGGGGAGTTTGTGGTTTGTTTATTTTGGGGGGGGTTGTTTGTTTGTTTTGCTTTGTTTTGAGCCAGTCCTTGCTTTTTAGCACTACAAAATGCTCTAGGCTTATCTTGTGTACTCCTTGTCTCAGCCCTTTCTAGAAACAGCCATTTCTCCAAGAAGCCCTGTTTCCTCCTGTTGGAGAATGGTACTGGAAAGCAAAACTAGATCTTGGTTGGGGGTACTTGTTACTAAGGAGACATTTCTGCTAGCCCCTCCCCACAAACAGAGCGAACAAACGTGTATGTGTATATTAACCTGGGTGTGTAACCGTCTGTGTCTAAATTGAGCTAACTCTGAGCTCATGCTGATGTTTCCACCTCTGATCCAGGGCTACATGGATTATTCCAGCCTTCTCTTCTTGCTTGTCTGTAACCTTACAATCCAACAGTGAGAAACCCGGCTCCCAGCATCCTCCGTGTATTTACATCATTGTTCACTTCCAGTTTACATGTCTAGTTGTTTCAGAATTCTTAACCCGTACCCCATGGAAGACAACTTTACCAACTAGCATACAGGGCTTATGAGCAGTTCCTTTTGTCTTTGGTCCCCCAGAGTTACTTGATCAGCACCTTTTCTCTCCTCCCCTCCAGGGAGGGTATGTTTGTAGGACAGTTAGATTCTTTTGTCACAGTCTCCATTCCATCTTGGGATCCTCTGATCTCCTAAATGATTTTTTAAAATTTGCATATATTAAGGTTAGCTCTGTGCTGTAAAGGTCTATGGGTGTTGACAAATGCGGAGAGTGATGTGTCCACCATTACAGAACACATTCACCGTCAGAAAAAATCCTCTCTTCTTCATCTATCCACTTTCCCCCCTTATTTTTGTTTTCTTCCATTTTCAAGTAAGCAGGTATTTTAGATGACTACCAAGTAATGACATGTGTAATGTGATCTTTAATTGCTTTCCATAATGTGGTTACGTCATCGGTATATGTCCTAAGCAGCTCAGAGGAAGCTTAAAGGCGCTTGACACTTCCTCACGGTTGTTTTCCAGAGCTATGTTGGGGAGAGACACCAGCTTCAACTGGCCCAAACCAGATTGAGCCCTACTGCAAGGGCAGCACTTGCGCAGACGACCTGAGATGACTAAGAGATGCCCTCTGCCTCATTTTAATACTAACATCTCTGCCCAAGAATAAGCCTAGGCCTTATTAGCATAACATGCAATTTATGCGAGAGCACGTTATCAGGCTGCACCTGCACCAGCGAATGCCCGCCTCTACACGTCATGACAAAACTGCCCTTTTAAATACATTCCCCACCCGAAATAAGACACCTGCTTCCCTTCGTTCCGGGAGCCACGACTTTGGAAATAATTCTGTGTGGTCTCCTATTTGCTGTAAATAAACTCTACTTTGTGTGACAACTACTTCCAGTCGGGAGTCTGATTTTAACTTCCCAGGAAGTGAACCACTTTGGTTTGATAACAATTATAATAAATAAAAACTTTTTTAGATTAAAATCATCATAAAATATATTTATTTTGCACTGTACCTTATATAACATATTAGTACAATAACTTATAGGCTAATCTTTTTCTTTTAGATCATTGTGCTCTTTCAGAGTAGAGAAAGCTAAATTCCAGAAATCTCACTACTCTGCAAGAGGTCTGGGCCTGGCCATGCCCAGGAAACAATCAAGACTGTAGCAAGTGGCAGAGCCAGTGTTTAAACATGGACCCAAATTTCCACTGTACCAAGCAGCCTTTTAGATTTTTCATAAATCTGGGGGCTTAAAAACTTAGCAAGGACGTTCTTTTTGCCCTGCAACCAACTCTTGCACCTCTCCATTTTTTTTAAAGGTCTAAATCACATTTATTTACAAATTCAAAGTTTTGCAATGAAGGCATTAGTATGCCCTCTTTGCAGCCAAGATTAGAGCAGAATGCAAAGGATAATTTATTTACCCCATGCTCGCAGTCAATCGCTACTTTTCACTGACTACAGCTTTATGATCTCAAGAGTGAATCTCATGGAGGTGAAACTTTTATGACTTACATTAATTCAGTGTCCTCGGCTGTCGTGTTGCTCAACTTGCTGTCAAGCCACAGAAGTATACTTTTAGGATATTTCTGAGGGTAGCACTGGGAGGAGTTAGATAAAATTTATGGCAAGACTTCCTGAGAAACTAAAGCAGGTGGATTCTGTTACACACACACTTGCACACTACCTTGTATGTAAAAAGGACAGGAGGTAAGTCCTTTGGGAATTAGCCACATCCCAAGATGTCTTTTTGTATGTAGATCTTGATTCCCAGGCCTGAATTTCCTCTTTTGGTGTCACTTCAGGCTCCATCAGACATGGCACAAGGAAAATCATGATACATTAGAAGGGAAGGAAGGAAAGAAGCAGGGAGGAAAGAGGTGAACCGGTAGAAGAAGGGAGGTAATGAGGGAAAAAGTGAAATGAAAGGCGAAAGGAAAAGAAGAGAGAAAGGATGAGGGCGAGACAGAGAGAGGAAGGAGATTTCTGAAATAGTCATGTTTCAGGTAACGGACCAGTAGTCTCACCTCCATTTTCTCTCTTATTCCTCATGGCAACACGACTGAGAGGATGACTGAAGGGACATCAGTGCTGCCAAAAAAGGGCGGGGAAAAAATTAATGGAGAAAATCAGGAAAAACGTTTTCCCTTGAGTGAAGAAGCCAGAAGCAAGACCGTCCTCAGATGGCAAATTGTTTCTCTCAATGTGACTTTTTGTTTTTAAAACCTGATTAAAATTCTCGACCTCTAACATACTCTCTGATCAGAGATAATAAACGCGTAACTTTATTCTTGTATTATTAGTCATGAACTCTGAACAATACCCAGCGCCCCGGGCTCTTTTGCCTCTGTAGACTCTTTCTCCATCAAAAACATTTTTATTTTATGACTATGTTGGTATAAATATGACTATATTAATATTATCTATTAAAACATCTTCTTTGGCCTAAAAGTTGTTTTTCCTTCTGGTTTTAAATGAAATTAAGACATTTTGGGGGGTCCCTGAAAGTATTATGTGCTCTCAGCACTGTCCCCACTGGACTGAATAAGAGAGTTGGCTCTGACAATACCCTGGGTCAGTTGATTGGCTTAGCTCACATACTTCTCCACGTGGGTCCTGAGTCTTGATTCCTGGGTGCAGGGTCACTGTGACAGTGACCAAGGTGCGATCTTGCATTACCAAGGGCCAGTGGTTGAATTCAACTGCTCTACATTCAAGAGTTCTTTTCTTAAATATCAGCTGAAAATATGTACCCATCTATATTGTAAAGTTTACAAAAGCAGCACTTGATTGATGATGGACCAAGTTTACTCAGGAAGATGCATTTTGCCCATGGTTGTTGCAGCCCTGCTCCACCCTGTGCATATTTCTGTCCCAGAGAAGCAACCGCCTGCCTGGAGTGGAGCAAAGCGACCTGGGGAAGATAAGTTATCAGGAGCAGAGACTTGTCCTTCTTTTCTCTGTGAAGCGTCTAAGGGCACAGCATTTAAAAAACAAAAACAAAAGAGATAAGGGAAGATAAGACAAAAGAAAAAGCAAATTCCGTAGACTTTCCTTTGCTTCTTGAGAATTGGATACTGTCCCTAGAGGCTTTCACAGCTTTTAGCATTTGTTGTTATGACAGTCTGCAGAATCAAATAAGGCATCTGTTGACCAAGTTGATCCATCGTCAAAGTATAGTGTTTACATTTTTGTAAATCAAATCGCTAGAGAAGTTCACAGAGGCAGCTCACATGAGGTTTTTTTAAAGTACGAGCATCCTGTAGGCTGTAGGCTCTCCTGTAGGCCGTGGGAGTGGACCGAAGAGGGTACAGTGAGTTCCCTTAAAAGTAGATGCTCCAGGAAGGAGAGCAGCAAAGCCATTTATTTTGCATTTGAACTGCATTTTCCTAGACCTCTTCTCCTAGGTCCTTGCACAACTGGTGCCTTATCTTTGAGGTCTTAGCTCAACCATTACCCCCTGGAAAGAGAACTTCCCCGAGCACCCTACTGTCCTCTGTGCCACTTTGTACTCATTCTCCTGATAGTACACACGAGCATCAGAGATTATGTAAAGATTTCTTGATTGGCGGTTGGTTCACTTGTTTGTTGTTGATCTTCCACGACTAGAATTTAAGCCCCACGAGGGCAGACACATGTTTTTTCCTTGCTGAATTCCCAGTGTCTGGAATAGTGCCTGCCACATATTTGTTGAATGAATGATTGAATGAATCAATGAATTCAAAGTCTCCTCCAGACACCATTGGAAACAGACTTCTGAATATTTCTGAGAAGCAACAAGGAGCAGTTCACCAGGTCACAGCGTGTTAGAGCCGGAGGTCCCGGGACGTCTGACCCCACTCACTCACCTTACAGATGAAGACGATGCGGTGGCCTGGGGAGGTAGGAACTGCCCGTGGCAGAGCCCCTCGGAGGTCCCAAGGCTCCAGCTGTTTCCAATTCCTGAGGCAGGCCTCAAACCACAATTTTAAAATAAAGGCACATGAAAATCAGACAGAGTACCACGCAAAGTTGTCTTCTCTAAGATGAATAACAGTCTGTCTCCTCTCCCGCAGCTGATATTGATCAAGGCGAGCCGCTCTGGACACCAAAGGCGAGCAAGCGTGCTCTCCTCTTGAGCTTGCCGCCCGGGCCGGGGAGCTCGCTCCCTCTGTCCCTCTCTTTGGTCTGCACCATCCCTTACTTGAGGTTGGTAAAAATGAAAAGAGCTAAAACATGTGAAGAGTTTGCTACGTTCTGGGCATTATGCTAAGTGTTTTACATTCCTCATCTCCAGAAGGGAGGTACTGTGATGGCCATTTTATAGAAGGGGAATTTAGGCTTAAAGAGGTTGGGTGATTTGCCTGAGGTCTCACAGCTAATCATAACAGAGCTTGAGTGCCATCTCAGGCTGTCTGGCACCAAAACCTGGATTCAAAGATTGTTTTTTAATGTAACTTTTTGAGTAGATAATACATTCACAGTGTCCAAAATTCGAAAACGACATATAAATTTACTAAAAATTACTACCCATAGCCACCCAGTTTCTCCCCCATAGACAACCAATATAATAACCTTCTTGAGGAAGTTTCTAGAGATATATTATGCATATACAAGTCATGGGGGTGGGGGTGTGCATGTGTGTGTGCGAATGTATGCATACATTCTTTTGTAACCTTTTTGCTGTGGAAAATGTTGATGGTGTTAAAGGGTGGACAGAATCCCATAATGGAACCCCATGTTCCCATCACTCTGCTTCAAGTCATGTCAACTCGAGGACAATGTTCTTTCCGCCACATCCCACCTGTCCCCTCCCAGCCATCAGAGCATTTCATCTATAAATATTTCTGTGTGTATATTTAAAAGATGAAGACTTTTAAAACATAACCAAAATACAACAATCACACCTAAAAGTTAACAGTAATACCTTAATATCATAAAATATCCAGTCAGTGTTCAACTTTCCAATTGCTTCATAAATGCCACTAATTTTATTAAAGTTTGTTTACTGGAATCGGGGCCCAAATATTGTCCCTGTATCACAGTTGTTGGTAGGTCTTTAAAGTCTCTTTTAACCTACAGATTCTCCCGCTGCTTTTCTTCTTTTATACTCCTTGAAATTTATTTGTTGAAGAAATCACTTGTTGGTTCTGTAAAATTTCTGACAGTCTGGATTATATAAAAGGGAAAAAATCCCTTTTAGATAAATGGTAGGATAAAATTCACACTATTTTGTACTTTCTTTATTTAACAGACATCATTAAGTCATTCAACAAATACTGATGTGAGCGCCTAACACTTCCTTCGGTACTGGAGATCTAACAGTAAAGAAAAGAAACCCACCAACAAAGAACATATCCCCAGCCGCATGGAGCTGACATTCTGGTGGCTCGAGACAGGCAAACAGGAGTAAGTAAATAAATATACACAACAGTGGACAATCGTGTTATCAGCAGAATAAAGCAGGGAAGGAGAGAGGCTGTGTGGGGAGAACCACAATTGTGAACAGCATTCTGAAGGAAAGCCTCCTGGGAAGGCGGCACTGGGGAGAATTCTTAAAGCAGGTGAGAGGTTGTGTGTGTGGCTATCTGGGGTGGTAGAGGGGCAGCAAGTAAAGGCTGCACGTACACGGGAGAGACAAGCCCGAAGCCCACGAGTTGCGAATATTTTCCCTTTTGCTTTGTGTATGATGATTCTTACCATTTAGAAAATTTTGACTTTTAAAAATGCAGTCACATTTAAATCTTCGCTTTTATGGCTCCTAGGTTTTGTGTCAGTGTTAGAAAAAGCTTGGGTTTTTAGTCACCGGGTTATTTCACCGGCCAAGGTTACCTGGATTTAGCAACAGCTGTGAGTGACCACAGACTCACGACGATTGAAAGGAACAGAGCTAATTCCTTGCTCACGCGTGTTTGCGGAGCAGAGCGCCCAGCCTCCTGCCTGCAGAGGCTCCGCTTCAGGTGCGCCCGCCACCGTTGTGTCCGGGGAAGGAGTTGTGGCAAATCGCACACCCTCGCAGCAGGCTTTGCTCACATTTCATTGGCCAAAGTGATCCTATGGCCCACCTGAGCTCAAGGGGACGGGGTGGTGCAAGTCCAGGTGTGCCCAGCAGGAGTAGGGGACACGCGGGAAAAGCCCTGATGACCGCCACAGGCTCCTCCTCCCTCCCTTGAGTCCGGGTGAAGAACTGCCTTTCTATAAGCCCTAACACGTTCACGAGCAAAATCAAGCAATACAGACACACTACTAGACCTGTCTGGCTGGTTTGTGTGGCCACTGTAAGGATCTGTACGAGAGAGATGTTCAGAGGCAAGGCTCGCCCACAAAGCTCGGAGCCTCTGCTGTTCTCTCGCCCGAGGAGGCTCGGTCCGGCCCCCCCCAGGAGCCAAGATGACGCTGTGACCCACTGGTGAGGTTAGCTCTTTTGGGTGCAACATCTGGAACAAATGCATAAATTAACGCTGGTCACTTTCAGATAAAAATAAATAGTCTGTATCCCACAGACCCAGAGAAAGGTGCTGTTTGTTTAGATAGTGGATTTTTTGCAGATTTAATGAAGCCAGTGGATCTTGGAACTTTCAACATAAACAGCTAGGAAACTAAAATAAACCCTTACAGAGCCGAAGAGATAGGAACATTTTCTGCAGCATGAATCATGAGCTAATCATTGTTCCTAAAATGTAAACTACATTAATTTATGCCCAGTCAGCAGCTAGTAACAGGAAGGATGCGGTACCTGCCTTGTGCTCGAATATAGAATATTTGGAGACAAGAGTTGGGCTTGATTTTTCTGCTTGCTGGAATACAATCTCTCTCAAATTACCTCGAGTACTGGGAGCTTCTCTTGAGGATATACATGAGTAGGAAGAGAAAGAGGGACCTCGCGGGAACCTGAGACTGGAAACCAGCATACACCCAGGCTTTCCTGGAAATGAAACCCTATCTGAAGCATCCCCAGGATCTGGCCCCGCAGCAGGAGTGGAGTTCTACAGAAAAGGGCCTCAGGGAAGAGCGAGGCTCTGAGAGTGAGTGCTGGCACCTTGCCGGGGCGGGTCGCAATGAGAACTCCTTCACCTCCTGGGATCAAGTGCCAACAGCTCATGGTGTGCAGTGGTCAGGGAGCTAATCAAAGTGCTGGTCATCTTTTGGGGATGCAGGCCATGTGCCCACTGAAGAGATAGGGGTCATAAGGACAGAGGCGATAGACAACAACTTCTTACTTTATTAGAACATTGTAGCATGAACGAGACAAATCCCAGTCTTGGATCAGTCAGTTTAAAGAAGATTAAAAAAAAAAAGACCTGCGGCAGATTGCATTATAGTATTATTTATCCCAAATATTTGTTCTTCCTACTAGGCTCACCCCTCAGAGCCCTCCTTGGGCCCCTCCTGGTGAGAGAGGTATGCATGTTGCCCATTGAGGTCAGGTTCACCATGTGACTTTCTTTGCCCAATGGAATCTACACTGTCTGAAGAGATGTTTTAAGGGCCATTGGTTGTGCCATTGCTTTGTTCCCTCTGCCACCAGACTACACAGAGGCTCCTCCCTCAGCCTCTATTGTAGAACAAAGAATACAGAGCAAAAGCTGAGGCACTGGCAATATGTAAAAAAGCAAGAAATAAACTTTTGATGTTGCAAGGCCCTAGGATTTTGGAAGCCGTTTCTTATTGCAACATAGTTTAGATTAAGCTGATGGATACAGATATCAGGACCAGAACTGTGGTGCTGATCTAGCAAAAACCCTGAAATATATATCATGTTGCCTGAAACAAGCTGTTGCCTGCCATTAGAAAAATGGACCAAATGAACCCATGGTTTTAGTTAAGAAGTGGGAAAACAAAACATTGACACCATGAGTTTGCTTTTATCGTCTGCATTAGACAAGGGACTAAAAGAAAGAGAAGCTCTCAAAAGATTTCCAGTTTGAAAGCAGAATTGAGAGGGAAATATGGCAAATCGAGATATCCCAAAGCTGGCAGAGTCAGAACTGGGTGAGCTCTGGGGAACGGGGTGAAAGCTGTTTCAGAAGTACCCGATCTCTCGTGCACGCTCTGCCCCCCGCCACTCTGTCCTTGCCTCTCTGGAGAGGGGGTGACAGAAGGTCACGGGACTGAATGATGTCAGTCCCAGCTGTAGGCATAAGTACAGTATGTCCACTGAATGCTCAGTGCAGAGACACCCAGCCCTTTTCTCCCATTCTACTCCCAGAACACTGGCAGCCAGGCCCTTCCTCTCCAGCCAGGAGATGAAAAGACTCTGGAGAATCTTATCAGCCCAAGAAGAAAGATCCTGAGATAACGACACCAGGGGCCCCCAACAAACAGTCCTCCTAAGTCACACCATCGTGAGAAAATCAGAAAGTCCCCAACATGAACCGAGCTTCTGTCAGCCTTTGATTCCTCAGCTCTTAAACTGTGCAAGTCAGGACTGATACACACCGTTAACATCTTCAGAGACAGGGAAGTTTTTCATCCGTGACACAAGAATGGGGTTTTTCGAAAAAGGATCATTCGGACATTCAGAGATCAAAACGAGATCTTGGATACTCAAAATACAACTGCAGAAACAACAACAAAAAAACTGGATGGAAGTTAAACTTGAGGAAATCTCCCAGAGAGTAGTCAAAAACACAAAGAGAGAAAAAATAGAGAGTGAAATAATAAAATTAGAGGGCCGGTCCAGGTGTCCGACACTGAGATTTAACTGGAGTTTCCGAAAGGTACTAGAGAGGAGAGGTGAGGCAATCGTCAATGGAATAATTCAAGAACATTCTCAGAACTAAAGGGCGTGAATGGCCAAATTGTGAGAGCCTGTTGAGATTCCTCCCAAAGCACGTCATGTGAGATTTCCAGTTCCGGGGACCATTAAAGGATCCTATACGTTTCCAGAGAGAAAAAGCAGGCCGCACAAAGGATCAATATTCACGGCTTTAGACTTTTTAAGAGCAAGACTAGAAGCAAGAAGATATTCTAAAGAAAAATGATGTCTGACCTAATATTCTTTACCCAGCATAACTATTGAGTATGGGGGTAAAATAAAGACATTTTAAGACATGCAAATCCTCAAAAAATTTTTCTCCTACATGTCATTTCTCAGGAAGCTACTAGAAGAAGCGTTCCACCAAAAGGAGAGCGTCAACCAAGAGAAGGGACAGGGGTATATGGAAATCCAACACAGAAAGAGGCAAGGGCACCCCTAGGATGGTGAAGGGAGGCCCCGAGATGAGTGGACAGAGGCAACACGGTCCAGATGACAGCATCCAGAGATGTGCCCCACAGGCCATCAGCAACATCTCTGCGGCCACCTCCTTAAACCTGGTACCCAGCTGAGTCCAGCTGAGCATATTCAACCTATCCTGTCCTTATATTGATGAAGTTCCCTCTTTCTGCTCCATGACCTACTGCTTGGATCAGCTGAGGGTCCTCATTTCACCCCACAGGAATGCTCTCCTTTGACATCCTGCTGGGAGCTGGAGGCCGGCTGTGGCCAGTTTGGACTAGGAAGTTCTGAGCTGCCTGCTTGACCGACCACATCACTGCAGGGACCCAGAACCAGCTGCTTCAACGGTGTGAGCCCGGTTCCCAGGTCTCACCACAGCCTTGCACCGACCTTTCTAGAAGGGGTTCTTTCTACACCTTCAGAGGATCCACACCCGGAGAGGCCATTGCGTTTATCTTCTCCTGGGAACCTAGGGGCAGTCTCACTTTTTTATTCCAGTTAAATTTGCGCTTGCAACTTTGTCAAATGGTGTAATGAATCCTTTAGGGATGCACATGTGGACTGTGAATCTATTTTAAAAAGCAAAAGAAGCGTTAACACCCAAGATCGGAGAAGAATCTTCTGGGGGTGGATGGAAGAGCTGTCAATGAAAAGAGGAGAAAGGAGGGTTTCTAAGATGCCGAGGTAATTCTTCTGAGCTGGAGAGAAGAATACACAGGGTTCCTTTTATTCTCCTTGTTCTGATTGTAGTAATTTTTGTTTTTAAAGATTGGCACCTAAGCTAACAACTGTTGCCAATCTTCTTTCTTTTTTTTTCTTCTTCTCCCCAAAGCCTCCCCAGTACGTAGTTGTATATTCTAGTTGTGGGTGCCTCTGGTTGTGCCATGTGAGACACCACCTCAGCGTGGCCTGATGAGCGGTGCCATGTCCGCACCCAGGATCTGAACCTGCGAAACCCTGGGCCGCCAAAGCCGAGCGTGCAAACTTAACCACCCAGCCACGGGGCTGGCCCCTAAATGTTTTATACTATATTACATATGATATGTTTTACAAAAATATTTATCCTTTTAAGAAAGAGTCAAGTAGCAGTGAATGATTTCAACAACACAAAGAATGCAGCAGCTCTGTATAGGGAAGTGGCGTGAACTCGAAGGTATTGTGTCAGGTCAAAGAACAGGGACAGCACAGGATGGAGAAGTCAAAACAGGGAGACACACCATGCACACCTTTGCCTGGACACACATACACAGGTCCTGGAAGGACACATTAAGAACAGTTAACACGGAGCGGAACACCGGGCACCTGAGGACCAGGGCCGAGGAATCCTCATATTCTGCCCTTTCGTAGTTTTGAATTTTGAAGCACTTGAAAGTTTTCCTTATTCAAAAACCTTTGTTGTTTATAGAAAGAAGTCTGACAGTACCAAACCAAATGTTATGGAGGATGTGGAAGCCTATACTGCAGGGAAGAGAGCAAATGGGTAAAGCTTGGAAAGCAATTTAGAATGACCTGGTCCCATTTGGCCAGCAACAGCATTCTGAGGGAAACTTTTTTCACATATGTTCAGGAAACATATACAGGAATGTGCAGAACAGTCTCATGTGTAGTAACTTAAAAAGGAAGAAAGAAAAAAGGGCAGCAACCTAAAAGTTCCCCAGGGGGAAAATGTGTTTAAAGAAATTCTGGTTGAGCCATACAATAGACTTATCATTCAGCAACAGAAACAAGTCAAAATGGATAAAAATCACAAAATGTGGAAAGGAAGCAGTAAGAAAATGAAATGCACTATATGATACCGGTTACGTGATGTTCACGCACATGAACAAATTCTAAATATCCCTACATAGCAAAGTCTGATGTGTGTGAGAATGACAAGGGCGAAACTCCGGCTAGCGGTTACCTCTGGGAGGAGAGGAGAAACAGTCTCCAGGAAAAGTGTATGGATGCTTCATCTGTGCAGCTCATGGTTTATTTCTGAAGCTGGGCTGTGGGCACATGTGCTTCATTGTATTAATCGCCCTAACTTCTTGATTTTCTGTTATAGTTCATTTAAGCAAATTAAATTGCCACCAAAATCATCTGGAACATAGTATCTCACTCAGTCTAAGTTAGATTACAATGACAAAAGATTAACTGAGAAGATAAATGCCAACAAGTCTGACCTTGTATCATCTACCACTTCACATGCCAGATCTCAAGGGGTATTTCCGTCATGTTGCATCTAGCCAGATTCACGGGAACGGAAAAAATGTAGGAATAAAAAGATCCTGGAACTTTGTGATTAAATCATCTAATGTTTAGTGTTGTTGAAAATTTTACCAATTGCACAGTCTGAGCCCTGCATTTTCATAGGAGAAATTGAGGCCCAGAGAGATAAGCGCCCTGCCTGAGGGCATCAGAGAGTCTGTGATGGGGCCAGCTCTCCTGGTCCCCAGCGTGGTGCATTGTCCTGGACCCCGTCCTCTCATCAGAGAAGGAGCAGTGATTTTCTAAGAAGATGTGCAGTAGAACCAAAACATTAACCTGCTGGAGTTTGAGCGCCACCCCAGTGAGCCTCTGCTTGGCCAACCGTGAGAAAAGCATTTCCTGGAAGGAACAGACTAACGGCAGAACGTGTGGCTCAGACTGGAGTGCAGCTCCAGGGCCAGGGGGTGCATTTGGTTAATCGCCCTGCAGGCCCACCACCATGTAAGGCTCCCGAGTCCAGGCAGGGGCAGGAAGTATTGGCAGTACCGTCTGGGCTCCAAGCCTTTGCCAGCCTCAGGGCGCTCAGAAGCACCGGCCTGAGAGTCAGAGAGCGCCGGGGCAGTCCTGGCTCTCCCACCTGCTCGCTGTTTAGACTCAGACAACTTTTTAACTTCTCTAGTCCTCTAGTCATCAGAAAAATGAGGATAATAACCATGCCCATCTCATACATTTGCTATGGAATTATATATTGTGAATTCTGTGTGTGATTGAATATATTACCATATATATTTGCTCAATGGTTGCTACTATTATTTTTATTCTTTTAGGAGTGAAAAGTCACAAGTTTTCAGGGGTTACAAACAAGGCCACTCTGAATCAGAGAACAGCATCAACGGAAACAATCAGCGCAGGACCTAGCCCTTCCGCCACACGTCTAAGTTTAAGGTCAAGACGCAAGGTGAGGCTGTGTGTGCCCCTAGCCCCTCAGAGGGCCTCCCCAGATGCCAAGGGAGGAGGGCTGATGACCAGCAGATGAGGCTGCTCCCTCTCAACCCCCAGAACTGCCACCTGAAGTGGTTAGGGACACCCTGAGCAGGTGTTTGCCACAGCCCTCAGACGATAAACACACCAGTCAACGAACCAGGCAATCCCTCTTTGCTGAGTTCTCTGAACCAATTCATCCAATCCACGCAGAGGGCCGTGTGCCGGAGAGGCCGGTGTTCCACGTCAGGACACTGGGTGTTTCCGTGGGACGACTCAGGGTCCTACTCAGAGGCAAAGAGGGAGGCATGGAAGAGGACCAGAACAAGACACACTGTGTAGAGTCAAATCAGAACGGCAGGCAGGGAGTGAAGGAGGACTTCTGAGGAGGAAGGGATCGTCCAAGCTTTCCAGAGAAAGTGGGAGACGTCCCAGCCCTTGAGAACATGAATGGTAAAGGGTTCTGCACCCTATTCCAATGTGTGTGTTGAGGAGGGTCCCCACACCACCAGGTCATTCCCTGACACCAGCTGGGTGTCCTACAACTCAACTCAGTCCTGACACTGTCTACGTGGAGACAGCGTCAGATCACACAGGGCCCGTTGCAAGTCTGGACTGTGGCCTGCACGTTTGACCGAAGGGCTGTAAGTGGGAGGTTCTAACCACCCCCTCCTTGGGTTTGACTAATTTGCTAGAGCGGCTCACAGAACTCAGAGAAGCTGTTTACTTACTAGATTGCAGGTTGATTATACAAGGCTATAACTCAGGCACAGCCAGATGGAAGCGGAGCACAGGGTAAGGCCTGGGGAAGGGGTGCAGAGCTTCCTGCCCCCTCCAGGTGCGCCACTCCACCTGCGTCTCCACGTGTCCCCCAACCCAGAAGCTCTCCAAATCCTGACATTTTGGGGGTTTATGGAAGCTTCGTTATGACAGCATGATTGATTTAATCATTGGCCACTGACGATGCAACTCAACCGCCAGCCCCTCTCCTCTTCCTGGGAGGCTGCGGTGGGACCGAGAGTTCCAGCTCTCTGCTTACATGGTTGGCTCCACTAGCAGCCAGCCCCCCTCCTTAGGTGCTGTCTGAAAGTCACTTCATTAACGTGTAACAAGACACCTTTATTCTTCTCATCACTTAGGAACTTCTCAGAGTTTAAGGAGCTCTGTGCCAGAAAGAGGACGAAGAATAAATATGTGTGTCTTATTACAAATCACAACGTCACTGGTGGGCTTGGGGTCCTCCGTTTCCCTCTTCCTCGTCTTCCTCACAAGCCACGCCTCTGCCCAGACTTCCTGAGCCGCTTCACGCCCAGTTCTCCTCTCTGACGCTCCCTGCTCTTCGGAGTCTGAATTCTCAGTCATCCGGAGACCCTGTAAAGGATGAAACCTCTGGCCTCAGGCTGGATTTCCTGAATCGAGGGTGTTTAAACTGGAACCATAACTTGATCCTAACAGGACAGGGCAAGGCAGACTATCTAAGATGGTCTGGAAAGTGAAAACGTTAGTGCTTGACACAAAGGAATGTGGTGGGTGTGCAAATCTTCCACCACCGCGGTCCTGTACACGCTCACTCTCTGGAAGGAAGCCCTTTGCACCGCAGGGTGGCTTTGGGGACCTATATTCACTTAGTGTTGTTGCCTGGCATTTTTGGAGCCATCTTGCAAATCTCCTGTTTTTCACGAGGCCCCCTCCACCCCCACCTACCTAGAGGCAGCGCTGCTCAGTGGCTTCTGGTCCACCGAGTCGCTGTGTTCTCAAGTTTCTTGATGGCAGTTGGTTGCCTTTTCTGCTTCTGGCCCTTTCTCCTCTCTGCCCCACTTCCCACTGGTGAGCTGCACTTCTCGGCTCCCACTTCCCTCCAGGCTCCCCGTCATTGCAGCCTTCAACATGCCAAAGCGTCACTCTCCTGCTCTCGTGGGGAAGGCGTCTCTACCTCTCTGTGTTAGAGTCCACCAAGAGGGCCCAGGCTGTGCAGCTCACGTGAAAGGGCTCGATCTGTGTCCTCCCAGCCTCTGCTCCCAGGGAGACTCGGCCATGAGCCCCTAGGGAGATGGACTTGAGGCAAACTGACCACAAGCACTAAGCTGAACTCATATCCCATGGCTCACATCACTGTCTACCTTCCCCTTGCCTTTGTCTCTGAGTCAGAGCTGCTATGCTGGGCTCCCTTGTCCCTTAGTATGAGTTTTCTCCCAGAAGGTGCCTCAATGATTCATTAAAATAAAAGCTTTGAGGGGCTGGCCCTGTGGCATAGTGGTTAAGTTTGCACACTCTGCTTCAGCAGCCCAGGTTCACAGGTTTGGATCTTGGGCATGGACCTACACGCTGCTCATCAAGCCACACTGTGGTGGCATACCACATACAAAATAAAGGAAGATTGGTACAAATGTTAGCTCAGGGCCAATCTTCTTCACCAAAAAGAAGAAAAAATAAAGTTTTGGGAAGACTTGCCTTACCAGGTCATCCCTGGACAGGCCCAGGTCTCCACATAGGCTCAGGCTGGTGCACCCAGTGCAGGTGCATAGAGAAAGGGCTATCACAGCGCATGCTCTCTTCTTGGCCCTACAGCCTGGGGGCATGGTGAGGAGGGTTCTCGACCAGCAGAGAGTTGTGCTGAAGTTTGGGGTCAGGACCGAGGTCATGCAGGGTCCTCCACAGCCTAAATGATCTGGGCCTTTGCCACGTCTGTACAGGATGTCCAGCATATCCACAGCTACAGTGGCTTCTGATGAGCAAGTCACCCAAGAGTCTACTGCATGAGCAGGTCTGCGTTCTGGAACCTTGGGACTCAGGGACTTGTGGGGCCACTACAGGGGACCTTTGGACAATACGGAATTGTCCTGAGGGCCTGGGGCTCTGGGCAGGGCTTTGGTGGTGACACTTTTTCTGGGGGCAGCGTGGGGAGCAACAAGCCTCTCTGTGCCTTTTTTGTTGACAGAGAAATAAGGTTTGTGTTCTCTGGAGAGAGACAGTGGAGAATACGCTTCTCATTACATCACACGGGGCAGGTGAGCCTATGGGTCAGGCCTGGGTTTCTATGGCGGAGGCTTCAGCACCAGTTTCCTCTGGAGGGGCAGCTGTCTGAGGCATAGGCTTCCCTGAGAATCTGGCACTGTCGGACTCAGGGCGTGGGAATGAGACCTGGAGAGTGCAGAGTGTATCTCTTTCATGGGCTTTTTTCTTTCCTTCTCTCTTAATCTCTACCCACCCTAGCGGCCCCCACGCCCGCAGTTTCTATTTTCCTTCATCCCAGCCATGCAGACTTGCCTTGTTTCTGCGCCTGCAGGCTCCAGCATCTCAGTCCTCATTCTGCCAGGGTTGCCCAGAAGGCAGAGAGTCAGAGGCATCTCAGCCCGGCGTCTCCTCATGCACGTCGAGGGACGCGTTCACCATCTGCTTTCAATGAAGTGTGGGTTTCAGTACATATTATGGAAACAGAGATGGAAAAACCATCGGGGTCCCTCCTGCAAAAACAATCATTATCCACTGAAATGAGCTCTTAGGATCTTCCGGGTGGAGAGCACATCACTATTAATGAAGAAGAATTCAGACAGGAATTCTGGCAGGGCTGGACAGAGAGGAGAGGGAAGAAATGGAATGTTTTACTCACCCAGCAGTCATGGGGAGAGTGCCTGAACAGAGCAAACAGTCCTACAGCCAGCCCGCCTGCCTGCCATGGCTGTGCAACCTGACACCAGCCTCGAGCCGCCTGCCTTCTCTCCAACTCAAGAATGTGTGCTCCCAAGGCCGTGGTGCTGGGAGGTGGGCTAAATTACCAGAGAGACACGGGGCACCCAACCACGGGCAAGCTTAATCAAAGGCTGGAGGGCCACAGTGCACCACACTGGGGCCTGGCCTCCACCCGGGGCCGCGCGTACCCCGGGAGTGCTGGGCTATCAGAGTGGGCCTCACCTCACCTCGGGGCTTCCTGCGAAATTCACTCTCCTCCCTCCAGCCCGCGTGCTGAGGAGCTGCTGTGTCTAAGACATAAGCCTCAACAAGTCTCTGGTTCAGCAGGCGAAACGAGGGAGCACCCAGGACAGTGCCTGTGTGTGGCAGACCCTCAGTAAGGATCTGGAAGGAAAATGACAACGTCTGCTTTCTTTTCTCCTACTACGAGAAGAGCCAGCGCTGCCCTTTCCAGAGAGCCACATGGCTTTGCACGCTGCATGCCATTGCGGGCGTGGTTGTGCGTGCACGCATGTGTGTGTATGCACGTGTGTGTATCAGATCCCCACCCTCCCCCCTCACTCAGTGATGCCTGACATTCCACACTTAAAGACCCATTTCCTTCTTCCCTCTTAAGAAACCATTATCTCAGAGAGCATGACGCCTCAAGCTTTATCAGTAATTGACATCGTGGGGAAATTAGTTCATCAGGCTCTCCCCAAGAGAAGGTCTTAACGGAGGAGAAGGAAAAAATGAGAGCCCAGATGGGAGCAGAGCACATCAGGAAAGACAGTCACCAAAACAGATTCGCTGGCTCCCGGTTTCGCTGAATCAGCGGGTCCTAACCTTTCTGCAGCCGGGAGAGGTGCTGAGCACAGTACCAGGGACCACGCGCTCCATGTCCATGTTTTGAGGGAAACGTCCCTGCTGGTACATAGCTGGTTTTTCAGATCAGGATTCCTGCTAGTTGGGTCTGGTTTTGACACCCCAACTTCCAAATACTGTACTTTGTAAACACTGCTGTGCTGTTCTCAAAGTGCTGCCACAAAGCTTTTCTCACGGGTCCTCAAACAACATGGACACATGGTCATTTTCACCTGTTGGTAAAAGCAAGCGAGGCACAGCTGTCAGTCTGAGAATATGGTGCCTCACACCCCAGGCCTGGCCTCAGCTCCCTGAACAGCTCTGATGGACGCACACATGTGCACAGGCACACACAACAAAGCCGTCACCGCATCTCAAAACCCAGCGTGCAGTAGGCTGCCTGGGAACCTGTCCCCAGACACAACTCTGTAGCAACAGTGACTGCTGTCCAAGAGTCCATGTGGCTTATGAGACAGATGACCCTCAAAAATGTCAAGGTCAGCTGACAGTGCACACTGTCTTGGTGTGCGTGTACACATTAGCTTAGCTGTTAGAACGTTCCAACAAAGCTTTCCTTCATTTTTCCCGGGTTGAGAGGCGGTGCTGACGGCTAGGAGAGTGTCGCTCTTTCCTTCACTGCAGAGGGACAGGAACTTCTCGTCCCCCCGGCGGGCCGGCTGTTTATTTACTCGGCTCTCTGGACAGCTCACCAGCAGCGTCAGAGTGGAAGGCTTAAGGAAACCAGCGCAGGATGGCTGCACGTGCGGGGAAGCACCAGCAGCCCGTCCCACCCAGGTCTTTCCTGAGCTCAGAGCCACTACGCAAATCCCATGGCAGGAAGGCCAGACTTCCAGGAATGCCCCCCTTCACGCGCAGACCCCGAGCCAATCCAGCAAAGACAACAGATGATACAAACCAAAGAGTGGGCTCAAACAGGCCCCCCACCCAGGCCATCGCAGCTCCACTGGGTTTGTCACATCAAGTTAGCTAAGTGGTTGCTCATCACGCATTGCTCATTCTTCCGTCTATATTGCTGACTACTTGCTTTGGAATTGACTGTTATTTTGTGGTCCACGTACTAGACTGTTGAAAGCAGGGATTGTTTTTTCTGATTTTTAACATACGTTCTCACACAGTTCGTTAGAAATCCCGGGCAGTCATGAGGCCATCTGGACACGATCATGTTGAGTGGGTGGGTGGAAGTGTTGTGTGATGTGTCTGAAGCTACACAGAGAATTTTGGGAATTTCAAAGACCAGACTACCTCTTTGCTCAAAGTTCCTTCCCACCTTTAGAGGTACACTTAACTAGGTCAGACCCCTGGACACTGTCTAGTAACTCTGGGTCACCTGGAATTAAGGGTTAGCTGGGGCTAATTGCCAAGCACCCCACACTATGCATCTGACGGGTGGCTAATGTGGTTGGAACCACAGGACAGAGTTGGTTTATTATGGTTCTGTGATCCGGCCATCCGTGGCTTAGTGACCACAGATCAGGACCCCCGAAGAAGCGAAGTCATGTATGTACAATAATATGAAGAGCTAACGCATCGAGAGGGATTACTCTCTGCCAAGCACTGTTCTGAGCACTTTGCATATGTCAGCTCATCTAATCCTCAAAACAGCTCCAAGGGCTGAGAACTATTATTATCACCCCCGCTGTGCAGGGAAGGAAATGGGAACACAGAGAGGTAAATAATTTTCGCGAAGTTTCCCATACAATGTTCGCAATGGTGGATGTGTAGACACATGCCGACCTGCCCCTCTCTTATCTTCTATGCTGGGAGCTGCCAACCATGATGATTGATTAACACTGGGCAATTAATGGAGGGGACTGACAGTGGCTGGATTTGTGCTGCCACCGTGAGGAGGAGGAATCACACTCCAGCTGGATCAGTGAGAGACTCAGGCACCAAGGAAAGTGGAGGAGAGTGTGGAGCTGGGGTCCATGACCCCCTCAAAGAGCAAGCTGCAGGGTAGGAAACTGAGGCACAGAGCCTGAGCTCAGAGTCCAAGGGCCAAAGCGAAACAGAAAGCCAGGCCGACCATCCATCCAGCAGGGCCGTCTGCCTGAAAGGGTCAGATGGGTGAGTGAGCGGGATGCAAACCACGACCCCAGAGTGGAGGCAGAGCGTGGAGAGACGGGGACAGATACAGGGCAGATCCCAGAGCCCACCAAACACTCTGGGCTGCTTCTCCTGGGAAACCTGCAGGCCGGGGTGTCTCTGGGGCAGGGCTGGGGAGGTTCTGTTCTTCCTCTCATCCCTGGCTTGGCCGAACCTGGTAATGAAGCTGGCATACGGTCTAGTTTCTAGTATGTTCTGGGAGGACATTACCAGGACACAAGAATCTCAGAGCACCCCATCCCACAGGGGGGTTCAGAGAAACAAGTTCGGATAACGGTTGGGAGAGCAGCCTCGGAGGTTTTAAATGTGGCCTCAGATTTCAGCTCAGTTGTGACCTTGGGCCAATAACCTCCCTCTAAGCCTTCAGTCTCCTCACTATAAAATGGGAATAATAATAAAACACATCACTCACCGGGTTAATGTAGTGGTTAAAGGAGATAACAGGTGCAGAGTGGTCCGCACAGCGGCTGACACCTAATCAAGATGCAGTCAGCGACGCCTCTCACTGCTGTGACTGTCAGTGTCAGGAATAACAGGGGTTACTGGCTGGAAGGCGGCAAGGAGGAGACAGGACGGAGGTGAAGCCATTGCTCTCATTGTTTGTGGGGCTCCACTTTCTCCCCCATCTTCTAACTAAGAGGTATAAGCCCTTCCAGAGGATCGCCCCCTTTCCCTGCCCCTCAGAACCCTGAGCAGGTACCAGGCGCTTCAGGAATGACAGGCTGGCAGGTGGGAGGATGTTCTGGGTCGTCACTCCCCCCCTCACCTCCCACTCAGTTCCTGCCTCAGTCAGAAGAGCTACAGTGGTTGCCTTGATCCGAACAGTCTTTGATTTCTGAGACCAGTTCTCAGAAGAGTTCTTCAGCTCTCTCTCAATCCTGGGAAGCTGTCGAGGCCCCAGGAGAATCGGGCTCCATGAGGCAAGGACTGCCAGCCCAGAGTTGTAGCCTAGCCCCTCCTGGCTGCACCTGAGTCTGAACAGACCCGCCCCCCGAGTCCTGTGAATGCCCTTCATAGCTACGTGCATCCTCCGTTGAGTTTCCAGCCTCTTTGCAAAACACTACTTAAGCTTCCATCTTTTAAACCACCAGCCAAAATCTGTGTTTACATATTTGGACAAAGCTCTCATCGTCTTGAATAGGAGTCGTACCTCCAGCTGTATGACAGGGTGTGGGTCCCACACTCACCCAATGAGACCTTGAAACTGAGTGGAAAAACCTCCTCACCCCAGGTACCCCAGCCTCCGCCCAGGACGGCTTTCCACCCATCCAGGAACATCTCTGGGGCCTGGGAGAGCTGGATGCTGGGCCCCCAGCTCACAGCGCCCCTGCCCAGCGAGGCATGAATGACTTCAGGATACAGCAGTTCAACAAAGGAAAATATGAAGGGGGCCTGATTTTCCCAGCTGCCTAAGAGGGGAAAGGAAGCTGGGCTCAGTGAATCATACAATGGCATGGAAACAATTCAAGGAACTGTCCAAAGGAAGTGACCAGAATAGCCTGGCCGAGCCCTGCATGCTGGTGGAGCAAAGAAAATGGAAGCCAGTGTCTCTACAGCACCAGGAGGAGGACATTAAAACAAGAGAAGAAACTTTCTGCATGGCGGGGAAACTGCCCTTTAGAAACACTGGCCCAAATGAAATTATCAACCCCCAGGCCCAGGAGGGAAAGTGGGCAGAGGCGGAGGCCATGGTGCTCGTGGCCATTCGGCCGCTCGGAGCCCTGTGCCCAGCGCTCTCCAGCCCAGCGTTCCATGGTGACGTGGGTAGCTTGCCATGGGCCAAGATGCGTCTAGTCACACCACAGAAGTTGGCCAGTGGCACAAACTAGGGCTCCTCTCCCCACTCCCAGAGCCAATGTTTCAACATGTTTCTACACGGCTGGGTGGAGGGGCTGAAAAGGGACCCGGTGGGGCCGGTGGGGGGGCCCCAGCGGGTTTAGGCCCGATGCTAACGCAGGGAAAGAAGAGCTTGTGGCCCAGGCTGTGCGCCCCACCCCAGGGAGAGGACTTTGTCTGCAGAGAAATGCAAATTTAGATGCTTAACTCCGCGGTCTCGTCGTCAGTTCTGAAACTCTCTCTCAAGGGTGAAGGATGCTTAAACCTTTCAAGACCCAGCTAACTAAAACACGGAGCCCGGGAGAGGGAAACGGTCGTCTGCCATCATCCTCATTATCCTTGGCTTCAAAGGGCTCCAACGTGTTTACGAAAAGAACACGAGAATTCTCTATGTTTATTTTAAAGCATGGACTTTAATAAACAGTCTTTAAAAAAAACAACCCTGAATAACACACAGGGGAAACAACCTTATTTCTTTGTTTTATGCATCAGTCAAAACATAACACTCCCCGTGGCTTTGGCTTAAGTGAGTTTGGTTTCTTCACAAAAGTTCACCGTTTATAAAATACATACACTTTATGGACTTTGATCTCCCCACTGGCACAGCTTGAGGTTGGTTCAAAGTTCGACAGAGTTAAACACAACCACATGCGGCCGGGCGGTGTACACGTCCCCTTTGCCAATGTCTGCGGAGGCCAGATCAGGACTGGAAACGTTTGAGAGGTGGACTGGAAACGTTTGAGAGGTGGGCCGGGCCAAGGCCGAGGGTGCGCGCCTCACCCCGGGAGGACCCCGCCGTCGCTCTCTCCTCCCGCCTGCTCCCGCTGAGCCAGCGCTGGTGCCCGGAGGGTGACTTGGGTGAACCGAGCACAGGTCCCCCTGCCTCTCAGAGGCTAGGATGCCACCTCAGCTGGCTGCTCATCAGCATTACCCTTTTTAATCCTCCCTGACTAGGGACACTTTGATGAAAATGCAAGTGTTGGAAGAATTTGTAAAAAGGTAAAAACCCACACTTCTCAGTCACAAGAAGTCAAAAGTATGGGCGTTTTAAATCTGTTTGTATGTCTAGGGACATAGGTAGGCAGGTAGATGATAGAGATAGATACACAGACAGACAGACAGACAGACTTTGATCCCATTCTTCCTTCCTGCATCCTTTTTAGCCAGCCCTGGTGGTCTAGTGGTTAAGGTTTTGTGCTCCCACCGCGGTGGCCTCAGGTTCATCTCCCAGTCAGGGAACCACACCACCTCTCTGTGGGTTGTTATCCTGTGGCGGCTGTGTGTTGCTGGGATGCTGAAAGCTCTGCCACCACTGTTTCCAATACCAGCAGGGTCACCCATAGTGGACAGGTTTCAGCGGAGCTTCCAGACTAAGACAGACTAGGAAGAAGGACCTGGCCACTCACTTTCGAAAACATTGGTCAGGAAAACCCCATGCACAGCAGCAGAGAATTGTCTGACACCACACTGGAAGGAGAGAGGCTGGCACACAAAGACGGGGCAGGGCTCCACTCTGCTGTATACAGGGCACTGGGAGTCAGAATCGATTCGACAGCACTAACAACAAACATTCTTTTTGGCAGATGCTGGGGCTCCCTCCTTGTCAGCCCTTGTCCCCTCTTCCACGCTGACAGAGCCCTGGTTAAATTCCAGTGTCCGCTTCTCCTCCTTAGGGCTCAGGGCGAAACCTGACTGCTCCAAGCCAATCTTGGTGACACAAGTCCTTTCTGGGGACTGATCTAGTGTTTGGTAAGAGAGGAGTTCTAGTCAATGAGATACGATGAGTGGTTAGCTTAGACACTGCTGGGAAAGGCTTTTCTTCCTGAATAAAGGAACATAAGACAAAGACACTCCTGTTTCTGACTCCAGGTTGTCTGAAGCTTCCGCAGCTGTCTTAAAACCACGAGGGCAGGGTGGAATAAACAGGCTACGAGCACGAACAACGTGACTGAAGATGGCAGAGTAGAACTGAAGATGGAGAGAACCTCGGTCTGTGATGACATGGTGGAACCACTGAATTAATCAACTGTTAAACACACCTAATTCTGGACTTCCTGTTATGGAAGAAACAAATTCCCTTATTATTTAAGTAATGTTCTGGGTAATAATAAATTAAAATGCAATTCACATACCACACAATTCACTCATTTAGAGTGTACCATTCGATTGTTTTTAGCATGTTCAGAGTTGCACAACCATCACCACAATCGTTGTTAGAACATTTTCATCGCCTCCACAAGAAACCCCGTGTACCTTTTAGCTATCACTCCCCAATCTCCCATTCCCCACAGCCCGAAGCAACCACTACTTTCTGTCTCTGTGGAATTGCCCATTGTGGATAGTTCATATAAATGGAGTCACACAATAAATTGGTCTTTTGTGGCTGGCTTCTTTCACTAACCATGTTTTCAAGGTTCATGCATATTGTAGCATATACTTCATTCCTTTTTATAGCTGAATAATATTTTACTATCTGGATATTCCACATTTTGCTTATTCATTCATCATTTGATGGACATTTGGGTCGTTTGCACCTTTTGACTACTATGAATAGTGCTGTTGTAAATGTTCATGTATAAGTTTCTGTGTGGTGATATTGTTTCATTTCTCCTGCATACATACCTAAGAGTGGAATTACTGGGTTATTTAAGTAATTTTGAGTTGGATTGTCTGTTTCTTGCAGCCAGAAGTATCCTAATTGATACACTTTAAAGTAAATAACACAAAGAGAAAGCCCTTGGTCTCTACACACACTCAGGCTGCCAGTCTACGGCCCTTCTCCCTCCGTCATGTAACCAGGAATAAAATATCAAGCTCAAGGGTCATGGAATATTTTGAATCTGCTCTATCTTCCTGGAAAGTCATTTATTTTGTCTGATTTTTGCAGGAACTGAAAAAAAAGGCTGAAAAATGGTTCAGCTTCAGTCTCCTTGACTGAAGCATATCATGTGCTCCAGAGGCCCCGGAATTTCAGAAGACTACCGTAGGAGCCACTCAGTCTCTGGATCAGGGTGGACCAGTGTAACCCCCATTCCTTGCACCTTCCTTCAGAAGCTTCCGCACTTTATTTGTCAGTTGAGTTTAGAAGAAATTGGCAGGAAAAGGGCACAGATTTGGAAGGGAGGGGATGTAAGATTCTGGAGGCCCTGGATGAAGAGACAGAGACCAAAGAATGAAGAACGGGAGAGGCAAAGGCAAGCTTTGTCATTCTAGAATTCTGTTGAAAGCCATCTCTGACCTGACTCATGAATTCTTCACAAAACTCATCCTGCTTGCCATTCTTACTAATTAAATTAGGATATGTTAGATAGATAAATAGAGAGAGAGATGACAGCTAGATAGATGATAGATTGATTGATAGATACATAGATGATTGATAGATGATAGATCAATAGACAGATGATAGATAGATACATAGACAGATAGATAGATAGAGATAGGCATGACTATTATAGTGGGGTAGAAAGCTGTAATAGTAAAGTCCAGCTAGGAAAACAGAAATCACACTAGATATTCCAAACAGAGAGGATTTAATAACACAGGGAGTTGGTTACACAGGAGTTGGAAGGCTGAAAGAGCAAAATGAAGATGCTAGAGTAACCCAGAAATTAACAACTGTAGAAGGAGTCTAGGGGAATAAAATGGAAGAGGTGAGGTTCCAGAATGTGAGCTGGAATGAGGGGGCCTCACAAGGCTGTTTTTCAGACCTCTGGAGGAAAGTCCTATCCCACTGATATCCAGACATGTGGCGGCCAGAGCCCACTGGAAGTCCCTTCTACTCTCCACTTCCACCTTCCAAACTCCTCTAGTGCTTACCATGAACAAAATTAATAGGAGTCTGGCAAGGAAGATAGGGAAATGCGGTTTGCAGAGTCTCAGCCCCAAAGCCACAGAGCAGAAGATAGAAGAATGGTCTCAGAGCTAACAGATAATCGGTAAACATCCCTTTGGCCAGCAACATCTGTACACAACCTCCTACCCTTACTTGGGACTCATACAGCAATAACAACTTGCTTCTGCCCTAGAAGATGCAACAACCTTTCTTACAAATGAAGACACTCTCACCCGCTCCCCCAAAAGGTGAAATATAGGTCCCAACTGTCCTCTACCCCTCTCAGATTGCTGTTAATTCCTCTTCTAGGTCTGGCATGGTACCATCTGAACTTCTGTCACCTAAAGACGAAATTATAAAATCAGCCATCCACAGGAAGGCTTACATAAATTGACGCAACAATGAGCAAGGAGGGCAAAGCGTTGCTGCCGTCGTCTTCATTTCTGTGTGAGATACGAGGCCATTGCTGGTTTCTGTCCCCTCCTTCTTCCATTACTTCTTCCACGTTCCATTTCCCCAGGGCCAGCCAGCCCCTCACTTGGAGGGAGTGCTCTGCTTCGTTTCTTTTCCTTTCATTCCTGAGGGACTGAAACTTCTACAGTCCTGCTGTTCTTAGGTTACTAGAGTTTTACATCAACTTTTGTTATAGGACTTAATGGAACTAGGAGCTGCCACCCAAGATTCCCTGAGGTTCCAGACACGGTTCTCCTCGACCGGACAGTGTAGCAGCAACTTCATCTTCTGCTTGGTAATCAGGTTCAATCGTCCCAGCCACTGGGCAAACCCTTATTCATTCAGTGGCATGAAAGCCCAAAATGTCCAGATGGAAGTCTTAACTCTCAATTCAATGGGACATTTGTGTCCCCCAGTAGAAACACACATCTTTTGTTAATTAACAAAGAACTCTAAACCCAAAGTTGCTGAGATGGGAAGAAAAATTTCTCCAGTGGGTTTACAAGTGATAGGAGCCAAGCCCATCTTCATCCCTTGGTTTCTATACCCTTCTACTCTGGTTATGACGGAAACAGTACCAAATATCAATTACCACACACTGTAGAATGCTGTCCCAGTTTCTCAGGTGTTGTCTCTCAACTTGTCCTATGACTGCCGCGTCCAAGGGCCATTCCAATGTTCTACTAAGCCGAATGCTTCTGAGTGATGGGACACATGATAAGACTAGCAAATTGCACAGGCGTGAGCCCGCTGCTGCATTTCATTTGCTATGAAATGAGTTTCTTGGTCAGAAGCAAAGTTGTGAGGGACACCACGGCAGCGAACAACATGCTCCACAAGTCCATAGATGATGATGCTGCAGAAGTACTGCAGGTGGAAGATAAACCCCCACCTAGAACAGGGCTTATTCCAATAGTATAAATGGCTTCTCCCCTCTTAATAGAATAGAAGGGATCCAATGTAATCACTCTACCTGCAGGTGGCCTTCAAGAATAATGTCACATCTGGGGCTCAGTACCTGTTTCTACTATTGGCAGGTTAGGCACTCAGCAGTGGCAACAGCCCAATTAACCTTGGTGACAGAAAGTCCATGTTGTGGAGTCCGTGCAGGGCTTCCATCCCCACCAACATAGCCACTTGGTACTGGACACACTGACCAAGCACCAGCATGGGTAAGAGGAAAAGCTGGCTAACATCCACAGAGTGTGTCACCTTATTCATCCCATTATTGAGAGCCTCTTGTAAATGCCACTCTGTGAGTATTTGCATAGGACAGAAATATCCTCCCACTCTGTGCTCATTCTAAGACGTCCACCCGCATACCTCTTCTCCAGTTTCTAGGGAGTTCAGCACTCAAGAGCATGTCAGGATGTCATCTCCAAAGGGACGCAAGTTGTTGCACTTTGCACCTCCTCCAACTAGGAGCACCTTTAAATTCTGGAGACTACGTGGCCTACATGTTGTGTGCTGTTCTACCCAGGAACAGAGCTAAAACTTTAAAGATGTGACAGTGTCATTTTCCCTCTATAAGTTCTCCAGTGCAGTCACAAGCAGCCATCTGGTTTCTCAAAGCATTGCCTTCAATGGCCACTTTGCTGCAAGCGACCACAGGTACTATGAATTAATCATGACGCCACTGCCCATGCATGAGTTGCCAATACCCAATGTTTCATTAGCAAAGAGCTCAGCATTGCTTTCAAGGCCAAAGACAGAGTCAAATCACCCCCAAATCCCCATCCTTGGGAGTCTGTTTACTGGGACCCACTCCTGGCACCCGAAATACTATATCCGTCAAGTTCTAGTCAGGAAAAGAGAAAGCGCACTAGGTATTTCAATGCACAGAATCCATTAAACAGGCATTGGGAGGCTGAAAGAGCAACAAGTGGATGCTAAGGTTGACCCAGAGATTACACAGAGCAGGAAGGAACCACCGTGCAGGCTGGGAGGAAAACGGAAGAGGTGTTGTTTTCAGGCCCCAGCTGTTGGAGGAGAGGCCCACTTAAATCCCTGAGGGAGGGGGGCTCTCTGCACAGCTGGCACTCCAGCGTGTGAGGACAGGGTGCCAGGCCCTGCAGAGCAGAGTTGGGGGCGGGGAGCTTCGCACTGAGGGTGCCCAGACCTCTGAGTAAGGTGTCGGAGCCAGATTTGGAGGAGGTGCTTCCGTCTGGGAGGTGCTCGTACCTCTGAGGAGGAGGCCCAGCCTCTGCTTGGATCTCTAGGTGGGGACACAACCCAATGGGTTCTCAGATCACCGGTGCAGCTGGGAGGTGCCCCGCTGATGCTCAAACGCTCTCGGGGGCCTGGCCCTGGGCGTGAGAGAATAGAGCCCAACTGGCACTCCGGCTGCCGCTGGCAGCTCCGCGCAGGCGCAGCACGACGGGCGCTGCTGCAGGAATGAAGCGGCGGCTGGAGCCTTCTCTCTGTTGCTGCTAGAGCCATGCTGGTGGGGAATGGAGGCCTCGTCACCCTCCTCCCACCCACCAAGCTCCTCCAAAAGCCCCTATTGGCAGGACCTAACCAGAAGCCGGTTGGCAAGGAAGTCGCAGAAATGCAGTTTGGAGAGCTCCTGTCCCAAGCTTCGGAGGGTGGGCTCAGAGCCGAGGGAAGCGGGTTAACAGAGGAGGCAAGAGAACTGGGGATTTGGAGCCAGAAAGCCTGGAACCAGAAAGCCCAGTTCTGCCATTTCCTGGTCGAGTAGCCCTCGAGAGGTTGCTGGAGCCCCTGCGTCTCAGTTTTCCCCCTTAGGAAGGGTGGGTGATACCACTGGCCGTCGAAGGTAGTTGGTAAGATAGACGGAGGCAACGTGTGCGGAAGTGCTGTGTCAACTCTAAGGGCCATCGTAATGCAAGGTATTAGTGTGAGAGTCGATGGTGTTGAAAAGCCGCAAAAGAGAAGTATATCTGCCCTACAATTTGTCGCATCTGGTACGAGCTGGGGAAAACTGTGAGTGAAACAGAAGTCCAGGGACAGCAAACAGTAGGCAACGGTCATACCGAAACGTCAATTTGGGGGGGGGGGGGGAAGAGTTTCAGAGCCTGACTCAGACATCACACCGGAGAAGCCATCTAAGAGGCCCTTCAAGTCCGTGACCCAAGATCACTCTGGGAACAAGTAGGGGATGATGATGGAGGAGCCAAGATTCCAGGGCAGGGGGCAGGAGGGTGAGCGCAGTCTCGGGAGTAGCGGCTCAGGGACTTGGTGTTCAAGGAAAGGGTGGTTTCTTGGCTGCTAGGGACAGATCCATTGTGGAGTCCGGCAGGGCTGAACAAGGGGGAACTGGAAGATGGAACAGTGACACGGCACCAGTGGTGCTCTCCTCCTGTGCTCTTTGGGGCTGCCATCAATGAGGTCCTTTGGTGTTTTCACTGTTATCCTGCAGCTTGTTTCCTCTTCAGGGCACATGGAGGACAAGCAGTCAGGCCGAATGTCTTATTTTGTTATTATTATTGAGGTGTAATTGACATATGACATTATGTTAGTTTCAGGTGTACAACATAATGATTTAATATTTCTATATATTGCAAAATGATCACCACAGTAAGTCTAGCTAACATCCGTCACCACGCATAGTTACCAATTTTTTTCTTATAAGAGAACTTTTAAGATCTACTCTCTTAGCAACTTTAATGTACAATACAGTATCACTAACTGCAGTCCCCATGCTGTACATTACACCCCCAGGACTTATTTATTTTACAACTGGCAGTTGGTATCTTTTGACGGTCTTCACCCATTTTGTCAATCTGTCCCCAGCCCCTGGCCACCACCAATCTGTTCTCTGTATCTATGAGCTTGTTTTGTTTTTGTTTCAGATTCCACATATAAGTGAGATCACATGGTATTGGTCTTTCTCTGTCTGATTTATTTCACCTAGGATAATGCCCTCAAGGTGCATCCATGTCATCACAAATGGCAAGATTTCCTTCTTTTTATGGCTCAACAATATTTCATTATACACACATATGTATATGCCACATTTTCTTTATCCATTCATCCATCAATGGACACGTACCTTGGCTATAGTAAATATCTTGGCTTCCACATCTTGATTGTAAAAATGCTGCAATGAACTTGAGGGTATATATATATCTTTTCAAATTAGTGTTTTCATTTTTTTCAGATAAATACCCAGAAGTGGAATTGCTGGATCATATGATAGTTCTAGTTTTAATTTTTAGAGGAACCTCCATACTGTTTTTTCACAGTGGCCACACCAATCTACCTTCCCACTAATGGTGCACAAGCGTTCCCTTTTTTCCACTCCTCGCCAACACTGGTTGTCTCCTGTCTTTTTTTATAATAGCCGTTCTAACAGGTGTGGGGTGATAGCTCCTTATGGCTTTGATTTGCATTTCCCTGATGATAAATGATGTTGAGCACTTTGTCATGTATCTGTTGGCCAACTATATCTCTTCTTTGGGAAAATGTCTATTCAGATCCTCTGCCCATTTTTTAATAGGATTGCTGGTGGTTTTTTGCTGTTGAGTTGTATGAGTTCTTTATTTATTTTGGATATTAACCCCTTATCAGATATATGATTTGCAAATATTTTCTCCCATTTGGTGAGTTGCCTTCTCATTTCGTAGATGGTCTCCTTTTCCTTGCAAAAGCTTTTCAGTTTGATGTAGTCCCACTTGTTTATTTTTGCTTTTGTTGCCCTTGCTTTCGGTGTCAAATCCAAAAACTCATTTCCAAGACCCATGTCAAGAAGCTTACCACCTATGTTTTCTTCTAGGAGTTTTATTGTTTCGGGACTTACATTCAGGTTTTCAATCCATTTTGAGTTGATTTTTGTGTATACTGTAAAGTGGTGGTCCAGTTTTATTCTTTTGCATGTGGCCGTCTAGTTTTCCCAACACCAATGTTCGAAGAGACTGTTCTTTCCCCATTGTAGATTTTTGGCTCCTTTGTCATAAATTTATTGACCATATACTCGTGGGTTTATTTCTGGGCTCTCTATTCTGTTCTATTGATCTAAGTGTCTGTTTTTATGCAAATACCACAAATGTTTTGATGACTATGGCTTTCTAATATAGTTTGAAATCAGGAAGTGTGACATCTCCAACTTTGTTCTTCTTTCTCAAGATTGCTTTGACTAAAATTTATGGTTCCACACAAATTTTAGGATACTTTTTCTATTGCTATGAAGAATTCCATTGGAATTTTGAGAGGGATTGGATTGAACCTGTAGATTGCTTTGGATAGTAGGACATTTTAGCAATATTAATTCTTCCAATCCATGAGCACGGAATAGTTTCCAGTTATTTGCGTCTTCTTCAATTTCTTTCATTAATGTCTTACAGTTTTCAGTATGCACATCTGTCACCTCCTGGTTAAATTTATTCCTAGAAATTTTATTATTTTTGGTGCAGTTATTGCATTGTTTTCTTCGCACTGAATGTCTTAATAACAGAAAGTGGGCTGGGACGAAAGTCTATCCAAGCCCATTTTCTATCACATATGCATTTTTGATCATTTATGAATATTGACTTGAACAGAAAGTACAATTTTTATGGCAAAAATTATTTCTGTAGAGGTAATGGTATCTCCTCCCTTGAAGTCATTGAAAGGGAAGACCCTTGCTTTCTATCTGGAAGCTGAGTGCTGGACACAATAATTCCCAAAGGGTCCTTCCTGATCTGGAATGGGAACAATGCACTCCCGGTAATCTCCAGAGGAGAAATCCCCACCGGCACGCGGAGAGATTTCCTTTTCCTCCTCTGACAGATTACATTACCAAGCCTAGGGCCGTGTTGTCTGAAAAGCCACCTCGAATAAACTACACATGACGTTGAGTGGCTGATCTGCTGACCTAACCCAAGCATGCTATCTGCACGTCAGGCCAATTCTTCGATTGGTGATCTGGGTTGGCTTGTCCCTTCTACCCCACTGCTTGTCATAAATCTGTCCCTATAACTTACACGAACACAGCAGGTGCCAACAAAAAAATAGTTTAATGGCTTCAGATGGCTCCTGGGCTGTGCTGCTGACAGAAAGGGTAAAGATCTCTTATGGCTCCCCAATACAGAGTGTGTAAGTTATCATCCCAGCTGGAAATTTAGTTCCACCAAATGCATCTCTTTTAAGAGAATGGATGAATTTTTAAGATAGGCACTGGTCACAGTTCACTCCTCTTCTTAACCAAAACCAACCAAATCCGGGAGTTCATATCATATTCCAGTGCTTAAACTTTGAACAGTTGCATGAGTGTAGATGGAAGTTAGAAAGCATAACGGAAGGGACTTCAGGCCTAAGCTGATGGACTGAACATGTCTTAACTTGCCTTCTCTCCCAAAGTCCCACTGACATTATGAGAAATGACACTTTTAAAGAAGAATACATTTATAACAGTATTGGAAGACAAGGAAGGATGTCATAGGCAGACCAGAATTTATCTCATAAGAATTTTTCTTAAATTGAATTGCAATTCACACTGATTGTAGTAAGTGAAATTATACAGATATTTAAAGAAAAATGTTAATCTCCCCCTACTTCTCTAAGGCAACCAATGCTTATGGCATGGTGTGTATCTTTACAACTCCAACTCCTTTTTTCCATATATATACATATGCACAGATATATAGAGATGATAAATAGGTAGATAGACTAGATACATAGATAAATAGATATATAGATAGATGATGGAAAACAGTATGTTTTATTTTTATACAAATGTTATCTTAAACAAGATGGATTTACACCATAATTTTATTGTACAAACTTCTTACTTAATATATCATATTTCTTCAACTTAATACAGACAGATGTAACTCATTCTTTTTAGTTGCTGTATAATATTCCATGGCATGGACATGACATAATTTCTTCACCATCTTCTACTGATGGACAATCCAATTGTTTCCAGTTTTTTGTCACAATAAACAATGAGGCAACAAACATTTTTAGGCATCTGCCTTAGAAAAGAGTGAAGTTCAGGGAAAAGGATCCCCATCTTGGACAACAGAGTCAGAGAGTGAAGGATAGCAGGAACCAGTTAGAAAACAAAGGAGGCCAGGAGAGGTGGAATGACATTCCTAAAGACTGAAAGAGAAAAACATGTCAACATGGAATTCCTTATCAAGCTCAAATGTCCTTCAAGAATGAAGGCAAAATAAAGACACTTTCAGATAAACAAAGAATAAAAAATAAGGGGAAAGAGAGAATTTGTTGTCAGCAGACCTGGACTACAATAAATGCTGAAGAAAGTTCTTCAGAATGAAGGGAAATGACAACAGATAGAAATCTAGATCTTCAGAAAATGATGAAGAGGACAGGAAATGGTCGAGGTGTTATATAAACATAAGAGTGGTTTTTCCTCTTTTTTCTGCTTTTTTTAGGAAGGTTAGCCCTGAGCTAACATCTGCTGCCAATCCTCCTCTTTTTGCTGTGGAAGACTGGCCCTGAGCTAACATCTTTGCCCATCTTCCTCCACTTTATATGTGGGACGCCTGCCATAGCATGGCTTGCCAAGCAGTGCCACGTTCACACCCGGGATCCAAACCGGCGAACCCCAGGCTGCCGAAGCAGAATGTGAGCACTTAACCACTACGCCACCAGACCGGCCCCTAGTTTGTCCTCTTAACTTTATTAAAATACATATGGTTGTTCAAAGCAAAAATTACAACGTATTTTGGAGTGTATAATGTATACAGATGTATCACATACAACAACTGAAGCATAACAGATGGGGCTGGAAAATGGCCATGCACTTGCAAAGATCTTACATTTTATCTGAACTGGTACAACATTAACTCTAAATAAACTACAAAAAGTAAGGAATGTATACTACAATCCCTACAGCAACTTCTAAAAGCTAAATAAGAAAGAAGGGTTTTGCACTTGTCCCCGAAGGTTGGAGGTGTGCTAGACCACATTTCTCCTCCCCTCACCTTCATGGGAGAAGCTGCCCTGCCCACTAATGTTGGGCTTGATCGTGTGACTTTCTTTGATCATGGAAAAAGAGCAGAAGAACTAGTTCTGAGCCTGGACCTTGAGACACATCAATCACATGCTTCCACTTACTCCTCTGGGAGTTTCTGACCTTCACCCTGAGACTAACACACTCCAGGTTGCTACAGCCCCTCGAACAGAACAAAACATGCAGGTCAAACTTGATCTCCTCCGCCTGAAGGTGATCTGCCCAGCCTATCAATATATATGAGAGTGAGAAATAAATGCTTGCTGTTTTAGGATGCTGAGATTTTATGGCATTTGTTATGCAGCAAAGTTGAGTCTAATACAGGAGAACTTGAAAATGGGGATAAAAGCAGGAAATAAACACAGCTGATACCATAGAAATACAAAGGATTATAAGAGGCTACTATGAACAATTGTATACCCACAAATTGGATAACCTAGAAGAAATGGATAAAATCATCGAAACATACAACTTAACAAAAATGAATCACGAAGAAATAGAAAATCTGAACAGAACAATCACGAGTAAGGTGATTGAATCAGTAATCAAAAACTTCCCAACAAAGAAAAGCCTAGGACCAGATGGTAACTGGTGAATTCTACCAAACATTTAAAGAAGAATTAATACAATTCTTCTCAAATTCTTCAAAAAGTTTGAAGAGAAAGGAGCACTTCCAAACTCATTTTACCAGGCCAGCATTACCCTGATACCAAAGCCAGACAAGAATACTGTAAGAAAAGAAAATTACAGACCAATATCCCTGATGAACACAGATGCAAAAATCTGCAACAAAATACTAGTAACTCGAATTCAACAATACATTAAAAGGATCACACACCATGATCAAATGGGATTTATCCCTGGGTTGCAAAAATGTTTCAACAATATGCAAATCAATAAACTTGACACAGCACATTAACAGAATGAAGGATAAAAAGTATATGGTCATTGCAATACATGTTAAAAAAGCATTTGACAAAATACAACATTCTCTCACGATAAAAACTATCAACAAATTAGGTATATAAGGAATGTACCTCAACATAATAAAGGTCACATGTGACAAGACCACAGCTAACATCACGCTCAATAGTGAAAAGTTGAAAGCTTTCCGTTTAAGATCAGGAACAAGGCAAGGATGCCCACTCTCACAATTGCTATTCAACACAGTACTGGAAGTCTTGGCCAGAATAATTAGGAAAGAAAGCAAGTAAAATGCATCCAAAACTGAAAGGAAGACGTAAACTCGTCTCTGCAGATGACATGGTCTTATATGTAGAAAATCCTAAAGACTCCACCAAAAAATTATTAGAACTAATAAATGTATTAAGGTTGCAGGATACAAAATCAGCATACAAAAATCAGTTGTGTTTCTATATGCTAACAAGAAACTATCTGAAAAAGAAATAAATAAAACAATCTCACTTACAGTAGCATCAAAAATAATAAAATACTTATGACTAAATTTAACCAAGGATACGAAAGATCTGTACGCTGAAAACTAAAACAGTGATGAAAGAAATTGAAAGCATAAATAAATGAGAAGATATCCCATGTTCATGGACTGGAGGAAAAAATATTGTTAAAGTTTCCATACTACCCAAAGTGATCTAAAAATTCAGTGCAATCCCTATCAAAATTCCAATGAAATTTTTTCACAGAAATTAAAAAAAAAACTTTCCTAAAGTTTGTATGGAATCCCCAATGCAATCTTGAGAAAGAAGAACAAAGCTGGAGGCATCACATTTCCTGATTTCAGACTGTGTTACAAAGCTGTAGTAATCAAAACAGTATGAAACTGGCATAAAAATAGACTCATAGACCAATGGAACAGAAGGGAAAGACCAAAAATAAACCCATGCATATAAGGTCAACTAATCCTTGGCAAGAGTGCCAAGAATACACAATGGGGAAAGGATAGTCTCTTCAATAAATGGTGCTGGGAAAACTGGATATCCACATACAAAAAAATGGCATTGGACCCATATCTTACACTGTGTGCAAAAATCAACACAAAATAGATTAAAGATTTAAATGTAAGAAATATCTGAAACTGTAAAACTCCTAGAAGAAAACATAGGGAATAAGCTCCTTGACATTGGTCTTGGCAATGATTTTTTGGATCTGATACCAAAACCAAGGGCAACAAAAGGAAAAATAAAAAGTAGGACTACATCAAACTAAAAGTCTTCTGCTTAGCAAAGGAAGCCATCAACAAAATGGAAAGGCAACTTATAGAATGGGAGAAAATATTTGCAAATTATGTATCTGATAAGGGGGTAATATAAAAAATATATAAGGAACTCCTACAACTCAATAGCAAAAAAAAAAAACAAAAAAACATAAAAACTCAAATAACCCAATTAAAAAATAGGAAAAGGAATTGAATAGACATTTCTCAAAAGAAGCATATAAATGGCCAACAGGTACATCAAAGTCACTCATTGTCAGGGAAATGCAAATCAAAATCACAATGAGATATCACCTCACACCCATTATGATGGCTGTTATCAAAAAGACAAGAGATAACAAGTGTTGGCATGGACATGGAAAAAAGGGGAAAGCTGTGCACTATTGATGGGAATTGCAGCCACTATGGAAAACAGTATGGAGGTTCCTCAAAAAATTAAAAATAGAACTATCATATGACCCAGCAATCCCCCTTCTAGGTACATATCCAAAGGAAATGAAGTCAGTTTCTTAAGTTACATCTGTGCCGTCATGCTCGTTCCAACATTATTCACAATGGCCAGAGATGGGAACAACCTAAGTGTCCGTCAACAGGGGAGTGGATAAAGAAATTGTGGTATATATTCAATAGAATATTATTCAGTCTTAAAAAAGAAAGAGAGCTTGCCATTTGCTATAATGTGGATGAACTTGGAAGACAGTATGCTAAATGAAATAAGCCAGACACAGAAGGACCAATACTACATGATACCAGATATATAAGGAATCTAAAATAGTCTGACTCATAGAAGCAAGGAGTAGAATGGCCTAGGGGGAGGGGAGAGGGGAGAAGTAGTAGTCAAAAGGTACAAAGTTTCAGTTATGCAAGATGAATACGTCCTAGAGATCTACCGTATAGCAGAGAGCCTTAGCTAACAAAAATGTATACTTAAAAACTAGCTAAGAGGGTAGATCTTAAGTGTTCGTATCACAAAAAATAATAAAAATAATAAATAAAGAGGGCAAAAGGAAGCTTTTGGAGAGAATCAATATGTTTATGGCATAGATTATGGTGATGGTTTCCTGGGTGTATACTTATGCCCAAATTCATCAAGTTTTACACATTACAGAAGTACAACTTTTTGTATGTCAATCATACCTCAATAAAGTGGTTTAAAAAGTTTAGTTGTCTTACTGGGACATTCAAGACCTTTATAATCTGCCCCTTTGCTATCTCAGGTTAACTCTTCGGCCTGGCCAAACTCTCTCCTTCTTATGCACCAACTTATGACCTTACTCACAACCCCTCACTTGCTAGACGATGACTGATTGAATGCCTCTGATGCGCCAGCACGCTTTTCGATGCTGAGGACATGCGGTGATGAACAAGACGGACAGAATTCGTGCAGTCATGGTTTTACATCCCAATCGGCTTCAGATTACACCTTACCAGGCGACCTTTATGTTTGGTAAAGTCAGTAACCTAAAGACACGGCTTCAGTTTTACTACTTGGGCCTTTTTTCCCAGCTGTAATGCAATTGAGCTAATTAACACCCACCACCTCGCATAGGTATCATTTGTGTGTGTGTTGTGTGGTCAGAGCACATAAGAGCTAACTCTGGCACCTGGGGCCAGCAGAGGAACTGATCCAGGGCAGGGATGGTTTTCGGGAATACCGAGTTCAACACCCCAAACACAACAGCCAAGTGAGCAGTTGAAAACAGGGACCTAGATCTCAGGAGATGAATTCAAGGTGGATTTGGGAATTAGAGATCACTCCTAACTGATTTGGCCCAGACTTGAAGTCACAAAAGAGGATGACATGGCCAAGGGACAAATGAGTGCAGCAAGAGAAAAAGATCAAAAAGAGAATCTTGGGAAATGTCGTTTACACTCATGTAGCTCTAACAAGAGGAGAACAGTTGGACCCAAGAAACCCACAAAAAAACAAAAAACCAGGAGAGTGCACAGATGCAGAGATCAAGGGAGACAGGGTCTTAAGATGCTGCTGAAGAGACTAGATGGAAAAGCATCCAGTGGTTTGGTAACTGGAGGCCGCTCCTAACGGATTATTAAGTCAAAGAGCAGATAAGAGAAAAGCAGACGGCAAAGAGCAGAGCAAAGCGTGCCTGGAGAAAGTCTGTGGCAGCAACTGAGAAAGGTGGGAGTGAATGAAGAATGGGAGCGGGACAGGCGCTGAGGGTGGAAGCCAGCTTAGGAAAGGTTTTGTTTACGATGGGGAGATCTGAGCACATTTGTAGAAGGGGGCAAAGCCATTGGAGAGAGATCAACTATGCAAAAGGCACAAGGGTGGGAGGAGAGAACCGATGCCACGAAGGGGTCGAGGAGTCAGAAGGGATGGAAATGAGAGCCAGGTGCAGCCTTAAGAGCCTTTAGAACAAGAGCCACTAAGACCTGTGGTTTGTCAATGCTGACATATTTATCTATCTTGTCCACACTTTAGAGTGTAGCTTCAAGAGCAAGGACGATCTCTCCCAATGCCCCAGCTCCTCTGGCTACGATAACTAGCCTTGTTGCTGGAACAAAGGAGGCAGGCTCTTGGTAAAAGCCCTGATAACTATGATCCTATCTGGTCCTACTTTCAGACGTTCTGCTCATTGTCATGCCACCTTTGAGCAGCAGGTGGGCCAGGTGGTGTTGTTCCACCAATTGTGAGTGCCAGAAAGGGGAGTGCAGGCTGGGATGCCACAAAGTCACACAGCCAGGAAAGGGGCCCACGCTTCCTGTTTGTCCCCTAGATAGCCCCACATGGCTTTGCAAAATTGCAGATTTGCAGAGCAGAACCTCTCCGTTCCCCACCCCGCCCCACACACACTCAAACCAAGGGAAAAGCTTCCACAGAATGTTAACAGTTCCAACAAAAATACTCAAACTTTCTTCAGTTCCTTTCATCTGATCCTGATGTTTTTCCTTGAGAATGGACCACAGTAGCTCCAAGGAGCTTGGAGAAAGGGAAGAGATGGACAATGAGATAATGGAGTTTGGATTTGCCTAAGAAATGTAACTAAACCTTGAGGTACCCAAGCTTTTCCAACTGTATAAAAACTGCCAATAATCTCTCTAATTATTAGGAATTGCACTTATTACTCTGGATGATGATAATAATAAGGGTTTACCATGTACTGGGCACTGTGTCAATCACTTTACGTGTATGAGCTCATTTAATCCTAACAGGAATTCTATGGGGAAGTTTCCTCATTTACAACTGAGGAAACTCTGGCTTGGAGAATGTGAGAAACTGGCCAAGCTCATAAGTGGTGGGGCCAGGATTGGAACTCTGGAAGTCTCACACTGGAGCCTACCTCTTAACCACCACAGGAGGCCATCGCTCCGGATATGTACAAGTCACTTTTCTTCATTGTACTGAAAAAACACACAACACTTTGAAGCTTATGATTGTATAAAGCCATCTCTTCATGTGGTTAGGAGCCACTTACAGTGAAAAGGAGTGTCTATCATGCTGTTTTTTCTACTCAATGAAGAACGGTGCAGGTAAGGAAGTCATTTAGGCTAAAAAAGCTAACATAGTGGTTTACCTGGCACTCCACCACCATTCTTCTCCTTGGGATGTATGAAGGCAACTAAGAAGGGAGAGAAGACTTGTAAGTGGGCGAAATAGAAGGCAGTAGCGCCCCGTGTGCCTGTCACTTCTACCTTGTGATGACCCCACAAGGCAGTGAATTCTTGGGCTCCAGAGCAACATCAATCTCTAGAGTGGCAGCTTGGAAAGTATGGCCTCAGGAATTCTTGCCACATACTCCCTTGGGGCACTTGTTTCAAATGCAGTTTCCTGGGGCTGCCCAGACCTCCTGCCTGACTCCTTTCTGTATTGGGGTGGAGGAGAGACAGTCAGAGAACCTGAGTGTTAGCAAGCCGGTGATGCGTAGGCACACACAGTTTGTGATCCACTCTGTGCACGCTTGTCCTGAGCATGTCACAACTGAAGAGGAAGGGGGAAAAAATCTCACAAAGGTCAATGAGAGAACAAACACAGTCAGGAGAAAAGTAGACACTTGGGAGAAAGTGCATGTTTCCTCATTCTTCATCTCGTCATTACAGCCTAAGGGAGAGAGAGCATAAACACCAGCTTACAGTGACTATTTCTAGCCAAACATGGGGCCCCTAAAGTGAGGGAAAAAATAAGAATATAATGACCAGGGACTGGAGTTAAAAGAAGAGAGGAGGGACAATGGGTGGTAAAAGTAGAATTTAATAGATATTGACAGTGAATGAAATTGTTAAATCAAGATATAGAGGCTTAAACACATTCTAAAGCATTACAAAGGGAGCCAATAGGAAAACTAGAAACTCATCAATAAACCTTCCCAATTACCAGAGGAATAAAACATAACGCAAAATAATACAAAGAAAGAACATAACATAAAACAATGCAAAGAAGAAAGAAAGAACACAAAGCACAGATGCAGAAAATAACAGAATTAAGGCCAAATATATGTATTATAAGAATAACCATAAACAGATTTCTCACCTAGAAAAGCACTCCTAGATTAGGTTAAAACAACTAACTTAACTACATAGTACCCCAAAGAGCAATATCTAAAATAAATTGAAGTAGAAATACTAAAAATAAAAGAACAGACAGACACACTGGTGCAATGCTGACAAAAGTTAGTGGAGACTTTTTTTAACTTTAATACCAGATGAGGTTGAATTCAAGACAGAAAGAATCAAAGGAAACTAAAGGGGAAAATTATAATGATAAAGGGAATGACTCAAAATGAGGACATAAGTGTCCATTCCTTATGTACAAAATGACAGCAAGAAAAACATTTCATATATAGCCAGAACAATCAAGGAAAAATAAAAACACATTAGTGGCAGAAGAATTTAACTCATTCCTTTCAGTCTCAGCAGCTCTAACAGACAAAAAGATTCAAACCCAATTAACAGTAAGGTTGAATACGCACATACACATATCTAGACATATACAAACATATGACTTATATTTATAAAGACATATACACACATATATGACCTTACACCTGGAAATAGAGAATGACTATGCTTCCAAGCACTGATGGAATGAAAACTGACCTCATTATCTCCAATGCTGTAAATTAGAAATGGAATCAAAGAACAGAGGCACACTCATAAAAACCTCCTAGCCACCTGTAAATCTTTTATCTTATTTAAGCAACTTTTCTAGAATTTACAACTAAAATAGCAGAAGTTAATGAAAACAGTAACAACAAAAATAGTAGGGCAAGATAGCAGATCAGATAACCTGAAAACAAATCCACACCCAAAAAACTAGTAATAATAGATAAAATGTGTATTTCTTTCAGACATGGAGCTGAGTGCACCAGAATTAAGGGAACTTTTGAGGACCAAACCTGAAGAAGTCACTGAATATCACAGCAGAGAATGCAATTGCAGGGTTGGAAGGAGTAGGATTCAGACTCAGTAGATAATATAAGGAGTGGAAATGATGGTCCCACAAATAATTGGGATCCTTAAGGGCTAAAAAGAAGTTTAAAAATCTGCCCACAAATGACAGGTAAACCATAAGGACGTTTGTCTGTCTGACCTTGGAAACTGGATGGGGAAAAAATGGTTACCTGAGATTTTGTAAACTGTGGGCCTGCTCTCATGCAGATTTGAGAGTTAAAGTAATAGCACCTTCATGGTCCTATGATGTCTAAAACTAGAATTAACATAAAACATTACCTTGGGCCCTTATCTTGATAAGCCCTGAGGTATCTGGCAGAAAGAAATCCATAATCTCTTTTAAGGAATAAGGTCCCAAACCAGACAATGCATGATTCCCACACATAAAGACATGCTAAATTCTCACTAATTTTCATAATGAAAATTGAAAATAAATGCAACAAGAAAGAAGACACAGGTTACTTATATATGAACAATGATTTGGCTAAAATTACTCTTCTCAAAGGCAGCAATATAATGCAGACATGCTGAGAGACAATAACTGTCAATGTAGAATTCTATACCCAGCTCAACTATCATACAAGGGTGAAATTAAAGATACTACCAAATAGAAAAAGACTGAGAGTCAATAACTAACAGATCCTTCAAAAGGAGGAAGGAGTGAGACAATGCCATCCTCCCCACGTGAATCCAGAATACATCTCTAGGCACAGCAGATTAGCAAGAGCAGGCTCACCCAGCAAATCCCTCTCAAGCACTTTTCATGAAGTATTACAAAGCATTTGTTAGATATTATCTGCCTGTCTTCATCCTTTATGAAGGTGCAGCTAGGGTACAACCTGGGAAAGGAGTAAAATAGTCTTCCACTGAATTTACTCAGAGAAGATACCACAAAAAAAGGTAAACCAAATGCTTGGGCAGTGGTTCCCAATCCTGGCTGCACGTTAGCATTACCTGAGAAGCTTTAGAAACCTACTAATGCCCACCTCACCTCAGAGATTCTGATTTAATTAATCTGAGGTGGGACCTGAGTATTTGAATTTTTGTGTGTGTGTGTGTGTGTGTGTGTGTGTGTGTTCATCCTGATCAGTTTTAATTCCACTCTCAGCAGGTTGTTCTCAGAGTAAGATGCTGTCCTCAGAAAGAAGCACTGGTGGGCCTGTTTTGAGAGTTCGTAGGGGCTACATTGCTTCCATCCCTTCAGACTTGCAACCGCTATTGGAGAAACAAAAGCCTTCCCAGTTTAAATACTGTTCTCAAATTAGCCCAAAGCTCTGTTGATTTCTTTGGGGTTCTCCTGTTCTTCAGGCACCTCGGATGTCACCCCTGTTGCTCCACTCTGCTTTCTCCAGCAGAGATGCTTCTATCTGCTGGTCTTGCGGCTGGTGGTAGGTCTCTACCTGGTATATTTGGGGGTTTATGGAGATAACTTATCACTGGTTTCGTTGTAAATGTTGTTGACTGGATTTTAGTTTTGCTGTCTACATGCTCTGTTTTAATGCAGATTTGAAAACACTGAAAATTACGCTGCCTCCATCTTTCCAGAATCTCCCCAGGTTACTCTAATATGCATGGTTGAGAACTCTGGGGCTGGCAGGATATATTGAGTGTAGAAGTCTGTTGCTAAGAGTTGAAATTCCTAGATTTTATGAAAATGCCTAGACAAGCTCTATGGCTCTGATAGCTAGCCCAGGGACTTGACTGAAAATACACAGGTAAAAAGCTACTAAATTTTTAAAGAAGCTGTGTTGCAAAAGATAACTCAAGCCTGGCAAACAAAACCTGTGATTGATCAACCTCTAGGGTTATAACCATATAGTTCTGAAACCCCAACCAACAAATGGAAACCTGCTAAAGCTGTGCAGATCTAGAAACGGCATCCTCCCCGATGTCTTTCTCATGAAGAATGATATACAAGAAAGATTCTGTTCCTCTTTCCTCAGAAGACAAAACCAGGGATCATGGAGCAATCCTTCCAGAACACAGAACTGAGGGACACCAGATTGGTTGATCAAGAAACCAACTCTACTGCCAGGACAAGGATACTCTTCCTGTCCATGCAGATACGAAATAATCTTGTTTTCCATTACCTCTTTTCCAAAATGGAAGGATTTAATGTATTTATCCTATTCTTTTTCCATGATTACAGATTAATATAGGATATATCTATCATTTGAGACTGCCCAATATATTTTGAACATTCGCCCTACATCTTGGATAACTTCTCACATCATGAGTTCTATGTTCCTAAGGTAGAATTCAGGAAATTCACATCCTTAGAATCCCTTGCCTCTGGGGGGTAAACACATGACTAAAGTTACAACAATCAGATGTGCCCATTGGAAATACAGATACAAAAGTGAGCACAGGAGGCACTGAGATGAACCTTCTAGCGAGCTTGGAGACAGAGGCCTTTGATTCTATCTGGGCAGTAGCGGTAGTGCTTCTGGCATCCAGCCCCCAAATGTAGAAGTCAGATGACAGGAATAAGAGTGTTTTTGCTGGACCAGCACATGGAGTGTGATTGGGCAGTGTTCCTAGTGTGTAGCTTTAGCTTTAGAACTTCTAAGATTCTGTGAGCTATCAAATATCCTTTAAAAAATTAATTTTCTGTTTAATATATTCCAGCTGACTTCAGTGTTTATAATTGAGAATCCTGAGCAATAACGTTGGGGCAGTCTTTCATCATTTAATCCTAGTTTACTCAATGGTGAGGAGCTATATCTCGACCTAGCACTATTAGCCAGAGAGACTGAAGCTACAGCTAGTTGACATTTGTGACTTTCAGGTAGATATGACCATTTTGAAGAAAGGGATATTGGTTAACTATACAGGACATCCTGACGTCCACTCCTCTCCTCTTCCATCGTGTTGGAGCCTTGAGTTTTGGAGTGGATCAACCCCATCTCCAGCTTCTAAGATGGATTGTGGTTCGTTTAAAATAATCTGACCACATTGATTGGTTCAGGGATTGTCCAATCAGAACATAGTTTAGAACTCTTGTTACATAGTATTGGAGGTAGCATAATCTCCATCTCTGGGTCTGCCAGCAACCATTTTGTGACCCTAAGGAAACCATCTTGTGAGTGAAGCCAGGCATGGGGGAAGGCAGAGCCAAGTCAACTGCAGAAATGGAGCCAGTCAAACTGCACTCGAAGCCTATTACCTGTGAACATTTTAGTTATTCAGGAGCTAGCAATCCCTTTTATGTGATAAGCCAGCTTGAGCTGGATTTTTTGTTACTGGTAATTGAAAGCATCTTGATATAAAAACTGTGCAAGGTTTTTGCTCCTGTGTATAACTCTGAAAGGGCTGTGCTTATCATAGAAATAGAATTTAGCCATCCCAAAAGAGGGCACATTTTGGTTTATTTCCTTTCAAAGCACTCAAAAGTTATTAACAAATATTAAATTGGGTGTCTACCATGTGCTAGACACTGGCATGGTGACTGGAGATACAGTGATGAGTAAGACACAGTGCATGTCCTCAAGAAGATTCCATCTTAGTGGGTCTCAAAGGAATTTTTACCTAAAAAATCCATCTTCCTTATTCTATTAATGAAGATAGTGAGGTTCAAAGAAGTCTCTCAGCCTGTTGTTGACAACACTGGGACTAGAAGTTAGATTGGCCACCTACCAGCCTATGGTAATTGGGACCTCATAAACATCTGCACTGAGCTTCTAAAAACATCTAATATAATTGGAGTGTTCTGCTTAGCGTTCAGATTTAGGTACATGTAAATTTCCCAACCTCCTGCGATAGTATCTAAAATAGAACACTGGAATAAATACCTACCCAGATTAGTAGGAAGTCTAATTCCCACCCTCAGAACCCCTATCCCTTATAAACCCAAGAATCTTAGGGTACTCCCTCATGTGCTAAGGGCCAGCCCTGGCTGCTCAGACATAACAAATCCCTCACTGCCATTGTTGCCATTGGCGCTGGAATGGATTGTCACTATTAGGTCCAAAGCAACATGGATGGTGCCGACTTTCCTGCTTTTGAGATCCCACTGACAATGACAGCATGATATTGAACCTGAAGTGAGTTCACTCATCTGTTGTGCAGCAAGACAATCTCTGACAGCAGGTGTAGTGGAAGAAAGTAGGAATTTTATTATTGCACAGCACTGAGCAAGGAGAGAGGGCAGCTAATGCTGAAACCCCAAACTCCCCAAAAGGCTAAAAGGGAGGGTTTTTATTTGGGGTTTTATGTAGTGGAGGCAGGAGCATATGGCCTTGCTGGCCGGAGCTTTCCCACCAGCCTGTCTTTGGCCTTGAGACACTTGCAGAGAGGAGGAAGCCTGTGACCTTGCTGGTCAGCAGCTTTCCCACCAGCCTGTATCTCTTTGCGGGGAGGAGATAACGAATCCAGGTGCTTGTCCTTGGCGGTGTCTGTCTCCATGGAGGATAGTGGATTCTGGAGCCAGGAAGCCAGGGAGTAAGCAGGGAATGAGCGTTTTGGTTTTAACCCCATATATGCTGGGTTTAATGTAGGGAAACCGATATCAGAGTCGGTATCAAGCAGAGTGCTCAGGCTATAGAGGCTTATTAGTGTGGGAGGAGGACAGGCTTCCCCTCCACAAACGCTGCTCGTGGCCAAGGCCATCTCATACCAGCATTGGCCTGGGGGCCCAACAGTAGAGTTCTTTAGGTTCACATCTGTCTTTTCCACTGAGCAAAAAGCGTTCTCCAGGATGGCTGAAGTGGGGACGTTCCCGCATCTGCTTCCAGAACCATGGTTCTCCTTCAACTGCTGGACTAGGCAAAGGGGCCGGACCATTGCCCCATCTGTTTCTACTGTTGTGGCAATTTTATTGTGAGAGCCTCAATTGCCCATATCTGGTACTGAGTCTTGGTCAAGTCCATCCCACCTTTTAATAGCTTTTTTTCCTGAAAGAGGCACTGAGATTTACTGTAATCTCTCTGAAGACACCTGCGTTCCTAATGGAAGTTAACCCTCACCCATACAGCAGCGATTAAGTTCCTCCTACCCACTGGTGGGGTTTTTTTTGCCTAAGAAGGCAAAATTAAGTTCAGTCACATTAGACACCCTATTATAAAACTTTCTTGTCTTTTGGATAATGGAAGGTAATCTATATCTTCTAATAACAATAATATTTTAGATTCTCTTTGAAAAAGATTCTACTCAGTTGTTGAGATTCTGAAAAACATCACTGTGAAGGCTGGGCTAAAATAAAATCTTTAGGTAAACCACTGAGTGTCGTGGGCAGCCTCTAAAATGGCTTCCATTGGGCCCCTCCGCTCGGTGTTCACGCCCTTGTATAAGCCCCTCCCCTTGAGTGTGGGCTCTACCTGGTGACTTGCTTCCAACGAAAAGAACATGGCAAAAGTGACAGGTTGTCACTTTTGAGATTAGGTTACAAAAAGACTCTGGTTTCCCTCCCATTCTCTAGTATTCTCTCTCTCCCTGTCTCTCTCAGCCTTTCCTCTGAATGAAGCTAGTTGCCGTGTTGTGAACAGCCCTGTGGAGAGGCCCACATGGCAAGGAACTGGTGTCTCTGGCCAACAGCCAGCTAGGCCCTGAGGCTGCAGACGGCCACAGGCATGAGCCTAGAGACAGCTCTCCCGCCAGCTGAGATGACTGTAGCCCTGGCTGACACCTTGATTTCAGTCTTGTGGGAGACTATTTGCTTTACCTTAAAGAGATATAAGATCTTTATCTTATAAAGAGAGAGTCACAGACACTCAGCTAAACTGCACCCAGATTCCTGACCCACAGAAACTTGAGGTAATACATGCTTGTTGTTTTAATCCACTCTGTTTTGGGGTTGTTACACAGCAATAGATAACTTACACACCAAGTTATTTGTAATACAAGGTACTTGGCTTTATGCAAAACTCTGGCTTAGCTAGTGTTCTCACTCTCTGAAACCTTTGTCCATACTTGACCATATTTGACGTACAGAGGGAAGATCAATGACTGTAGCTCAAGAAGTCTTTCCCTGAGCCCCACTTCCATGGCTGGTTAGCCAAGCATCTCTGGGTTAACCACCCAGCTCAAAAAAAACATAATATTCCTGCCCTACTGTTCAGAGTTACTGTAGCCACCAGTTGAAATCATACATATGAAAATACTTCCAACAGATGAAACACTGTACAAACGTGGAATGTGTAGTTTTTTTTAAAGCCAGACTTGGCCCTGTTGTCCTTTTCTGTTCTGTTCCTTTAAATACATCCATCCTTTGTACAATCTCAACTCGGCTGTCATTTTTAGCTTGAGAAATACGGCTGATTGCAACTATACGCCACCTGGCTAGGCTAAAAGCAATATTGACATGCTGCTGAAATTCAGCGTGTTTGCAAAGGGTCCCTCCCTCCTCTAAGGAGTTGGCTGTCAAACTACATCCCGGCCTGTGGAGATGAGCGCTTCCTCCGTGAATCGGGGTGCGGCCCAGGAGAGAGTCTTTCCCGGTGTTACTAGTACAATCGAAGCCTCTTCTCGATTAAGCAGACAAAGAAAGTACCTCATGACTTCCTGTATCCTAGTCTCTGGGGTTTCGTCCTTGTAAGGAAATACTGAATTTGGAGAGGAAATGTGTTTGCTAAAATGGAAATCATAATTAAGTCATGTAACTCAAAATAACAAGATATGTATGGGATTAAGAAAAAAACTAAAGAAAATTCCAGTGAACCAAATCTAAATATAATCTTATGAATATCTGACTAAACTCAATTCGTTAACAAGCATTTATCAAACAACACATGCCCAGAACGTTTTTGTGTTGTTCAGGTGCTTTTCTGCATTTTGTGAAATGTTCACAGTGAACTTGTAATACTTTAGTGATTAAGAATGGAGAGGGCTCAATTAGGAAACGATTCCAGGAAATAGTATGTAGTGTATTTATTTTTGCAAAAAAAAAAGCCTCACAATAATAAACTCAAAAATGATGAGTGGGTGGGAACAGGATGGGAGGTAGGGAGGAAAGTGAGCTCCTTAGAGAATACTTGTTTATATCTCTTTGATTTTTGAACCATGTGAATGTTTTATATATTCAAAAACCAAAACTAAATCAAAATGGATTTTTTTAAATCCTAAAATCGAATACAAACAAAAGCAAATAAAGTTAAATGTATATCAAATTGGTAAAATAACCACACTTGAAAAAGAATTATTTCAAAGAAGTTTTGATTTTAAGGAACTTTTGATTCTGACTAATCTGACTCATCTCTGACATCTGTAGAGGCAATATTCTAAGGCCAAAAAGAATGGCAAAAAACCCTCAGAACTTTACCTACTAGACTCGTTGATAGTAGGGTTGTTGGTATATGAGACGGTTTATGTGTCAGCTTGACCGAGCGTGTCCTGGGGTGTTTCAGGTGAGATTACCATTTGAATTGGTAGACTGAGCAGAGCAGATCACCCTACTAATTTGGGTGGGCCCCTCCAGTGGATTGAGGGCCTGAATAAAACAAGAAAGCTGACTCTCCCCCAAGTGAGAAGGAGCACCTCTTGCCTGACTGCCTTCAAGCTGGGACATTGGGTTTTTTCCTGCCTTTGGACTCAAACACATCAGTTCTTCCTGGGTCTCAAGCCTTCCAGCCTTCAGATGGAAACTATGCCATCGGCATTCCTGGTCTCCAGCGCACCAACTGTCCCTGCAGATCTCAGGACTTGACAGCTTCCATAATAACATGAGCCAATTCCTTATGGTAAATCTCCTTATAGACATATAAACACACACACATTCTATTGGTTTTGTTTCTTTAGAGAACTCTGACCAATACAGTATTATATTCTAAAACAATTCTATTTTTATTCTAGATAAAGCAAATAAGTAATATATTAATCTTCTTAGGAAACAGGAGTTTCTCTGTAAGAGAAAAGAGATGAAAAACACAGAATAAAGGAAGGTAAGGAAAAGCCTTATACTATGACAGTTGTGTAGGAAATATCATCAAGAACTCATGATTATTTTGAAAATATATCTCCCAGCTTTGTTCAATTAAATGGCTAGTAGCAATGAGCACTCACAGCACCCAGATTTGGTTTCTAAGTGCCATTTCCCACTAAAAGGAACCAGGGCGCCCTGGAGAAATGGCTGATTTCAGATCTGGGCTAGAGAAAACACGAGATGAGCCTGGGACAACTTGTCCAGGAAACAAAGCAGTACTTAAAGACTCATGGGGCCACGTTAAAACGATACAGGAACCAACTAAAGGGGCTCCCACTGGCGAAATTTAGGACAATGAGTGTTGACAAAATGACGGTTGTAATTTACAACAAATTACATTGTAAAAACTATAAATTTATAATATACAAAGTTGGGGGGGGTAAAGGAAAAGGAGAGAGAAAAACAGAGATGGAGAGAGAGAAAGCTCTTGTATTACAGAATGCCAGCTAATAAATATAGAACAGCTACAGAATTTTAAAAATCATCAATTTGCAACCCCTAAGATAATAATTCATTCAGGCAGGGATCTTTATGGATTCTTAAACTGTTGGACAAAATATTGCTTGTGACAGGGTCTTCACACAATCTCAAAGTACCCCGCACCCCCAGGTTATTTACCTATTTCACAAAGAAAACTGTATCTATACAGTGGAGGAATCTGGCGCCCACAACCTTAGTCAAAAAAAATCTAACTTACGTCTCAAATATTAGGACAATCTAACGTCATTTGTCTGTCAATATGATGAAATAGCAAGTCCTCGACATCACCTATGTAATATTCTTACCAACATTATTTCACCTGAATCTAATCATACGTTTTACTTTACTCTGACTTACAGAAAAAATACAAGCGCTACCAGGAACAAAGTAAACCACACCACGAGGAGGCGATCAGATCAGTTGAGAACGCAGGATATTGTACAAGAAAATTGGCCAGCCCCGTGGCCGAGTGGTTAAGTTGGCTGCGGTGGCCCAGGGTTTCATTGGTTCAGATCCTGGGCGTGGACATGGCACCGCTCATCAGGCCACGCTGAGGCAGTGTCCCACATGCCACAACTAGAAGGACCCACAACTAAAAACATATGCAACTATGTACTGGGGTGATTTAGAGAGAAAAGGCAGAAAAAAAAAAAAAAACGATTGCCAACAGTTATTAGCTCAGGTGCCAATCTTTAAGAAAAAAACAAAAAAGGAAGAAAATTGGCCTGAACTCTTCAAAAAATACAATGTCATGTAGACATAAAAGGAAGTGGACTGTTCTCTCATGAAGAAACTTGAGGGCAAGAACAACCACATGCAGTGGCTTAATGGGATCTTGAAGTGAACAAAAGAATATAGGCTACTATGAGATGATATAATGAAATGTTCATCTTATTAGGTATGATAATGATATTCTAGTTGTGTAGGCGAATATTCCAATTCTAAGGAAATTCATACTGAAGCATTTAGAGGTAAACAGTTGGATGAGTGCAATTTACTTTCAAATAGTTCAGCAAAAAAGCCGATACATGTCTATAAATCTATGCAGAAAAAAAAAGGGAGGGAGGTTGAAAGAGACAGACAGACAGAGACAGAGAGAGCAAGAGGCAGAGTGCACAGGAGAGAGAAGAAGCAAGTGGGGCAGAATTGGTGAATCGAGGCCAAGCATATACGGGTTTCGTTTTGCGATTCTTCCCATTTTCTCCATGTTTGAAAATTTTCAAAATAAGAAGTCAGGGGGAAAGTATTGATGACAAAACCTTCGAAAATCAAGTTAGGTTGCTGCAGGAAAGAGAAATGATTGATGGGTGTTCTTATATAAGAATAGTAACTTCCCCCACTGCTGGGGAGGAACACCCCGGCGCTGTCAAGCTTCACTCTGGGATGCTGAGTGTGCCTCCTTGATTTAAAAGGGCAGCCCTGATCTGCATCCTCCCAAGCAATTGCTGCAAAAGCAAGGAGCACTTTTCCAGGGCAGCCAAGGTTCCAGGGGGGCAAAGCTTGCAGGATGAGAGAACCTTTTTTCAGAAAAAGGGCAGAGAAGGAAATTAATAGGGCTTGCCCTTGAGAGACGGAGCAGGGCATATGTCAGTTGCACAGCCAGGATGGGAAAGCAGCGGAGTGAGTGGGGGGATAGGAATGTGTGGCTCAAGGAAAACACGTGGGCTCTGAGATGGAAGCTTAAAATAATTTAATGCCGGAGCGTGGTGTTCCCCAATTTCTGAGAGTATTTCAGCGATTGTTCTTAATGGAAGACTTTCTGTGGCTTCTCGGTCTTCTGATTCTTTCCCCTGTCTCTATCCTCTTCATCCCCCAAATACTTGATTGTCTCCAAGACCTCTGCTCCCCTCGCCCTCCTCCACCGCGCTCAGAAGAAATACTTGGCAGCTCCTTTCCCCAGTGCTCACTCAGGTTTTCCAGGCTCAGCCTCTCCCCAAGGAGTCTCTTCTCTTACCGGGGATTGAAAGAACCACATGTAACCCTAAGAGATTCCCAAGTGACACAAACAGCCACGATTCCACAGTATGAACTGGAATTACATATTTTTCAAGTTGCCTGCTGGATGGACTATTTTTAATGTACTACAAGCAAAAACCTCAAAACTTTGAAAGGGTGTGTCCAAAGCTAGCTGGTTTAAAATATACGCATACGCTGCCATTCACCTTTTGGGTGGGAGTCCTTATGTTTTTATTCCTGTGCTCAGCTGTGCAATGAAGGGTAGATGAGAGTCATCGACGCTGGCTGAGGAGCCCTTCAGAGAGAATAGGCCAGGGCACCCTGCACGTGCTTTCTTCCCATGAAATCTCTTCAAAGTATCTTCTATTGCAACTTTTCATAAGCTTATTTCCTTGAAAAAATCAGATGATAAATGTATTGACTTGAAGCACAACATAATTTCTTTTCTATAACCCAACAAGCAGCCATTTCCACGAAAGTCCCAAGTGCCTGATGGGTACTTAACGTATACACAGCTAATACAATGTAAATACTTTACACTTCTCTTGTACTGGGGACGTGGCTTTGCTGGAGGAATATTTGTTGGACGGTATCACAAGCTTGCTAAGTCCACTTTCCTCTCCACTCTGGCTGCTAAGATGTCCACAGCCAAATTTGAAGCCCACCTCTTCCGGTGTGATCAGAACCTTTAGGCCTGCATTGGGGGCACTGTTTCTGCATGATTTGTTAGCTTCTATTGGTTGTAGTTCTGCAAGTTGCCTGGAATCCTTCTTAGAATGAGGAAGCATGTAAGAGATGAAGAGAACACTGGCTGAGCCTAAAACATAGCAGAGGCTGCTCAGGTTCCAGGATGTTCTTTGCCGAATATCAGGGATAATGTGCCAAAAACCACCAGGCCTAAACCCAAATTCAATATAAGAACAGCAAATTCCTGGAGAGCAGCTCTCAGTCGGCAAAGCCAATAAACGAAGATGCCACCTTGCCCTCTTAGATGCACAAACTGTGTCAAGGAACAAAGCATTGCTGCGTGCATGCCCCACCAAAGATCGACCCGCATCCCTCTGTATGATGCACAAACTGTGAGATAGGAACTAACTGTGCTGGACACTTTATACACTCTCTCTGACAACCCTGCAATAGAACAGTATTATTCCATTTACACACAAGGAAACTGAGGCTTTTAGAAAATAAGTTGTCCAAGATCATGTAGCCGCAAGAAAACAGCAAAGCAAGAGCCAAAAGCCTGGCGTGTCTGATTCGAAGTCTTGGCTACAGCAGCACACCTGCTGGGCCCATTGCCTGCCCTTGCCTCCGTTTCCCCACACGTCATGTGCATGAATGTCACTTCTCCTTTGATCTCTGATGAGGCTGCTACAAGAAGTCTGTAATGCATTTTAATTCTTTGGAGGGAAAGAATCTTCTCAACATAAAGCCACGTGGAATGAGGCCGAAGCAGCAGTGGACACCCGTCTGGTTTGATTTTGAGTCCCCGTGAGAATTGGGGAGCAAATGTCAAAGAACAGACCTTGCCCTCTGGCATCCGTGGATGTCACAAAAATTCATGGAAGTTCTGGAGTAGTCCTGCAGACTTTGGTAACCACAGCATTAAGCTCTGCCGTGGGGCCCCCACTGTCTTGGCCACGGCGCCCGCACCCTGTGCTGTCAGCCCCATAAAGGAGCCTGAGCACGGGCGGAAGCAAAGCAGGAGAGCCCTCCTCCCAGCTCGGGGGCCGGGTTCCGAGCCAGGGCTGCAGACACTGTGGCCACGGCACTGGCCACTGGATGCAGCACTCAGAGTTCCTCCATGAACCCTCAGTGAACCTGCTTCAGAGCTTGGGCCTTTCCCGTCTCAGACCCCTCAGAGCACTCCCAGGAGGCATGTCCTGAAACATTTATCTTCTCCACCAAAGAGGATTTTTGTGCTCTTCTTTTTCTAATAAATCTCTAATTCCTTCCCCTTTCTTTTAGATCATTTTTCCCCTCCTGTACTGATATTATTGACACTGTCTCTGTAAGTCCTACTCTATGCCATATTCTCCCCCATCTTTGCACAGGCTCCTCTCTCTGCCTGGAGCATTCCTGCCTGCCTCCAGGTCCCTTCCCTGACTTTGACTTCCAGGTAGTTCTCCTAGCTTAGCTAAGTCATCACTTCTGAGCAGGCCTCTTGACTCCCTAGAGAGTTAGGCCTCTGCTATGAAGCTCTGCTATAGCCCCCTGTGAGTCTTTAAATTTCATCACTATGTAATTGTTATTTACTGTCCATCTCTTCCATTAGACTCCAAGCTCCATGAGAGTAGGTGTCACATCTTTACTGGTTGCTGTTCAGTGTCTACCCAATGCCTGGCACAGAGAAGATGCTCAATAAATGCCCGATGAATGAATGAATCTCTTTTATAGAATGAAGATCTAACTTAGACTGATGCCATAACAATGGTAACAATAAAATGTCCTCAGATTTATACAGCTCTTCATAGCTTCAAAAGTGCTTTCAACAACTCTTTGTCAACATACTTGATAATTTAGATCAAATCGATCAATTCCTTGAAAGATACAATTTGCCAAAACACACACAAGAAGAAATGGACAATCTGAATAGACCTATATCTATTAAAGAAATTGAACCAATAATTCATATCCTTCCAAAACAGAAAGCACCAGGCCCCAGTGGGTTCACTGTGAATTCTACAAAACACTTAAGGAAGAAATAATATCAATTCTCTACAATTTCTTTCAGAGGATAGAAACAGAGGAATGCATCCTAGCTCATTCTATGAGGTCAGCATTACTCTAATACCAAAACCAGATAAAGACATCATAAGAAAAGAAAACTATAGATCAATATCTCTCATGAACATATATGCAAAAATCCTCAAAAACATATTAGCCAATGGATTCCAACAACATGTGAAAAGAATTATACATCTTGACCTAGATTTATCCCAGGTATACAAGTTGGTTTAACATTCAAAACTCAATTAATGGGGTCAGTCCCAGTGGGATAGTGGTTAATTTCTGCATGGCCCAGTTTTGGTTCCAAGACTTGAACCTACACCACTTGTCTGTCAGTGACTATGCTGTGGCGGTGGCTCACATACGAAAAAAGAGGAAGATTGGCAGCAGACATTAGCTCATGGCTAATCTTCCTCAGCAAAAAAATAATAATAAGTAATTAATGTAATCCATCACATCAAGAATCTAGAAAAGAAAAATCACGCACTCATATCAATAGATGCAGAAAAAGCTTTTGACAAAAATCCAACACCCATTTATGATAAAAAGTCTCAGTAAAATCGGAGAAGAGGGGAGCTCCCTCAACCTGATGAAGAATATCTACAAAAAACCTACAGCTAAGATCGTACTTAATGGTGGGAAACTAGAAGCTTTCCCACTAAGATCAGGAACAAGACAAGGATGTCCCCACTCACTACACCTTTCAACATCATGCTGGAAGTCCTAGCTAATGCAATAAGACAAGAAAAAAAAAACGGCATATAGATTGGAAAGGATCCCACAGTCCTCTCAGAGCTCCAGGCAAGGCCCTGACTCCAGCTTTGCTCTGGACCTCTCAGAAGGTGAAATGACATCAGGAGCATTTTGCACACCCAGAATGCTGAGGCCCAGAGTCAAGGAAAGCATATCCAGCTCTTCAAGAGGATTCTGTGAAGCAGGATGTGGCTGAACACATCTCTGGAACCACCTGGAAGCACCAACTCTGAACTTACTGTTACATAAAATAAAGTTTAAGTTATTTGGATAGGAATTTTCTGTTATTTGCAGCCAAAATCACAGCAACTAAGAGCTGTACAGAATGTGCCATTTGTGAAATATAAACAGATAAATAATCACTGCAAACATATGTGCTTATACATGCATGAACTGTAGAATAATACATGAGAAACTAGTAAAAGTATTGCTCTTGGAGAGAAAAACTGAGTGTCTTCGGGATAAGGTAGAAATGGACACTTTTTTCCACTTTGGAGATTTATTTTCTTCTGTATATACTACTTATTCAAAATAATAATATTCGGGAGATATCCATTTTTAAATATTGCTGCTTCTTTACTCTCAGGGCTCCAGGCCAGGCCTACACGGTGGCTGACCAACCCCTGGGCAAATCCCAGCTTTTCCATCTGTCTCCCAGTCCTTGCTCTTTCAGCCCCTCCCACCTTGGCCTCTATTTCTGCACCTGATCCTACCCCCCGTCTCCCGCCTTTTAGTTTTCGTGTCCCGTCTAAGTGGAGCACTCACCCCTCAGGAGCTGGCCCAGGACCCTCTGGCCCTATCTCCTCTGATATTGGCCCCAGCTCATCCCTCAGCCCTCACAGTCCTCAGGGAGCTCGAGGCAAAGTGCTGCATCCAGGACCCCTCCTTGGTGCTGGTCCATCTCCAGCGGCTTCATTCTGGCCCTCTCCGGGAGCGAATCTGACCCTGGGAGTACTTTTCTCACGAGAGTCAAGTAAACGCGCATCCTGCAATTCGGGAGGATGCTGCACGGCAAGACTGCGAGTGCAGCAGGAGGAACGCGGGTCATGAGACCAAAAGGAGCAGCTGCAGAGAGTCCACTCCCAGAAAATGAGAAGGTCCTTGCTAAACGGCTGCCACATCAGAGGTTGTTTTCTTCCCAAGTGGATGCTAACTGAAGATACACTGGCTATCAGAAGAGGACACACTCTTTAAAAAAAAAAATGCCCAGCACAAGTGTTAAACACAAGACCGCTCAGGGCAGCAGCTGGCCATGCTGTGCCAGGAGGCCAGATCGCACACAACTCCAACACACAAACTCGGGCTCAACCGGGTTGAGGCTGAAGAAGTGCAGCGGGACTTGGGCCTGTGACCACTCCCATGGAAAGTAGGGGATGTGGAGAGAGGGGTCGTTGGGAGGGCATTGTGTGGAGGGGAGGGGGCTTTGGAGGCAACAGGCCAAAAGGGAACCTGGCCCTTCCCGGTGTCTGGCTGAGAGACTCACATTTAAAACCTACTTCATAGTTTATATGCTTGGATAGTAAATTTATCTCTTTTCTTCTTTTTTTGTGGTGGTGGGGGGCACGGAGGTGGGGAATGGGAAGAGAAGGGAGGCCAATAACAAATAATCTGATATTCTGATAATATTTGACAACCCTTGAATTAGGTGGCTGCGCTGTATTGGAAGAAAATATTTGGCTATTGGATTAAAACCTAAAAACCCTTAAAATAATAATAAATAAAGTACAATGCTGACAACCCAAAGCACGGTGAATGAGTACCCCAGGGGAGGTCTGAGCTGCTGATCCAGAACTGCAAATGCAAGCTCGAAATCTCTTTGAAGTCTTATGCTTGGTCTTTGAAATCCATCCAGTTTTGCATTCTGCCCTTTAATGTTTATTTTAATATGAAAATGATATTCTTTCTCCTCCAAAAGCTTCAAATACAGCCCAGCACCCCAGGAAGGTGTGGCAGGGGAACGCATAGCCCAGTTTCAAATGTCCAAGGATTTGAATAATCAGGTACCCAAAATCTACGTGCATTTAGGGCAACAGCTGGTTGACGGTCTGGCTGCTGTGGACAGACAGAGATGACGAGCACAGATCCCAGGCTCTGGATGATGAGGGACTGCAGAGGACCTCTCTCCAGAAGTGTATGGCCAGAGACACTGCAGACGATCTTTCATAAGTCACACTGGGAAAAAACGTTATATCTGGGGGCACACACAAGGGGGTTTCATGGGCTGCTAACATCATTGGTGACCTTGGTGGAGTCTGCATTAGTTCAGGTGGGCTAGGTTGTGATAACAAAATAGACACTAACATGCAATGGCTCCACACAATAGAAATATCACAGTCCATGGAGGTTCTGGCAGGCAGCCCTACTCCACATAGTCATGCAAGAACCCAGGCTGATCGTGGCTCTGCCATCTTTCACGTGTGACTTCTAAGGTTGCCTGGGGGTTGCCACCCCAATCAGCCAAAAGAGGATGTCAGAAAACGAATGTGAAGTTTTTACAGGCCAGGCCTGGGAGTGACACATACATACTCCTGCTCACGTGCCATTCACTGTCCCTCAGTCATATGATCATACCGAATTGCGAGGAAGTCTGGGAAAAGAAGTCTAGCTGTGTGTCCAGGAAGAAAAGGGAAACATAGATTTTGTAGAATAGCACTCTTTGCTTCATCATCTGAGGCCAGGAAGTCTCATGACACTGGGTATATTAATTTCCAAAAAATTAAGTAATGAGATAATTGCTGCATGGGGCATGGGGCCTGGCACATTTCTGAGTGGTTCTAGGCCCTCTTTGATATTCTAGTTATGTTGAAGAGATTCTGCCCCAAATCAATGAGCTATTGGAAAGTTTACTGAACATCAATTTTTCCAAAAGTTTTATTTGATTCAGTTAATTCCAGGCCCTCTGTAATGCAATCAATAAAAATACTTGTCACTCCACAGAATTGATTAGGAACATTGAATAAGAGGTCTGGAGACCTAAATTTCCTTCCTAAAACTATCTCGTAAGTCCTAAAACTGTCTTCCATTTCAACCTTTTAAAAATAACTACTAACAAGCATTTCTGTGGAGCACAGGAAGTACCAATGGCTAGTACTAATTTAAAATAGCAAAAAATCCAGGGGTCCTTTGCATATGATCTCTTCTCATACTATGTTTGCCTTCCTTGGTAGGGCTAGCACAAATATGATTTGTAGTTTTGCAAGTTAGAATCATCATTATTTGCAATATTTAACACCAGCACGACACTTACATGACAGATCACCCTCTGAACTGAAACAATTTATACTCAGATTCAGAGCCGTGGCTGGTGTGAACCGTTTCAGAGCAGCTTGTGACCAGAACGTGAGGGTCCCATACCTTCATCACTCGGTCAGTGTTCTCCATCAGGCAGATTACATAAGGTCCTCTGTCCGAGGCCGAGAGATACGGTGGATTTGTACTATTTCCTTGGAAGACTTTTGTTTCCAGAAGGATGGCATTCATTTCAAAGCACTGGGGTCAGATAAGTCTGTCTGCCATTGCTTTTTCCTTTCTCTTAGTAACTTAATGGCACTACTTCAAGTCTTATGTATGGTATGTCCTAAGCAGTATCCTTTGACCTTCACTCAAGGTCATCACATTGTACAGCTCCCAAGCACACAGTTCTGCTCTCTGTGCAATGTGAAGGCCCTCACTTCATCATAAGATTTCAGGAAGACTGCATTTGAGTTCAGGCTTTCATGTCTTTCCAGAGCATGCATAGGTGGGTTCTTCAAGCTCTAATTACATCCTATAAGAAAAATCATATCAGCTGCAATTGATAAAAAGTGGGGGACTTCCATTTTCAGTGAAATGGTTTGAACACCAAACCATTACAAATCTTTGGTAATGAGAGATAAAATAGGAGATGTATGATTTTAAGTGTAGCTTGAAGGAAAGTAAATTCCAGAAGTCAGAAGCAAAGAGTAAGCTAAAAACGAGAGCAGTGAGGATATGAGCTAATACTGTGACTGCCGCAGAAGTAGGGTTGTCAGCCTCTGTAACCTTGAGGCTTGAATTTCAATACTCGGGCCAAGACAGGAGGCAGAGTTTTGGTCCCATGTGAGTAAAGGAGATCAAGACTCCCACAGTAAGTGGGAGCCCTTAAAGAGAAACACCCTCAACAGAAGATCAGACTAGACAAATATCCACATCAGATCACAGAGACATGACAAGAAAGTGTGTGTGTTGCTTTCTGCACTGGGAGTCAGAAAAAAATTCTTCCTGGGAATTTATAATTGCACTTCGTGCACATTTTGGGTTTGATTTAACACTAACAGCATGATTAGGACAGCCCAGCTCAAGAAAAGAATATGAAAATTGGTACAGTCAATACAAATCCCCAGGGCACTGAACTCAGGCTGCACAATATTTTCACAGAAGATGAGCTCACAATCAAAACTCTTAAAATGCCTGAGGAAATAATCCATTCTGATTAAAAGCCAGTAAACATAATGAACAATAGTATTAGCACCCAAGAAATTTCAGATAATTGGATAATCTTATAGATTATAAAGCAAGAATATTTGACATGATGAATGTCAAAAGGAAGGAATTCAAAACATAAAAAAGAATAAAACATTATCAAAAATGAAACCAGGAAAAAGTTTTAAATTACTAAGTAAAAATTTTAGAAATAAAAATCTAGTAACTGAAATTAAAGACCCAGTGGATAGGTTTCCTCTGATTAGACACAGCTGATCAGAGAATCAGTGAACTGGATAGTGAATATGTGGAAATTATACAATAAGCAATACACAGATCAAGAGATGGGAAATATCAAAGAGAAGGTAAGAGATATTAAAATAGAATGAAAACATCCAAACATATCTATTAAAGTTGCAGAAATACAGAATCAAGAGCCAGTATTCATAAAGAGAATGGTGGAGCATTTTCTGGAATTTATCAAAAACATGAATCTGTGGATTCAGGAAGCACAGTACACTCTAAGCAAAATAAATAAAACAAGTCCACACCTGCACACGTCATGGTAAAGCTACAACTCAGAAGGCAAAGAGAAAACCTTAAAACCAACCAGTGAGAGCACCCTTCAGACTGACAGCAGATGTGCTTTCATAGCAGCAGGAAAAACCAGAAGACAATGGAATAATATCTTCAAAGTGCTAAAAGAAAATAAATCTCAATTTAGATTTTTACATCCACTGAACTACGTTCAAGAGTGAGGAAAAATTAAAAATATTTTCAGATGAACCAAGACTCATTAACTCTCAGTGAAGGGACTACTAAAGGATTTTCTTCAGGAAGAAGTAATCAAACCCAGAAGAAATGAACATGACATAAGAAGCAACGACAAGAAATGAAAGTGGCAAGCATTCCAGTAAATCTAAACAAGAATCAGCTGCATAAAAACAATGACAAATTTCAGGAAAGAGGTGCAAAAAGTGGAATAAAATACTAGAAAACTAACATCTTTGAGGAGAGTCGGGAGGAACAGAAAGTACAGCATCCAGAAGTCTGTGCATCATGCAAGAGGAAGGCAGAAAGAAGGATGGAGCACAGACTTTGGTAATTCAGGTACAACTTAAAAATTGGAAGGTAAATTACACATTGAGGAAATAATCAGACAATGTGTGCAAAAATTTATCTACAAGGATGTTCCAATGAATTATTTATAATATCAAAAACCTGAGATCTAAATATCTAACAATTAAGAGAGTTAAGTTACTAATAAAAGATAATATTTATTAAGAGTTTACTACATGCCAGGCATTGTTCTAAATGTTTTCCTTAACACTTTTTTTTTTTTTTTTTTTGCTGAGGAAGATTGTCCCTGAGCTAACATCTGTGCCAATCTTCCTCTATTTTTGTGTCCGTGGCTTGCTGCCACATAGCATGGCTTGATGAGTGGTGTGTATGTCTGAGCCTGGGATCTGAACCTGCAAACCCTGGGCCACTGAAGCAGAGGGTGCAAACCGAACCACTACGCCACCAGACTGGCCTCTACTTATTAACACATTTTAAATCTCCATTATAATATATGAAATAGGTACTTTCATCCCCATTTTACAGATAAGAAAACTCAGGCACACAGAATTTAGTAATTTACCTAAAGCCACTCAGTGACCAAATGAAAGAGCTCCCTTTTTTTTTCCTGCTTTTTTTAGGAAGGTTCTGTTTTTAGTGGTGTGTCTTTTCCCACTTCAACAGGCTTTTTTGGGGCATTCATCGCAGTTGAAACCAAGGGCCGTGGGCACAGAGCGATGATGGAGAATTCGGTAATAACCACCACGGCAGGTACGTAACCCCCTCGAGTTCCCTCCCCGAGGCTGAGCCAGGCTGCTCTATCTTCATGACCTCTGTTGAATCTTCCATGATTCCCGTGATTAACATTCAGCGGAAGACAGAAGGAAACTGGAGAACAGGTAAGAGCCTGTAGCAGGTATGACGGCCAATCCAAGCCGTGGACGCTGATGGGGGCAGGTTTCTCATAAACGGCCACGACGATGTCTTCCCGTCTCACGTGCTCTTCCAGAACCCCGCCAGTCCTCACTGAGAGATGGAATCTGCATCCCGTCCTAGCGAACGTGGGTGGGCTCCCCAGCACCACACGCATTTGTTAGATGACACAGCCAGTAAAAAGCACGTTCTAGAAAATACTGTGTTTTAATAACACTAAACATATGAAAGAATATGGATTGTAAATCCTAATATTGTAAACACACCCACACGTCTGTTACTATAAAAATCATATTATACATAAGTACATTTAGATGCAGGAACAAGCCTAGACACATGAAACACTGAGATATTAACAATCTCTGCTCCGGGTACCAGGATTATGGGGAACTTTTCTTCTTTATGCTTACCTTTCGTATTTCTGCAAGAAATATATATTGCTCATGCAGTTTGAAACAAAGAACTTGTAATTTCAAAGATAAAGAAATGGATGTGGCTGGTGCGGTGGGCAGGGTTAGGAGTCAGTGTCAGAGGGACAGACATCTTTTGCCTGCCCGGCAGGAAGCTTCTTTGTTTCTAAGGCTTCCTGGTCCCGCGTGGCCTAATGCCACATTGCCTCAGCACCCAGGCTAGCTGGGCTCTGTTCCGTCAACCTCCGGCGTCTCCAGCTGCAGCCCTGTGTTGTCCGGAGTCAGCTGCCTTGCCTTTGTTCTCTTGGTCCAATTCAAGAAGACGCTAAATTCCTCGGGGGGAGTCACATAGGTATTTCCTTTATGTCATCTGAGGAAATGGGCCCAGGTGGACAGTCCACAGTGGGAGACAATGGCAATTCATTAAATTCATTCAACAAATGTTTATTGAGCGCCTGCCATGTGACAGACACCGTCTTTCAGGTCAAGCAACCTTGAGTTCAAGGACAGCAGACTAAATCAGCCTCTTCCAAAACACTCCTCTAGTGCTTTTATTTATTTGTTTGTTTATTTTTAAAATAAAGATCACAACAATTAAGTTGCCTTTGACATAGGTATAACCATAATATCCTCCTCTGGCAAGATGATAAAAATTCTACATCTGAGAATAAGACTCCCCTGACCCATGGGTAAGCTCATGCGTACTAACAAACGTCTCAGTAATTATTTGTCTGCAGCTCATTTAGATTCTTCACTGAGTTCCTCAAGTCTTTAATGACGCTCTACAGCATCCATTCCCACAACCAAGAGGAAATAAAGGCGGCAGCCCACGAGAATTGCTCACCTACGATATTCCGTTCTAGTCCCTTTTAAGCAGTGAACTATTGGTCTCCTTTGGATGGAAACATGCCGCCTAATGGAAGTTTAGAAGACACTGCCACTGAAGGTGCATTTTTCATCCGGAAGTCCCCAGTCTGCAGGGCAGTCTGACAGAGACTGACAGCCTTTTCAGGTTCAACCCCACCCTCAGGAAACACCTTCAGCGTTTTGCTCGCAATCTGGGGAGATTCTTCAGAGCGATCACATTTTTTACCTTCTCTGGCTCATCCAGATCCTGGGCTCGGACCTAGCACCGCTCCTCAAGCCACACTGTGGTGGCATCCCACGTGAAATCCAGGAAGATTGACACAGATGTTAGCTCAGCCACAATCTTCCTAACCAAAGAAAAAAAAAAGTGCAACATGCAGATCAACAGCCTCCAGAACCCTTTATAGCAGGTGTTCTCCCTGAATTAAAACGCTGCTCTCAAAATAGAGGTGAGCTTTTCCTCTGTTATGAATTCTCTCACTCTTGCCTGCTGAGATGCTAAGGAGACCTCAGTCAATCAAGCAGGGAAATGTTTCATCACCAAGAAATCAATCCGAGAAAATGCAAATAAAATGTTTTAAACAATTTTTTCCTTTTCCCTTGGCCTTTCTTCCACATTTATTTTTTAATGTTTATTTATTTATTATTTATTTCATTTAATTAATCATAAAGTTTATTTCCTTAGAATTCCTACACTTGTCTAAACTAAATTAACATGAGCTCTGAGTTGATTATTGCTCGATGGTTTTGGGGTTTTTTTTCCCCTGAAGTTATTAAAGATTTATTCAAAATAATTTTAACAAAAAAAAGAAATATTTTTTTGACACAGCAAAGACTGAAAGAAGGGAATGTGCTGTGTGCCCCATGAAGAAGAGGCCCCCATGGTACTCAACCGCACCAGGGAATCAAGAAGCACGACCATTCCTGAAGCGTGTCTGGCCTGTCTCCTTTTCTCCCTCATATAAAGAAATCAACAGGCATCCGGAAATGAGACTCCACCGTCTTGCTCGCGGTGGCCTAAAGGGCCCATTCATTCAAAGCTAGTAGACTAATAAACATCAGGGCACAAAGGTAAAGGAATTGAGGGGATCTGTACGTATCTCAGTTCTCATTGGGCGACCACACTGCTCAATTCTTTTCTCTCTTCTCATTCTCTTAAAGCAATGAACTATCTCCTCCCTGAGAGAAGGGTGGGCAACAAGCTTTTTAAAAGTTCACATTTTTCTCCCCACAGACATTGTCAAGTGCCAGTGCTACGGTCTCCACCCTCTTTACATCCTCCAAATACACCAGGAGGAGACAGGCTGGATGGTGCAATGGGCAGGCTTAGTGGGTTGTGTCCAATGTGCAGTTCCCAATAAAACATTTGTTTCACGAGAAGGTCAACGTGCTCTGTCATGGCACATGGGATCTCAGAGTTGTGACCAAACTGTCCTTTGCCATCACATGGACAGCAAAAGTATCAGGAACTGGCCTTTTAATGTCTGGGTAGGATGGGCTGGGAAACTGAGCCACAAGCAGCCTAGAGCAAGTCACTTTCTCTCAGATCCTCGGCCAAATCCAGGACCCCAAGGGAGAAGGCTTGCATTTTCAGTCAAGCTGGGTTCCAATCGCAGAAGCTTCTGCAGACAGCAGGCTGTTCCTGCCCTCCCCTCTCCAGATAAGGAAGTTGTCTTGACACGGATTTCAGCGGAAAATGCCCATGATTTTTCAAGTGAAAGTTGCAGAGCCTGACACGTTTTAGGCAATAAAGCTCTCTCTAAAGAGACTAGAAGGAAAGACGTTAACAGTGGGTAGCTCTGGGTTGGAGATTATGGGTGACCTTTTTCATTCTTTAATGTGTTTTCACTTTTCAAAATTGTCTACAATGAGCATGTATTACATTTATAACTTTAAAAACAAATTTAAACAGTGGATGGCAAGCTATATGGAAAAGGTAATGGCTCTTCCTAGAGCCCCCAAGGATGCTGAGTTCTCAGGAAGGCAGAAGGCTTCTTGTGGCCTATCTACGGAAAGCAGATTTTCCAGGGCTTTTCAGAAGCACTAAGGAGGGCAGTTGACTAAGACCGTCTGCGTGCTGACCTCCACTCCCAGGGGGGAGAATCTGTTACATAGCAAAGCAGTATGGAGAGGAGAAGCTACCTTGACTAAAAATACGTACTTCAGAAGCCACTGTGTGATGCATGCAGAGCTCTGAAATCTCCCACGTTGGCCAAGGGACCAGCAGATGCATAGGAGAAAAAAAACCACTGAGCTCCCTCTGCAGGTCTGCGATGGTATTAACTGGCCACCTTTCCACTCTAGGCTGCTTGGAAAGAACCCAAGACCCTTGTCAACAAAGTGGTGGTTATTTTAAAATGAAATGAAATGTGCTGATACCAAAAAGACAAAAATAAAAAATCTTTCTCTTGTACATTCTATGGTAGCAGAGCAAAACAGAGTTTTAAACAAGTATAGAAAATAGAAACAGCTCTTGTAATTTTAGTTCTGTGAAAAAATTCAGCAGGAGGGGACTAAAATAGTGTTACCAATTAGAAAGCCAGAATCAAGGCCCCAGGGCATTATTTGCAGCTCCAGGGGACAAAGCCCTCTCTCACGTTCTCAAACTGCTTCATGGAAAACGAATTGGTAAAACAGAGGTGACAGAGTCACATGGAATCTATTTTTCCTTCTTTTACCCATAAATTTCAGTGAGCTCCTTGGCAGCTCTGCATCATTCTCCTCGTCAATAAAATGAGAGGGTTAGATCCGGCCTTGAGATTCCTTTAAGCTCTAACAGAAAAGAAACAACTATGTGATAGTAATAATATATATTTGTTACCAAGGTATATGTTAAAGAGTGGATGGTTTCTATCCACAAGTTGGTGTATGGGATATAAGCAGAAAACCTGAGGTCAAGTTCCTTCTCTGCCGCTTGCCAATGCTGAGACTTCAGGAGTGTCACTTCTCAGTGTCAGTTTACTCATTGGTAGAAAGGGGAATACTAAAAACAGTCAATCAGAAGATGTAATGAAGGGGGATGGCCCCGTGGCCCAGTGGTTAAGTTCATGCACTTGCTTTGCAGCCCAGGGTTTTGCTGGTTCAGGTCCTGGGCGCGGACGTGGCACCGCTCATCAAGTCATGCTGAGGCCACTTCCCACATAGCACAACCAGAGGCACCCACAACTAGGTTGTACAACTATGTACTGGGGAGATTTGGGGAGAAAAAGCAGGAAAAAGAAAGATTGGCAAGTCGTTAGCCCAGGTGCCGATCTTTAAAAAGAAAAAAAAGAAGACGTAATGAAGAAAAGTCCCTGTTTTCATAGAAGCAATAAAAAGGATAAACTACCTAGAAACACACTTAACAAGAATGGGCATGATTTACATGAAGAAAACTTCAAACATACTACTGAGGGAAACAAAAGAAAATCTAAACAAATGGAAGGACGTACCACATTCCCAGGCAGGCAGACCCAACATCGGACAATTATCTCTTCCTAAACTAATCTATTAATTTAATACGATCCCAATTTCAAAACCAATCAGGTTTTGTTGGAACTTGGCAAGCTGATTCTAAAGTTCGTACAAAAAAAGGAAATAAAAATAGCTGTGAAGGTTCTGAAAAATAAGAATAATGAGAGGGATATAAGCCCTTCCAGATATTAAAACAAATTATAAAGCTATAATGTTAAAGCAGCGTGGTATTAGCACATAAATATGCAAATCAATAGAAGAACACAGAAAGTCAGAAATAGACCCCAAAACAAATTGGAATTTGATATATAGAAAAAGTAGGACTTAAAATATATAAGAAAAAGATGTATTATTTAATAAATGGTGTTGGGACAACTGGGTAAGCATCTAGAAAAAATAATGGATTCCTATTTCATATATCACACCAGGATAAATTCTAGATACATCCAATATTTAAATACAAGCAATAAAATTGCAAAAATATTTAGAAGAAGTGAGATAACTTTTAAAATGATCCTGAAATGGAGACGGCTTTCTTAATGATAAACAAAAAATTGATATACATTGCCACATAAAAATAAAACATTTCTTCATGGCAAAAACCATAATGGCAAAGTCAAAGGACAAATGGCAAACAAGAGAAAAACACAACCACTTCATGGTGGAGGAGCTAATCTCCCTAATATGTAAAGAGTTATTGTAAAACAATAAAAAAGACAATAAAATGTTTTATAAAGGAAGTAAATATTTCACAGAATCGGAAAATCAAATGTCTAAAACTTTAAAAGATACTCAACCTCACTCATAATAAAGTAAATGCAAAGTAAAACTATGACACCATTTTTGACATATAACCAAAGATAAAAAATCGACACACTCTTAGTGAGGGTGTAAAGTAACAGTCACTCTCGTACACTGCTGAGAGGGCAGTTGGGAAGAACTCTCAAAATTACAAATGCACAAACCCTTTGACCCAGGGGGTCTACTTCTAGGAATTTACCCTACAGATACATTAATACATAAAATACATGACAATAATACAAAGATATTATTTGCAGCACTGCTTATAATTGCAAAAGATTGGAAACAAAATGCCTGAAAATAAGAAACTGGTTAAATAAACTGTAATTTATCCATTCAATGGAAATTTATGCAGCTATAAAAATGGATGAGGAAACACTTAATATCTGATATAGAATAATTACTAGGATATAATGACAAATGGAAGCGAGGAGGGAAAAAGGTGGAAAAAATATATATACAAATGTTTTTGCATAAGCGTAAAAGATGCCTGGGAAGATATGCAAGAACTGTATAAAACTGGGTGCCAATGACAAGAAAACCTGCGTGGCAAGGGGGAGGGTAAGAGGAAGACTTCACTATGTTGTTGCGCATATCCTTTTGTAAATTTTGAATTTTGAACTATGTAAAAGTTTTAACTCAAAAGACTTAAGTTATATTAAAGGGGTATATCATCAAGGCTCATTTCAGGGGGAGAGTTAAAGGCAATAATCTAAATAAACTACACAGTGCGCAGCAGATACTCAACAAATGGTTGTCGAAGAATGAGCAAACCTCGCCATTTGGTGGGGGGACTCGGTCCCTTGTCACAGTGGCTGGGCTCAACGCCACCGGTCCATGCTCTCCCTGGATGAGGTCCTTCAGCATTCAGCAAGGCCTCTCTCTGGCCTTCCCCACCATCCTTCTCGTATGTTTGAATCCTACATTAAACATGACTGGCTCAAACTCTATGTCCCAGCTGTAATTTTTTTTTTAAAGACAGAAAATTGAAACCTTGCTCTTATGGAGTTGGTATTAAGAAGACTGAGACAGGGAATGGCCTTTGAGAGACTGTCTTTAAGGCTTGGAAAACAAAAACAAAAACAAAATAGAATAACCCAGACTCTGAGACACACTGGAGACCCTGCAGACAGAATTTGCAGTGTGCACGCAGATTTCTTTACTGGACAAATGATGACAGCATCACTCCATTATTTTCAGGTGGAAGCAATGCTAAATGCCTAGCTGAGGATTCTAAGCATCAAATCACCAGAGGCATACTATCTCATTAGTCAAGTGAAAATGAGGCATTTCCCCTTATGCAGGAATGAACGTGGTGGGTTGGAACATAAGCGCGCCCCATCACCCCATCACATTCTAGCCCAGGGTCCTGCAGACTGGCCCCCGTCTGTGAACTGGGGTGTATTACTGGTCCACAGTGAGATAAGTACAGATATGGAAAGTGAGAGTATAGAATATTATATCTATTGAATCATATTTAAAAATTAAGCTTGCATTTTACATTTCATTTTTTATTTCATTATTTTTTCTAGTAATTCTTTTTTATTTTACTTTACAAAATGTCAGTCCAAAATAGATTAGAAATGTAAAAAACAAAATCACTGGTCCGACAGCAGAGCTATTTTGAGATGCAGCGTTCTGGTCTATGCTTTCATTTAGCCAGAATGACTATGCAGTCCCACTAGAAACTGTGGCGTCCTATGTGGCAGCCATGAACCACAGCGGCCACCGAGGACTTGAAAGCCAGCCAGTCTAAGTGGGATGTGCTGTAAGGGTAAAACACACTCCAGATTTCAAATCTTAGGACAAAAAAATGTACACTATCTCAATGTTTTAATAACGATGAAGTGTTGAAATGATAACATTTTGCGCATATTGGGCTAACCAAAATATCTATTAAAATTAATTTAATATGCTTCTTTATAATTTTTAATGTGGCTACTAGAAAATCAAAATTACTTATGTGGCTTATATTTGTGGCTCACGTCATATTTCTATTGGATAGTGCTGAGCGTTGCTCTAGATTTTTCTCCTGCTGCACCAGTTTTGAGGTGTCCAGTCTCACCATGTTCAGCTCAAATATCAGCTCTTCGGTAAAGCCTCTCACGAACCATGGAGAAGTCCCAACCATCCTCTCCTTCAGGTGCACTCCTAGAAGGCTTAGTACAAACCTTCATTTATATGTGCGTGTGTATGCAGGTCTGCATATATTTATACGTATTACGAAGATTGCCCTTCATAATGTGGGTGGGCCTCATTCCGTCAGTTGAAGGCCTGAGTAGAACAAAGGATAACCTCCCCAAGCAAGAGTGAATCCTGCCAGCGGACTGCCTTTGGACTTCATCTGCAACGCCAGCTCTTCCTGATTCTCCAGCAGACTGCCTTTGGACTTGAACTGCGATTTTTCCTGCGTCTCCAGCCTGCCAGCGTCCCCCCCATCAGATTTCAGACTGGCCAAGCTTCCACAAGTGCACGAGCCAATTCCTACCATAAATCATACATATCCATTGTATGAATGTACCACAGTTTGTTGATCCATTCATTAGCTAAAGGGCAATTGGGTGGTTTCCAGGTTTTGGTGATTATGAATAAAGCTGCTTTTCTATGCTATTTTTTTTTTAATCTTTTAAAGATTTTTATGTGAGCATAGTTTATATTTCTCCTGGGTAAATACATAGGAGTGGAATTGCTGGCAAACATATGATTAACTTTATAAGAAACTACCAATCTGATTTTCAAAGTGGCCGTACCATTTTGTGTTCCCACCAGCCATGTATGAGAGTTCCAGTGCCTTCTCACCTTTGCCAGCACAAGGTACTGCCTGATTTTTTTTTCATAAACCATTCTAATTAGTGAGTAGAGGTATCTCATTTTCACTTTATTTTTCATTTCCCCAATGACCAATGATGTCGAGCATCTTATTTGGCAACTGTATGTCTTCTTTCATGAAGTGTCCATTCAAATCTTTTGCCAATTTGGTTTTTATTGAGTTATTTTCCTAGTGTTGACTTTTGAGAGTTCTTTTTATATTCTGTATACAATTCCTCTGTCAGATAGGTGATTTGCAAATATTTTATCCTGGTCTGTGGCTTGTCTTTGCATCCTCTTAGTAGTGTCACTTCAGATCAAAAGTTTTCAATTTTGATAAAATCTGATTTATCCTATTTTTTTATGGATCATTTTTGTGGTGTCATATCTAAGAACTCTTTGCCCAACTCAAGGTCATAAAGATTTTCTTATACACTTTCTTCTAGAAGTTTTGTACTTTTATGCTTTACATTTAGGTCAGTGATACATCCTGAGTTAATTTTGCATGAGGTGTGATTTATGGGTCAAGATTTGTGTTTTTTTGCATATGGACCTCCAATTTTTCGAGCAATATTTGTTGAAAAGGCTATCCTTTCTCTAGTTAATTGCCTTCATGTCTTTTTCAAAGATGGATCTATGTGTACACTCTCTATTCTGTTTCATCTATTTGTCTATCTTTTCACCAATACAATATTGTCTTACAAACATAGGCATATCTCTTTTAGTGCACTTCGCAGATATTGTGTTTTTTACAAATTGAAGGTTTGTGGCAACCCTGCATTGATCAAGTCTGTTGGCGCCATTTTTCCAACAGCATTTGCTCACTTTGTGTCTCTGTGTCATATTTTGGTAATTCTCACAATATTTTAAACTTTTTCATTATTATTATATTTTTATGGTGATCTGTGATCAGTGACCTTTGACATTACTATTGTAATTGTTTTGGGGCGCCACAAACTGTACCCAGGTAAAATGGTGAAGTTAATCAATAAATATTGTGTGTATTCTGACATCTCCAGTGACCACCCATTCCCCCATCTCTCTCCCTCTCTTTGGGCCTTCCTATTTGCTGAGACACAACCATATTGAAATTAGGCCAATTAGTAACCCTACAATGGCCTCTAAGTGTTCAAGTGAAAGGAAGAGCTGCACATCTCTCACTGCAAATCAAAAGCTAGGAATAATTAAGCTTAGTGAGGAAGGTGTGTCAAAAGCCAAGATAAGCCAAAAGCTAGGCCTCTTGCACCAAAGAGGCAAGTTGTGAATGCAAAGGAAAAGTTCTTGAAGGAAATTAAAAGTACTAATCCAGTGAACACACAAATGAAAAGAAAGTGAAACAGCCTTATCGCCGATATGGTGAAAGTTTTAGTGGTCTGGATAGAAGATCAAACCAGCCAAACATTCCCTTAAGCCAAAACCTGGTCCAGAGCAAGGTGCTAACTCTCTTTAATTCTGTGAAGGCTGAGAGAGGGGAGGAAGCAGCAGAAGAGAAGTTTAAAGCTAGCAGAGGTTGGTTCGTGAGGTTTAAGGAAAGAAGTCACCTTCAGGGGCTGGCCCCGTGGCCGAGTGGTTAAGTTCGCGCGCTCCGCTGCAGGCGGCCCAGTGTTTCGTTGGTTCAAATCCTGGGCGCGGACATGGCACTGCTCGTCAGACCACGCTGAGGCAGCGTCCCGCATACCACAACTAGAAGAACCCACAACGAAGAATATACAACTATGTACTGGGGGGCTTTGGGGAGAAAAAGGAAATAATAAAATCTTTTAAAAAAAAAAAAGAAGTCACCTTCATAACATTAAAGTGCAAGGTGAAGCAGCAAGTGCCGATATAGAAGCCTCAGCAAAGTAGCCAGAAGATCTAGCCAAGATAATTAATGAAGGAGCTACACTGAACAACAGATTTTTAGTGTGGACGAAACAGCCTTTTATTGGAAGAAGATGCCATCTAGGACTTGCATAGCTAGAGAGGAGAAGTCAATACCTGGCTTCAAAGCTTCAAAGGACTAGCTGACTGTCCTGTTAGTGGCTAATGCAGCTGATGACTTTAAGTTGAAGCCAGTGCTCATTTACTGTTCTGAAAAATCCTAGGGTCCTTAAGATTTATGCAAAATCTACTCTGCCTGTGCTCCATAAATGGAACAACAAAGCCTGGATGACAGCACATCTGTTTACAACATGGTTTACTGAATATTTTAAGCCCACTGTTGAAACCTACTGCTCAGAAAAAAAAAGATTCCTTTCCAAATACGACTGTTCATTGACAATGCACCTGGTCACCCAATAGCCCTGATGGAGGTGTACAGCAGGATCAATGTTGTTTTCACGCCTGAAAACATTCTACAGCATTAGCCTGCAGAGCCATTCTGCATCCCATGGGTCAAGTAGTAATTTTGACTTTCAGGCCTTGTTATTTAAGAAATCCGCTTCATGAGGCTATAGCTCTCACAGATAGTGATTGCTCTGATGGATCTGGACGAAGTCAACTGAAAACCTCTGGAAAGGATTCACCATTCTAGATGCCATTAAAAATGTTTGTGATTCACGGGAAGAGGTCAAAATATCGACATGAACAAGAGATTGGAAGAAGTTGATTCCAACCCTCATGGATAACTTTGAGGAGTTTGACACTTCAGTAGAGGAAGTAACTGCAGATGTGGTGGAAACAGCAAGAGAGAATTAAACGTGGAACTTCAAGATGTGACTGAATTGCTGCGATCTCACCGTAAAACTTTAACTGATGAAGAGTTGCTTCTTATGGATGAGCAAAGAAACCGGTTTCTTAAGATGGACTCTACTCCTGGTGAAGATGCAGTGAAGACTGTGGAAATAACAACAAAGGATTTAGAATATTACATAAACTTCATTGATAAAACAGTGGCAGAGTCTGAGAGGACTGACTCCAAGTTTGAAAGAAGTTCTACTGTGGGTAAAACGCTATCAAACTGCATCGCATGCTACAGAGACATCGTTTGTGAAAAAGAGTCAATCACTGTGGCAAACTTCATTGTTGTCTTGTTTTAAGAAATTGCCACAGCTCCCCAGTCTTCAGCAACCGCATCCCTGATCAGTCAGCAGCCATCAATATTGAGGCAAGACCCTCCACCAGCAAAAAGGTTATGATTCGCTGAAGGGTTAGCATTTTTAGCAATGAAGTATTCCTCTAATGAAGGTATATACATTGTTATATAGACATAATATTATTGCACACTTACTAGACTATAGTATAGTGTAAATGTAACTTTTATATGCACTTGGAAACAAAAAAATTCATGTGACTTGCTTTATTGCAATATTCACTTTATTGGGGTGGTCTAGAATTGACCAGAAATATCTTCAAAGTATGCCTGTAGTCGTTTTATATAAGTCTGGAATCCTCCAACTTTTTCTTCTATTTCAGCCCTGTTTTGACTACTCCATTTCCTTTGCCTTTCCATATAAAATGTCAGCTTGTCAATGTCTACAAAACAATTCCTGTTAGAATTTTGACTAGGATTCTATTGGATCTATAGATCAATTTGGAGAGAACTGCCATTCTAACACTCTTAAGCCTTTCAATCCATGAACAAGGTATGTCTGCATTTGTTTATGTTTTCCTTGATTTCTTTCATCAGTGTTTGTGGTTTTCAGCACATATATCCTGCACATATTTTGCTGGATTTATACCTAAATATTTCTGTATATGTGTGTTCTTTTTAAAATTTTGAATTCCAATTGCTAGGGTAGAGAAATAGAATTGATTTTTATGTATTAACCTGGTACCCTGTTTCTTGGTAAACTTATTGTTCTAGGAGATTTTTTTTTTCATGGATTCTTTGGTTTTTTCCATATAGTCTTGTCTGTGAACAGAGAGTTCTATTACTTCCTTTTTAATCTGTATGCCTTTTGTTTCTTTTTCTTGCCTTATTCTACTGGAGAGAACTTCCAGTTAGTGATGAGAGAGGATATCTTGCTTCATTCCAGGCACTTTGGGGAAAGTATTCAGTCTTTCACCATTAAGTGTAGTAATAGCTATCAGACTTCGTAGCTGCCCTTCATCAGGTTAAGAAAATTCCATGCAGGGCTGGCCCTGTGGCCAAGTGGTTAAGTTCATGTGCTCTGCTTCAGCAGATTTGGGTTCATCGGTTTGGATCCTGGACATGGACCTACACACCACTCAGCAAGCCATGCTGTGGCAGTGTCCCACATGGAAGAACTAGAATGACCTACAACTAGGATGTATGACTATGCATTGGGGCTCTGGGGAGAAAAAAAGAAAGAAAGAAAATTCCATGCTATTCCTGTTTGCTGAGAGTTTTTATCATGAATGAATGTTGAATTTTGGCAAACGCTTTTTCTGCACCTACTGAGATGACAATATGGTTTTCTTCTTTAGTCTGTTAATATGATGAATGATACTGATTGATTTTTTAACACTGAACCAACCTTGCATTCCCAGGACAAACCCCGCTTGGTCGTGCTGTATTCTTATTGTTGAGTGATTTTACATCTCTGTTCATGAGGAATATTGGTCTGTAGCTTTCTTACTTGTAATGATCTTGGTTTTGATATCGGGGTAATGCTGGCCTCATAAAACAAACGGGAAAGTGTTCTATTTTCTGGACGAGAATGCATAGAAGTGGTATTATTTCTTAAATGTTTGAAAGAATTCACCCCTAAAACCATTTTGACCTGGAGTTTTCTTGGTTGGAAGGTTTTAAATTATGAATTCAACTTCCTTGGTAGGATACGCAGGTTAACTATTTCTTCTGCAGTACGTTTTGGTAGATTGTGTCTTTCGATGAATTGGCCCATTTCACCTAAGTTGTCAGAACTATGGGCATAGAGTTGTGGGCAGAATTCCCTTGTAAGATCCTAATGTCTCTTCTTTCATTCCTGATATTGGTGATTCAGGTCTTCTATCCTCTTTCTTTCATGACTTACAGGTTTATCAACTTTAATGAGCTTTTTAAGGAATGGCATTTTTAAAAAAGCATTTTAGCAGTTTTATTATTTTGAGTTAACAGGTTTTTCTTTCCACACTTCAAAGATGTCACTCCATTGTCTTCTAACTTGGGTGGTTTCTGGGTGAGAGTCCATCTGCCTCTAGGGGTGACTCAACAGGGAGCTTGCCTGACTGTATGTTAATACGTTCTGAAAGCAGTGCAGAGGAGGGTCTCTGCATAAATGATTCTCTCACACAGGAAACATTACTCCGGGGGTTGTGCAACATGGCCCTGGGTAAGATGCTTAGGCAGGGACCTGATCACATAGAGCTTTGTAAGCCAAGTCGGGAGTTTGGGTTTTATTTCAGAGTAATAGGAAGCCACTGGGGAGTTTTAAACAGCAAGAAGCATGATCTGATTTTAACTTTGTAAAGATCCATCTAACTGTTAGGAACTGAACTGTGCCCCACCCCCCTCCCCCCATTCATGTACTGAAGCCCTAACCCTGATGGTTACTATACCTGGAGACGGGGCCTTTAGAGACGTAACGAAGGTTAAGTGAGGTCATGAGTGTGGGCCCTAATCTGACAAGACTGTTGTCCTTATAAGAGGAGGAAGAAACACCAGAGATCTCTCTCTCCACGCAGTGTGAGGACACAGTGAGAAGGTGGCCATCTATAAGCCAGGAAGTGAGATCTCACCAGAGACCAACCCTGGCAGCATCTTGATCTTGGACTTCAGAACTGTGACCAAAAAAAACTCTGCTCTTTAAGGCACCTGGTCTGTGGCATTTTGATATGGCTGCCCTAGCAGACTGCTAACTACTGTGTGTAAATGGAAAGAAAGCAATCACTATTGGAAGCAAGGAGAGCGGTGAGCTTGGCTAGGGCAGCGGTAGCGGAGAGGATGGGAAGCAGACACACCTGGGCTCTGCTCTGGAGCACAGCCCACGGGACATGCCGGCGGATTGGAGCCGGAGGAAGAGGGAAATAAGGGAGTCAAACTCCAGATATATGAGTAGGGAAATAAATCAGGCCAACTTTCCATTTTTAGTTTGGACTTTAAGAAAAATCACTTGGCTGAAAATTAGAAACAAGCTTGAAGATGAATCAGAAGATATTTTCAGACAGAACAGTGATTGTATAGGTATTAATTATAATTTTATAATGTTATGTAATGTATTTTTACAATATAGCAGGATCCTACAATCTCACAGTAAACTGAGGCAACCGCGCCTGAAGGATACATAAGCCACTTTCCTCTAATTGCCAAAATAAGGCCCCTTCTGTGCTTCCTCCACACAGTACCAAATGACTCAGTCCCTCAGGGGAGGAAGAAGGCACGGGATAACACAGGTCTATATGGCTCTGAAATCATTTGGGCACACATGAGAATAATTATCATTGTAATGAGCTTCTGGAAATCTGTGAAGCCACCAGTTTGGAGCCAAATTGCAGCCCTAATTTTGCCCTCACATTTTCAGAGAACACCAGCTCTCTTAAGAGTAAGATTTCTAGTCCACAGCAGCAGCACAGCCTGCGTTAGCAGCTGAGAAAAACAGAAGGAATTAGCTTTTATACAGAAATGTTTTCTTGTTACCAAAAGTTTGCTTTCGTTTTGGTCATATTAAACAGCCTCTGTAACATGACACTGCACAACTAAGCCTCCAGATGCTTCTGTAGCTGACCTGCATTCTCTGCCCGGAATAAGAGTGTGTGTTCTTTTAAGAATAATTCTCTTTCCTCCTCACTCGGAGGAATAAAGCAGAGACAGAAGAGTGTCAAGGTTGTGGGAAGAGATGTACTGGATACTCTTAAATGAAGCAAACTGCCATTCTTTTAAAGCCACCCAATCAAAATTGAAACAGTAGCTTCGATTTACCCATATACTGACAGTATGGTTCTGACCTCTTGACTAATATCCAGCCTTACTAAGTCAGTCAACTAGCACAAACAACCATTGCTTTGCTGCATGGATATGCAATGTGCAACCCTTATTAGCAAATATTCCTGTTAAATTCATTTCTAAAATTTTCCTATCCAAGACTAATTATGTAAATGCTCTTTATTTTTTTGATTGGCACCTGAGCTAACATCTGTTGCCAATCTTTTTTTTCTTCTTCTTCTTCTCCCCTGAACCCCCCAGCACATAGTTGTATATTCTGGTTGTGAGTACCTCTGGTTGTGGCATGTGGGACGCCACCTCAGCATGGCCTGATGAGCGGTGCCATGTCTGCGCCCAGGATCCAAACCCGTGAAACCCTAGGCTGCAAAGCAGAGTGCGTGAAATTAACCACTTGGCCACGAGACTGGCCCCTGTAAACTGTTTTCTTAATCACAACTATAAACTCCTTGTAGATTAAATATTTATACCAAGAAATATGCATCATAATGAGTATCATACCAAAAATGTGTTGGGGGGCTGGCCCCATGACACAGCAGTTAAGTTCGTGTGCTCCGCTTCAGCAGCCCAGATCCTGGGCACAACCTACCTGCTGCTTATCAAGCCATGCTGTGGCAGGTGTCCCACATATAAAGTAGAGGAAGATGGGCATGGATGTTACCTCAGGGCCAATCTTCCTCAGCAAAAAGAGGAGGATTGGTGGCAGATGTTAGCTCAGGGCTAATCTTCCTCAAAAAAAAGAAAAAAAATGTATTTTGGCTTATTGATGCATTTCAGGACCAAGTAATATCACTGTATAATGTTTGGAGCATTATTTTTTCTGGTGTCACATCTAGAATATATAATCTCGGTATTCATCCTAACTGCAACCTGGCAGTACTGGCAAAATTCAAACAATATCCACCACTGTTCTTGTATTCCTGGTTCGTATCCATGTAAGAGAGTCATCCAGTTTCTACTTTTCTGTCACGTAAGGCTAAGGCCTCTTCACTCCAGTGAACAGGGTGTTATGATCTAAGGTAGCTTTCAGAGGAAGAAACCAAGCACAGACATAGACACGCAAAATTATTTCCATTAAACCTAAAAAATATATAAAATGTCCTGATTCAGGAGTTTCCTGCTATCTAATGTTTTTAGATCAAAAGACTTTATTTTTTAAGGAAAACTTAGAACCACGTTTCCAGTTGTTCTGTTTCTAGATCAGTAATTAGAATGCCTGCCTGAGCTGTAATTAACATAAGCCCATAATGACCTAGTGCACACAATTGGCATTTTCTTGAGACATGAAAAGTAGCTTCCTGGCAATGGATACTTGTCACTACATTCAAAATTAATTATTTTACTCATGTTCTTAGGGGGAAAAACAACAAAAGATGGCTTTATTCATTAAGATCAGTATAAAGAACTTTTATTTTATAGTATGCTAAAAAAAAAAAAAAAACCACCAGAATGCCTTTTTCAGTTAACATATTTGTTGTTAAAATTATTTTTAAAAGTCCAAAGACATACCTTTTTCATGGATAATTATAAGGTTATCAATATTAATCTCGTTTATAGAGTAATAGATGAAAACCAAAGTTTACTAATAAAATCCAAATTTAAAGGGTTAAAAAATTATAAACTTAAGTCATTTTATGACTTCTAGATAAAAATATTTAAGAAATAATGGCTTCTGCTTCCAGCCAAGATGGAGTAACATGGACTAGAATTACTCTCCCACTTAAAATAACTAAAATACCAGACAAACTGTATGAAAAAAGTTTCATGACATTGGACATAAAGAAAAAAAGAAGTGAGCCCTGAGAGATGGGAAGGAAATGCAGTGAGCCCTGTTTCCCAGCTGCCCTGGGGGAAGGCGGACCAGGCAGAGACGAGAGGACTTCCTGAGCCAAGAAGATGGAGACTAAGGCACTACAGCTTGCAAGGCAGAAAGCTGGAAAGGAGAGAAGGGCACAAACAGTGGGGAGTTAGATCTTGTTTTTTAATCCATCCTGCCATCTCTGCCTTTTAATCGCAGAGTTTAATCCATGTTTCTTTAAAGCAATTGCTAATAAAGGACTTACTTCTGCCATTTTGCTATTTGTTTTATATACATCATATCTTTTTGTTCCTCAATTCCTCCATTACTGCCTTTTTTAGTGTTTAGTTTATCTATTCTAGACACTATTTTGATTTTCTTCTTATTTACTTTTCTGTATATTTTTTAGTTCTTTTAAAGATGAAAATTAACATCTTAAATTTATAGCAATCTAGTTTGAATTAGTACCAACTTAGCTTCGCTAGCGTACAGAGTCTCCGCTCCTCTCCATCTCTGTCCCTCCTTTGTGTTGTAATTGTCATAAATGACATCTTTATACATTGTGTGCCCATTGCATTGATTTATAATTATTGCTTTATGCGTTTGTCCCTTAAATCATATATAAAATAAAATGACCAAAAAATACAATAGTAGCTTTTCTATTTACCTAAGTTGTTAACTTTATCCTTGTTCTTTATTTCTTCCTATGGCTTTGAGTTACATCTAGTGTGCTTTCATTTAAGCCTGAATTTTCCCTTTAGCATTTCTTGAAGGGCAGGTCTATAAGTGGCTAACTGCCTCCGCTTTTGTTTATCTAGGAAAGCCCTCTTTGTCCTTCATTTTTGGAGGATAGTGTTGCCAGGTACAATATTCTTGCTTGACAGGTCTTTCTCTTTTAGCAGTTTAAATGAGTTACCCACTGCCTCTGGCATGCACGTCTGATGAGAAATTGGCCGTTAATCTTGTGGAGGATTCCTTGTATGTGATGAGTCACTTTTCTCTTGGTGCTTTGAAGACTCTCTCTTTGGCATTGACGGTTTTATTATAATAGGTCTTGATGTGAATCCTTTTATGTTTGCCCTATGTGGGGTTCATTGAGCTTCTTGGATGTGTATATTTGTAACTTTAACCAAATTTGAGAAATTTTCAGCCACTATTTCTTCAAATATTTTTTCTGCCCCTTTCTCTCTCCTCTCTCATTGGATTTCCTTTATGCTTAAGGTGGGAAGCTGGATCAGGTCCCATGAGTCTGTGAGGTTCTGCCCACTTTTGTTTTTTTTTTCTGCTCTCCAGACTGGGTAATCTCAATTGACCTATCTTCAAGCTTATTGATCCTTTCTTCTGTCTATTTAAATCTATTGTTATGCCCCTCCAGAGAATTTTTAATTGTTAGAATTTTCAGTTCTAAAATTTCTATTCAGTTCCTTTTTATGGTTTTTATCTCTTTATTGATATTCCCTAGTTGGTGAGATATTATTCTCCTGCTTTCCTTTACTTCTTTGTCTATGATTTTATTGATCTCTTTCAGCACATTTAAGATAATTTAAAGTCTTTTTCTAGTAAGTTCAATGTCTGTGCTTCCTTGGGGAGAATTACTGTTAATTTCCTTTTTTCCCCTAATAATAGGTCAAACTTTGTTTCTTTCATGCATCATAATTTTTTTGAAACCTGGAGATTTTGAATATTATAATGTGGCCACTCTGGAAATCAGATTCTTCTCTCTCCCCTGGGTCTGATGCTACTGCTTTTGGGAAGGTTATAGTTGCTTGTTTAGTGACTTTTCTAAACTAATTTTGTAAAGACTAAATTCTTTGCCATTAGTGACTACTGAAGTTTCTGATATATAAGCTTATTGGTCAGCGAGTGATTTGGCAGAGACTTCTTTGGGTGACTTGAGCCAACATCATCACCATCAGCAGCAGCAGCAGCAGCAGCATCTCCCAATCTTCGCAGATTGGTTCTGTGTTAGGGCACTTCTTCAGTGCTTAGCAAAGCTGTTTACAACTCTTCATTTCTAGCTTACGGAGCCTAAAGGTCAGTTGGAGGGGAAAGCTTAGGATCTTCTCAGGTCTTTTTTGAGCATGCCTCCTGTGCTGTGTATGTGTGTGGCTTTCCAGATTCCCCATATACCTGAGATGTTTTCAAAGCCCTTATTCCCCTGTCTCCTTCCCCAGCTTCTTCTTTCCCAGGATTTTCAGTGTATCTGCTGCTTGTCCCAACTGTGCTCTCTTACCCAAGGCAGCTATAGTTAGCATATTTGCCATTAAATGCTTTTGACAAATGCTGTGCAGGAATCTCCTTTGGCTCTGAGAAAGCTGGAGGAAAGAAAGCCAAGCCCTTGAGTGGATTCCTCAGGGAGTCACCAGACAGATCAAAACACATAACCACAGTTCTGGGAGAATAAGGTCCAAATTACCTCCTCTGAACCAGAAGCTGCACAAAGAACACAGATTTCTGTCTTCATAGCCACTGCCAGCTGGGGAGTAAGATATGGTACACAGGTAAATTAAATGCCAGAGGGCTCTCTTACTGAAATTCAGCAGCTTCTCTCTTCATTATGCATTCCCTCCATTGTTTCAAGTTTTTTGTTAGATTCTAAACATCAAGAAAGTGGATTCTGAAAGTTTTTGCCAGTTTAATCACTGTTTTAGTAGGGGGTGAGGCTTTGGAGTTCCCTAATTCACTATTTTTAGTGACGTCACTCATGGGTAACTAATTTTGACAAAGGCACAAACTCAACTTGATGGACATCTGCATGCAAAACAATGAACTTCAATCCATACTCTACACCATACAAAAAACTAACTCAAAATGGAACATAAACTAAATTTAAAACGTAAAACAATGAAACATCTAAAAAAAAAAACAAATCAGAAAATCTGTTGCCTTGGATTAGGCAAAGGTTACTCAGCTATAACTTCAAAAGCATCATCAATAAAAGAAAAAAATTTATAAATTGGACTTCATCAAAATTTAAAACTTCAGCTTTTCAAAAGATATAGTTAAAATTTGGCAAACATAAGCTACAGTTTGGGAGAAAATATCAGCAAATCATATAGCTGATAAGGGACTCATATCCAGAATATGTAAATACTCAAAACTCAATAATGAGAAAACAACTCAATTTTTTAATTGCAAATATTTGACAAAACACTTCAATGAAGAATATATATGGAGATATAAAATATATATAAAGATATAATAAGTATATATTAAGTAATAATAAGAATATAATGCAGAATATAAAAATAGGACATCAGCAAGATGATATTTAGTAGATCTCAATCTAGGCCCCACAAAAACAATAATCTAACAATTACTCACAGACTAAAATAGCTCTGCAAGGGCTCTGGAGTACAATTAAGAGTACCCAGTGGAGCACAAAAACCGAAGAGGGTTGCAAAGTGTAGGAAGCATTTTACCTGTGTCACTCCATCCCCAGACTGGTACTGCTTGGTGCCAAGAGAGCCCCTCAGCTGTAACTTCCCTGCAGAGGAAAAGGACAGCAAGAGGACCCCAGCAGGCTTTGCCACTGAGGACCCTGGCAACACTTGAGCTTGATACTTCAATACTGAAGACTTCATTGCTGAGGAACCCTTCAGTCTTTGCTGATACCCCAGCTGACAGAGCTACCCAGATCCAGAGCCATTACTGAAACCCCCTCCCCAGGGACAGAGACACTGCTGTGTCTCCCCAGGGTTGGAGATGCTGTACCCCATGCCCCAGCTCTGGTGCTGTCACACATGTGCCTTGGACCTGGAGCCACTGCACCTACCTCTGAAACAAGAAGCCCTGCACATCCCAAGAGAACTGCAGAGAACTGGTGCTCTCATGCACCCCTGGAAGCAGTGTCCCCATACCTAGTTCCAGACTCAGCACCATCATGCATGCCACCCAGCCAGCACCCTCATGCTGATGCATAGGTGGAAGGCCTTTTCTTTTTTTTTTTAAAGATTTTATTTTTTTCCTTTTTCTCCCTAAAGCCCCCCGGTACATAGTTGTATATTCTTTGTTGTGGGTCCTTCTAGTTGTCGCATTTGGGACGCTGCCTCAGCGTGGTTTGATGAGCAGTGCCATGTCCGCGCCCAAGATTCGAACCAACGAAACACTGGGCCGCCTGCAACAGAGCAAGCGAACTTAACCACTCGACCACGGGGCCAGCCCCTGAAGGCCTTTTCTTGACCAAAGTCAGCCCATACAGTCTGAAAGATATGACTGCTCCTTCAAATGCAGACACCAACTCGAGGCTACGGGAACACGAAAAATCAAGAAAACATGACACCACCAACGGAACACAACAAATTTCCAGCAAGTGATCCTAAAAAAAATAGAGATACACAAATTGGCTGACAAAGAATTCAAAATAATTGTTTTAAAGAAGCTCAGTAAGCTACAAGGAAACATAGACAACTGAATGTTGAACAAAATGGTAAGTTCAGCAAAGCGATAGAAATCATAAAAAAGAATCAGACATAAATTCTGAAGCTGAAGAATACAATTAAAGAAACAAAAAATGCAATAAAGAACTTCAACATCAGAATGGATCAAAAAGGGGAAAGAATCAGTGAACACAAGGACAGCTCATTTGAAACTATCCATTCAGAGGAGGAAAAAGAAAAAAGAATGAAAAATAAGGAAGAAAGCCTGTGGGATCTATGGGATATCATCAAGTGAATCAATATAAACATTGTAGGAATAACAGAATGAGAAGAGAGAGAAAAGGGCAGAAGCTTAAATAATGACCAAAAAATTCTCAAATCTGGGGAAGAAAATAGACACCTAGATGAAGAATCCCAAAAGACCCCAAATAAGTTGTACATAAAGAGGTCTACATCAAGGCACCCTACAATTAAATCATCAAAACTCAAAAACAAAGAGAAAATTTTGAAAGCAGCAAGCAAAAGGGACTTCTCACATATAGGGGGCTTCCCCCCCACCACCATAAGACAATCAGTGGATCTCTCAGCAGATACCTTACAGGCCAGGAGAGAGGGGGATGATATATTCAAAGTACTGAAAGAAAAAACCTGCCAGCCAAGAATACTATACTTGGCCAAATTATCCTTAAAAATGAAAGAGAGAAAGTCTTTCCCAAATGAAAATAACTGAGGGAGTTCTTCACCGTTAGACCTGCCTTACAAGAAATGCTCAAGAGAATTGTTCAAACTGAAATGAAAACACACTAAAAGTAACATGAAAGCATATGAAAGCATAAATCTCACTGGTAATAGTAATTATATAGACAAACACAGAGTAATGTAACACCGTAATTGTGGTGTGTAAATTACTTCTAACCGAAATATAAAAGTTAAAGGACAAAAATATGTTAACAGATGCACATAAAAAGAAGCAACCCCTGAGAAAAACACAAAATGTATTGGGGGAGAGTAAAAGTGTAGAGTTTCTATATGCGATTAAAGTTATTAACTTAAAGTAGATGGCCATAACGACAAGATATTTCATGCAAGCTTTGAGGTAACTACAAAGAAAAAACCTATAATAGACACACAAAAGATAAAGAAAAAGAATCAAATCAAATTGCTACAAAAAATCATCAAATAACAAAGGAAGACAGCAAGAAAGGAAGAGAGGAACAAAATAACTCCAAAACAGATAGAAAACAATTAACAAAATGGCAATAGTAAGTTCCCACCTATCAACAATTGCTCTTAATGTAAATGGTTTAAACTTACAATTCAAAAGGCATTTAGACAATCCTGATCAAAATCCCAATGACATTCTTCACAGAAATAGAACGAAGAATCCAAAACTTCATATGGAACAAAGAAGACCCCAAATAGCCAAAGTGATCCCGAGAAAAAAGAACAAAACTGGAGGCATCACAATCCCTGACTTCAAAACATACTACAAAGCTGTAGTAATCAAAACAGCATGGTACTGGCACAAAAACAGACAAGCAGATCAATGGATCAGAATTGAAAGCCCAGAAATAAAACCATACATCTATGGACAGTTCATCTTTGACAAAGGAGCCAGGAACATACAATGGAGAAATGAAAGTCTCTTCAATAAATGGTGTTGGGAAAACTGGACAGCAACATGCAAAAGAATGAAATGAACATAATCTTGCACCATATACAGGAATTAACTCTCAATGGATTAAAGATTTGAGTGTAAGACCTGAAACCATAAAACTCCTAGATGAAAATATAGGCAGTACACTCTTTGACACTGGCCTCAGCCACATCTTTTTGAATATCATGTCTACTCTGGTAAAGGAAACAAAAGAAAAAGTTAACAAATGGGACTACATCAGACTAAAAAGTTTCTGCAAAGCAAAGGAAACCATCAACAAAATAGAAAGACAACCCACAAACTGGGAGAAAATATTTGCAAATCATTTATCAAATAAGTGGTTGATCTCCAAAGTATGTAAAGAACTCACAGAACTAAACAACAACAACAAAACAACCTGATCAAAAAATGGGCAGAGGATATGAACAGATATTTTTCCAAAGAAGATATACAGATGGCCAACAGACACATGAAAAGATGCTCAACATCACTAATCATTAGGGAAATGCAAATCAAAACTAAGATGAGATATCACCTTACACCTGTCAGAATGGCTGTAATTACCAAGACAAAAACCAACAAATGTTGGAAAGGATGTAGAGAAAAGGGAACACTCATACACTGCTAGTGGGAATGCAAACTGGTGCAGCCACTATGGAAAACAGTATGGAGATTCCTCAAAAAACTAAAAAGAGAACTATAATATGACTCAGCTATCCCACTACTGGGTATCTACCCAAACAACTTGAATTCAACAATCCAAAGGAATATATGTACCCCTTTGTTCATTGCAGCACTATTCACAATAGCCAAGATGTGGAAACAATCCAAGTGCCCATCAACCGGTGATTGGATAAAGAAGATGTGGTATATATATATATATATATATATGTGTGTGTGTGTATATATACACACACACACACACACACACACACGCACACAATGGAATACTACTTAGCCATAAAAAAAGACAAAATCATCCCATTTGCAACAACATGTTTGGACCTGGAGGGTATTATGCTAAGTGAAACAAGCCAGACTGAGAAAGACAAACACCATATGATTTCACTCATATGTGGAATATAAACAAATACATGGACAAAGAAAAAAGTTCAGTGGTTACGAGGGGAACGGGGGTGGGGGTTGGGCACAGGGGGGTGAAGGGGAGCACTTGGGTAGTGACAGACAAGAAATAATGTAGAATTGAAATTTCACAATTACGTAAACTATTATGAATCTCAACTTTTTTAAAAAGGTATTTAGAGTGGATTAAAAAAAACAAAATTCAGTGATATGCTGTCTACCAGAGACTCACTTTATTTATTTAGTTAGTTTTTGGGTTTTATTACTATTTTAAAAAATTATTTTATTAAGGTCACATTGGTTTATAACATTGTGTAATTTCAGGTGTACATTATTATATATCAGTTTCTGTATAGACTGCATCATGCTCACCACCAACAGTCTACTTTTTATCCATCACCATACATATCTGCCCCTTTACCTCTTTCACCCTCCCCCCACGTCCTTCCCCTCTGGTAACCACTAATCTGTTCTCTTTGTCCGTGTATTTGTTTATCTTCCACATATGAGTGAAATCATATGGTGTTTGTCTCCGTCTGCCTTATTTCACTTAACATACCTTCAAGGTCCATCCGTGTTGTTGAAAATGAGATGATTTTGTCTTTTTATGGCTGAGGAGTATTCCATCGTGTATATATATACCACATCTTCTTTATCCATTCATTGGTTGATGGGCATGTAGGTTAGTTCCACATCTTGGCTATTATGAATAAAGCTGAGATGAACATAGGGGTGCATAAATTGCTTTGAGTTGTTGATTTCGTGTTCTTTGAATAAATACCCAGTAGTGGGATAACTGAATCATGTGGTATTACTATTTTTAATTTTTTGAGGAATCTCCTTATTGTTTTCCATAGTGGTTGCACCAGTTTCCATTCCCACCAACAATGTATGAGGCTTCCCTTTTCTCTACATCTCCTCCAACATTTGTAATTTTTTGTCTTGGTAATTATAGCCATTTTTTAAAATTTTTTTATTACAATTATGATAGTTTACAACCTTGTGAAATTTCAGTTGTACATTATTGTTAGTCATGTTGTAGGTGCACCACTTCACCCTTTGTGCCCTCCCCCCAGTCCCCCTTTCCCCTGGTAACCACCGATCAGTTCTCTTTGTCTATATGTTAACTTCCACCTATGAGTGGAGTCATACTTATTTCACTTACCATAATACCCTCAAGGTCCATCCATGTTGTTGTGAATGGCACGATTTTGTCCTTTTTTATGGCTGAGTAGTATTCCATTGTATATATATACACCACATCTTCTTTATCCAATCATCAGTTGCTGGGCACTTAGGTTGGTTCCATGTCTTGGCTAATGTAAATAATGCTGCGATGAACATAGAGGTGCATGGGACTTTTGGAATTTCTGATTTCAGCTTCTTAGGATAGACACCCAGTAGTGGGATGGCTGGGTCATAAGGTATTTCTATTTTTAACTTTTTGAGAAATCTCCATACTGTTTTCCATAGTGGCTGCACCAGTTTGCATTCCCACCAATAGTGTATGAGGGTTCCTTTTTCTCCACAACCTCTCCAACATTTGTCACTCTTGGTTTTGGTTATTTTTGCCATTCTGACAGGTGTAAGGTGATATCTTAGTGTAGTTTTGATTTGCATTTCCCTGATGATTAGTGATGATGAGCATCTTTTCATGTGTCTATTGGCCATCCTTATATCTTCTTTGGAGAAATGTCTGTTCATGTCCCCTGCCCATTTTTTGATCGGGTTGTTTGATTTTTTGTTGTTGAGCTGTGTGAGTTCTTTATATATTATGGATATTAACCCTTTGTCAGATAAATAACTTGTAAATATTTTTTCCCAATTAGTGGGCTGTCTTTTTGTTTCAATTCTGTTTTCCCTTGCCTTGAAGAAGCTCTTTAGTCTGATGAAGTCCCATTTGTTTATTCTTTCTATTGTGTCCCTCATCTGAGGAGTTATGGTGTCCAAAAAGATTCTTTCGAAACTGATGTCAAAGAGTGGGTAATTATAGTCATTTTGACAGGTATAAGGTGATACATCATTGTAGTTTTGATTTGCATTTCCTTAATGATTACAGATGTTGAATATCTTTTCATGTGCCTGTTGGCCATCTGTATATCTTATTGGGAGGAATGGCTGTTCATGTCCTGTGTCCATTTTTTTTATCAAGTTGCCTGTTTTTTTGTTGTTGAGTTGTATGAGCTCTTTATATATTTTGTAAATTTAACTGCTTGTTAGATATATGACTTGCAAATATTTTCTTCCAGTTGGTGGGTTGTCTTTCTATTTTGTTGATGTGCAGAAGCTTTATACTCTGATGTAGTCCAATTTGTTTATTTTTTCTTTTGTTTCCCTTGCCTGACTACACGTGGTATTTCAAAAGGTGCTGCTAAGACCAATGTCAAAGAATGTACTGCCTATATTTTCTTCCAGGAGTTTTATGGTTTCAGGTCTTACATTCAAGTCTTTAATCCATTTGAGTTAATTTTTGTGTATGTGTAAGATAATGGTCTACTTTCAGTCTTTTGCACGTAGCTGTCCAGTTTTCCTAATGCCATTTATTGAAGAGACTTTCCTTTCTCCAATGTATGTTCTTGGCTCCTTTATCAAAGATTAGCTGTGCAGAGATGTGTTGTTTTATTTCTGGGCTTTTGACTCTATTCCATTGATCTGTGTGTCTGTTTTTCTGCCAGTACCATGATGTTTTGATCACTGTAGCTTTGCAGTATATTTTGAAGTCAGGGAGTGTGATGCCTCCAGCTTTGTTCTTTTTTCTCAGGATTTCTTTAGCTATTTGGGGTCTTTTGTCACCCTATTTGAATTTTAGGATTCTTTGTTCTATTTCTGTGAAGAATGTTATTGGGATTCTGACTGAGATTGCATTGACTCTGTAGATTGCTTTAGGTAAAATGAATATTTTAACTATATTTATTACTCCAATCCATGGGCATTGAATATCTTTCCATTTCTTTATGTCATCATCAATTTCCTTCAATAATGTCTTATAGTTTTCATTGTATATGTCTTTCATCTCCTTAGTGAAATTTATTCCCAGATATATTATTCTTTTTGTTGAGATTGTAAATAGGATTGTATTCTTGAGTTCTCTTTTTTTTTTTTTTAAAGATTGGCACCTGAGCTAACTGTTGCCAATCTTCTTCTTTTTTTTTTTTTTCTGCTTTTTCTCCACAAGTCCCGCCAGTATATAGTTGTATATTTTACTTGTGGGTCCCTCTAGTTGTGGCATGTGGGATGCCACCTCAGCATGGCCTGATGAGCAGTGCCATATCCACAACCAGGATCTGAACAGGTGAACCCCGGGCCGCCGAAGCAGAGCACGCAAACTTAACCACTCAGCCACAGAGCTGGCCATTGAGTTCTCTTTCTGTTAGTTTGTTATTAGAGTGTAGAAATGCAACTGATTTTTGTATGTTGATTTTGTACCCTACAACTTTGCTGTAGTTGTTGATTATTTCTAATAGTTTTCTAAAGGATTCTTTAGGGTTTTCTATATATAAAACGATGTCTGCAAACAGTGAGAGTTTCACTTCTCCACTCCCTATTTGGATTCCTTTTACTTCTTTTACTTGCCTAATTGCTCTGGTCAAAACCTCCAGTACTACGTTGAATAAGAGTGGTGAGAGTGGGCACCCTTGTCTTGTTCCTGTTCTCAGATGGATGGCTTTCAGTTTATCCCCGTTGAGTATGATGTTGGCTGTGGGCTTGTCATCTATGGCCTTTATTATGTTGAGGCATTTTCCTTCTATACCCATTTTATTGAGAGTTTTTATCATAAATGGATGTTGGATCTTGATGAAATGCTTTCTCTGCATCTATTGAGATGATCACATGGTTTTTATTCCTTGTTTTGTTAATGTGGTGTATCACATGGATTGATCTGCAGATGTTAAACGATCCCTGCATCACCCCACCTGATCAAGGTGTATGATCTTTTTAATGTATTGCTGTACTCGGTTTGCCAATATTTTGTTGAGGATTTTTGCATCTATGTTCACCAGCAATATTGGCCTGTAATTTTCCTTCTTTGTGTTGTTCTAGTCTGGCTTTGGGATCATGGTGACATTGGTCTCATAAAATGTATTAGGAAGTGTTCCATATTCTTAACTATTTGGAATAGCTTGAGAAGGATAGGTATTACATCTTCTTTGAGTGTTTAGTAGAATTCTCCAGAGAAGCCATTTGGTCCTGGACTTTTATTTTAGGGGAAGTTTTTGATTACTGTTTCAATCTCTTTACCTGTTATTGATCTATTCAGATTCTCTCTTTCTTCTTGATTCAGTTTTGGGAGGTTGTATGAGTCTAAGGATTTATCCATTTCTTCTAGATTGTCCAGTTTGTTGGCATATAGTTTTTCATAGTATTCTCTTATAATCCTTTGTATTTCTGTTGTAATTTATCCTCTTTCATTTGTAATTTTGTTTATTGAGGCTTCTCTCTTTTTTCTAATGAGTCTGGCTAAGCGTTTGTCAATTTTATTTATCTTCTCAAAGAACCAGCTCTTAGTTTCATTGAACCTTTCTCTTGTTTTTTTAGTCTCTATTTCATTTATTTCTGCTCTAATTTTTATTATTTCCCTAGTGCTGTTTTTGGTCTCTGTTTGTTCCTCTTTTCCTAGTTCTGTTAGGCGTAGTTTGAGATTACTTATTTGAGATTGTTTTGTTTGTTGAGGTAGGCCTGTATTGCTATAAATTTCCCTCTTAGTACTGCTTTTGCTGCATCCTGTAAGACTTGGTATGTTATGTTTTCATTTTCATTTGTCTTCACATATTTTTTATTTCTCTTTTGATTTCTTCATTGATCCAATGATTGTTCAGTAGCATGCTGTTTAATCTCTACATATTCCTGCCTTTCCCAGCTTTTTTCTTGTACTTGATTTTTAATTTCACAGCATTGTGGTTGGAAAAGATGCTTGATATGATTTCAGTCTTAAATTTATTGAGGCTTGCCTTGTTTCCCAACATAAGGTCTACCTTTGAGAATGTTCCATGTGTACTTGAGAAGAATGTGTATTCTGCTGTTTTTGGATGTAATGTTCTATGTATATCTATTAAGCCCATCTGGTCTAGTGTTGAATTTAAGGCCACTATTTCCTTGTTGACTTTCTGTCTGAACAATCTATCCATCGATGTAAGTAGGGTGTTGAGGTCCCATACTATTATTGTGCTGCGGTCAACTTCTTCCTTTATGTCTGTTAATAGTTGCTTTATATACTTTGGTGCTCCTGTGTTAGGTGCATATATATTCATAAGTGTTATGTCCCCTTGGTGGAATGTCCCTTGTATCATTATATACCGCCCCTCTTTGTCTCTCATTGTCTTTTTTATCTTGACGTCTGCTTTGTCTGATATAAATATGGCAACACCTGCTTTCTTTTGCTTGTCAAGTGCTTGGAGTATTGTCTTCCATCCATTCACTGGGAGCCTATGTTTGTCTTTAGAGCTGAGATGTGTTTTTTGGAGGCAATATATTGTTGGGTTTTGCTTTTTAATCCATCCTGCCACTCTGTGTCTTTTGATTGGAGAATTCAATCCATTTACATTTAGAGTGATTATTGATGTATGAGGGCTTAATACTGCCATTTTATCTCTTGTTTTCCAGTTGTTCTATATTTCCAGTTTCTGTTCCCTTGTATTTCTGACTGCCATTTCAGTTGGGCGGTTTTCTATGATGGTTTTCTCAGTGTTTTCTTTATTTATGATTTGTGTCTCTGCTCTGATTTTTTATTTTTAAAGATTGGCATCTGAGCTAACATCTATTGTCAATCTTCTCTTTTATTCTTCTTCTCCCCAAAGCCCCCCAGTATACAGTTGTATATTCTAGTTGCAGGTCCTTCTGGTTGTGCCATGTCTGCTCTGATTTTTTGTTTAGTGGTTACCGTGAGGTTTGTACAAAAGATCTCATAGATGAGATAGTCCATTTTCTGATATCTTCTTATCTCCATTAGCCTAAGAAGGTGCACCAATGGTCTTCTTTACAGAAATAGAAAAAACAATCTTAAAATTCATGTGAAACCACAAAAGACCCCCAATAACCAAGCAATCTTTGAGAAAGAAGAATAAAGCTGGAAGTACCACACTTCCTGATTTCAAAATATATTGCAAAGTTACAGTAACCAAAATAGTACTGTACTGGCATAAAAACAGACACATAGACCAGTGGAACAGAATGGAGAGCCCAGAAACAAATTCCTGCATCTATGGTCAATTATCTTCAGTAAGACTGCCAAAAACTCACAATGGGGAAAGAACAGCTTCTTCAATAAAAAGTGCTAAGAAAACTGCATATCCACATGCTGAAGGAAGGAAGTCAATTCTTATCTTTCATCATACACAAAAATAAACTCAAAATGGATTAAAGACTTAAACATAAGACCTGAACCATAAAATTCCTAGAAGAAAACATAAGAGAAAAAATCTTCTTGACATTAGCCTGAGCAATGATTTTTTTGGATATGACGCCAAAAGCACAGGCAACAAAAGCAAAAATTGACAAGTGGGATTGAAGCAAACTAAAAATCTTCTGCACAGAAAAGGAAACATTCAACAGAGTGAAAAGGCAACCTATGAAATGGGAGAAAATATTTTCAAACCCTGTATCCAATTAGGAGTTAATATCCAAATTACAAAGGAATTCATCAACTCAGTAGCAAAAAACATAACCCAATTGAAAAAATGAGCAAAGGACCTAATAAACGTTTCTCAAGAGAAGACATACAAATGGCCAGCAGGTACATAAAAAAGTGCTCAACATCACTAATCAACAGAGAAATGCAAATCAAAATCACAATGAGATATCACCTCACACCTGTTAGAATGGGTGTTATCAAAAGATACTAAGTGTTGGAGAGGTTGTGGAGAATAGGGAACTCTCATACACTGTTGGTGGGAACATAAATTGGTACAGCCATTATGGAAATCAGTGTGGAGGTTCCTCAAAAAATTAAATAGAATGACCACGTGGTCCAGCAATCCCGTTTCTAGTTATGTATCTAAAGGAAATGAAATCAGTATCCGAAAGAGGTATTTGCACTCTCATTCATTGCAGCACTATTCACAATAGCCTAGGTATGGAAACAACCTAAATGCCCACTGACAGATGAATGGATGGAGAAAGTGTGGAACAAAATGGAACACTATCCAGCCTAAAGAAAGAAGGAAATCTGTCATTTGTGACAACACGGATGAACCTAGAGGACATTACAGTAAATGAAATAAGCCAGACACAGAAAGACAAATAGGCATGATCTTATTTATATTTGGAATCTAAAATAGTCAAACTCATAGAAGCAGAAAGTAGAATGGTGGTTGTCATGAGCTGGAGAGAGGGGTAAATGGGGAGATATTGGTCAAAGGGTGCAAAGTTTCAGTAATGCAAGATTGGTAAGTTATGGAGAAACACTGGACACCATTGTGACTAGTTAGCATAGTTATCAATGTGACTAGTAGTATAGTTAACAATACTGAATTGCGTACTTGAAATTTGCTAAGACAGTAAATCTTAAGTGTTCTCATCACAAAAAAGAAAAAGGAAGGAAGGGAAGGAGGGAGGGAAAAAGGAAATGGTAACTATGTGAAGTGATAGACATGTTAATTAGCTTGATTGTGGTGATTTTTTCACAATGTATACATATATCAAAACATCAAACTGTACGTCTTAAATATGTACAATTTTTATCTGTCAATTATCCTTCAATAAAGTTGTGAAGTAAAAAAGAAAATAAAGGAAAAAAAGACAGAAAATGATGAGGTCATATTAAAGGGACTTTACCAGGAATTATGGGTAGCAATTTCAAGCATAAAACCTGATTTAAAAAAATTATATTCATGAAAGTACAAATTTCTCATTAAAATTTTTCTGAAGATATAAATATGGCAAGTAATCTCATAGAAAGATGTTGAACAGCATTAGTTACCAGGGAAATGCAAATTAACACCAAAATAAGACTCTACTACACACCCATTTGTAATAAAGTATCTGATTCCAATTTTGACATTTGATTGCTAAGAGTTTTCCAGCCCACCTCTCCCTCTTCCCTTCCTGCCCCATAACTGGGAAAGCTGCTAAGAAAATCCAGGTGCTCCCTCCTTTAGTGCCAGCGGGAGGTGTAAACCACACAACCCTGGCCGCAACCCCATCCCCTAGCCACCGTTAAAACCCCAAGCCAGTCTCCTGTCCTTGCTCTCTCAAGTCATTTTCAGACCAGCTTAAGAACCCTGCCCCCCTCTCCTTAGAGAGTCTTATTATGTAATAAACCTTTCCATACCCTCACTGTGCGTCTGTGTATGGCACCATCAGCCTTGAAATCCAAACCAAATTTTGCATGGGTGTTCATCCTACCTATGCGAGGTGGCCAAAATACTAAAGAGCTAAAATCATAAAGCCTTGACTATACTAAATGTTGGTGAGGATGAGGAGGAAGAGAAAGTAAAATTATACAACCACTCTGGAAATCAATTTGGCAGTTTCTTAATAAGCTAAATAGATATCTATCATATGGTCCAGTAATTCCACTCTTAGGTATTTGCCCAAGAAAAAAGAAAGCATATATTCATATAAAGACTGTACGTGAATGTTCATAGCAGCTTAATTTGTAATCGCCACAAACTGGAAATGACGAAAGTGGTTCATAAAATGGAATATTATTCAGTAATGAAGGACTGAACTGGTGATACACCCAAAAATATGAATAAATTTCAAAACAATTATGCAGATTAAACAAAGCCAAATATGAGTACATATTGTATTTTCCCATTTTTATAAATTTTAGTATATGCCAATATCTATAGAAAAGAAAGCAGATGAGCGGTTGTCTGAGGAGCAGGCTGGAAAGGGAGCGAAGGTGGAGCGGGGCGGGGGCCAGGCGGGGTTTCAAGGATGCACCACGAAACTTTTGGAGGTGGTAAATATATTCAGCATCTTGATTTTGCTGATGAGTACATAATATGTCAAAACTGATGAAATTTTATACTTTAGATATGCACAGTTTTTTATATTTTAATTACACTTCAATTTAAAAAGACTGGATAATTTTGCCTTGAGCAGTTGTTGACAGAAGAATGAACCAAGAACCGTGGTTTGGGGCATTTCTGAGATCTCTCCTTAACCATCATTCTGGGAATTCTCTTCAATTTTCTCCTTTTTTGGTCTCTTTTTTTTTCCGAATCCCTTCTTCCTCTTTCTTGGTTTGCTCCCTCACTGGATGGAAGAGACCCTTTAGTGGGGGATATTTCTATAAGAAAGAGTATTTCTGTAAAAATATTTATTCTACCATCACATTTATATGACAGTTTGACTAGGCATAGAATTTCAGGTTAGAATTCCTTTTCCGTCAGAACTTTGAAGGCTTTGACTATTATCTTTCTTCCTTTGTTGCTATTAAAAAATCCAAGCTTATTCTTATTCCTGATATTATTCCTTATTCCTTTGTGTGTGGACATTGGTTTCTTTGTACATCATCTTCCCTTCTGTCGTCTCCCCCATCTCTCTGAAGGCCTTTAGGATTTTCTAATTGCTTCCGTCAAAGTTTATGATAACGTGCTTTAACATGAGTCTATTTTTATCCATTGTGCTGGCCACTCATTGAACACTTTCAATTGAAAACTCATATCCTTCAATTCGGCAAATTTTCTTGATGATTTTTTCCCACTTTTTTCTTCAATGGGGGTCAGAGTTTATTTCTTATCAGAGGAAGAAGTGCATTTGAGGTGCAAAGAGGTGCTGTTAAGAAACGTAACCAATGTTCTGAAGGCTTTTAAACACAGATAAGAAAATTAGACAATGGTAACAACTGTCATTAAGTTGAAAGGCTAAAACCAGTATTTCAAACTTTTCCTAAATGTGTGATTAGGAGTGATTTGATAGTCTTGGAAAACAAATACTCTACATTTCCCAGCATAATGAACTTCTTTTTAAAAAGCAAAACAGATTTTAGTTGCACAGAATTTAAAACAGACTGTAGCTTATGTAACTAAACTTAATAGCCTAAAATATTTTCTCCTAAATCATGCCGCACATATTTTATTAATCTATGAATAAAATTTATTCCAGGATGGTACTGCACATATTTAATCATACTCAAATCTTTCTTCATCTAGGAGATCAAATATAGCTAATGTTGCTTAGAAAATGGGAACTACGAGACGGCTTTAGAATTAAGAAACATTTAAACCACACTTAAATTCAAATATTACTTAACACAGCTTTCACCCTGAAGCACAAAGAAGTCTGAGGTACTGTCTTTGTTCAGAGCAACCAAGATAAAAACATCAAATAATTTCAATTTTCAAAGTGATTTTATTAAATATTTAAAGACTTTAATTAAGGTCTCTCACAATATGGTTATGCTAGAATATATGTAGCAAACTATAAACACAAGCTGAAAACTAACTCAAAATAATGACAGCTATTTTTAATTGCTACACATCTGTTACCTAAACAAACATAGGCTGATAACAGCTGAAAAACTACAAATATGAAAGGGTCAAACATTAGAAAAATAACTGACTCATAATATAGAAACACCTAAATTATTTCAGTGACGTAAAAATGCACTAAAATTTTATGTTCATAAATAAGATATCCTGATAATATGCTTAAAGGTCAAAAGAGAATTTCTACACTGTCTCTTATAAATCATAAATTTTCAAGCAGTATTTGGCCTAAAATGCTTCATTCTTGGTCTCAGTCCAGATAAATATTTTGGAAAACTGGAAGAAAAATTGTATTTTATATTGCTTGAGGTGTCTCAATGTGGTTGGAAAAAGAAGATATTTTCCCCATTCTTTTTTGGGCATTTTGCACTCATTCACACATGGCATAAATTTAAACTTTGAATTGGCATGCACAAAATCTTTTATGAGGAAATCACAGTCCAGAAATAAAAGCTGGCAATTTCTGATTTTTGAAGCAGAGCACAAAACAACATTTGCAGTATCCGCTTTCCTTACTGGTGAAGTAGGAATTCGTTCCAGCCAGGTGTCTGCACTGTTATCTAAAGCCCAACTCAACATGTGCTGGCAAGTGAGATGTCATTTGAAAGCTCCTTACAAGGAAGTAAACTACGTGAATAGTGTACATCATTCCTGTAAGATTAAAAAAATATATATGGGATCAGAAGCTGGAATCAAGCAGAACTCAACGGTTTCCGGTAATGGCAGAGTAGATAATATACACCAACTCTCTCACTGAAAATGAGAGCAAAACCAAACTGAGCAAAACAAAAAGCAGCTGCTTGCAAGCATGGAACACTAAGGAGGCAGGACTGTGGAGAGGCACTCACACAGGGGAGCCCAGCCCTGCTGCTGCTTTCCCCACAGGGACTCCTGCTGAGGAGAGCTGCGCAGAGCTCGCAGAATACTCACAGGGAAAGGGGACAAAAACTGGCGTTCAGGGCCGACCAAGGGGAAGGGGCCCCGGGAAACACTCCTGGCCGTGGACGGGCTACACTGGGAGTAAAGAACTAGCACTAGAATCTGGAACTGAATCAACTTCAAAATCTCAAGGTGATCTGGGATCGTAAGTACCCTACTCACCTTCCAGAAGCAAAAACAAATCCATTCTGAAGGAGACGAACATCATACTCCATCAAGTAACCGACTGTTCTGGGTATACAGTGTCAACATACAGAACAAGGAGGTGTACTACCAGGAGAGAAGCCGATGTGATGAAAAGCAGAAACAGACCCACAGGGGAGCCAGAGAATCGAGAGATCAGACGCAGACTTTAAAATAACTGTGCTTAAAACAAGGAAATCAAAGACGAGATTGAGAACTTTGTCAAAAAATTGGAAAAGTTTTTTAAAGTACCAAGTGGAAATTCCAGAACTAAAAAAAAACCTACTGAAATTGAGAATTCAATAAATGTGTTTAAAAAATTAGACACAGCTTAAGAAAAAAATTGATAAACTATAATATAGGTCAGAAAGAAATACCCAGAAGAGACCAAAAAAAAAAGACTGGGAAGAATTTGGTTGAAAGTTTTCTAAAACTGACAAAAAAATATTTTTGTCCTTAGGTAATACTGAACAACTCCACAGGACATAGTCATATGTGCTGACATAATCACCACAATCCAGGTTGTGGGAAACTCCACAAGACAGACAACCCAGTATCTTCGATAAATGCAACCGGGGAAAAAAGAGATGAAGCAGAAACCTAAAGCTTCAAGAGACCTCAGAAACAGGTCAACCAACCACAAAGTATGGACTCTAACTGGATCCTGATTCAAACAAATGTACTTGGGGAAAAACAATTGTGATATCTGTAAGACGACTGGAAACTTGAACACTAATTGCATATGATGCTATTAAAGAATTCGTGTTTTTGTTTGTTCTACTTAGGTTTGATAATGATTTGTGATTATGTTGGAGATACTGACATATTTACAAATAAAATGGTAGAATGACTGGAATTTGCTTAAAATCACACAGATGGGGTAAGTAAATGGGGTTATAAAGACAATTTGCCCTGAGCTAAATATTGAAACAGGCAAAAGATATATGCAACTTCACTATACTTTTCAATGCACTTTTGCCTGCGTTGAAAATTCTCCACAATTAACAATAATAAAGTTTTCTATAATTATTGGTAAGCTTGACAATCTTTACTGTTTATATGTCCATTTTAATTGCTTCTATGATCTTTGTCTTTGTTTTGCCTATCATAAACTTGTAGAGCCCATTATTTATTAGAAAAATTAGCCCTTTTTCATTATCATCAGAATTTGTTCCTTTTGCCTATGGTTATTTTGTGGTATAGCTTTCCATTTTAAATAGTCACTCTCTCCCTTTTTTTTTTTTTTTTTTTTTTTGCTGAGGAAGATTTGCCCTGAGCTAACTTCTGCCAATCTTCCTCTATTTTGTATGTGGGTCGCTGCCACTACACGACTGCCAATGAGTAGTGTAGGTCCACGCCTGGGAACTGAACTCTGGCTGCTGAAGCAGGGGATGCCGAACTTAACAACTAGGCCACAGGGCTGGACCCCTAAAGCAGTTACAGTTATCAATACATTCTTTTATAAATGCTTGTCATACTCGTAAAAGCATACTTCTCTACTCCAAGTTTATAACTCTCATCTATGCTTTCTCTTTTATACTTTATGATTTCACTTTTTCCCCCTCCACATTTAAATTCTGACCCATCTGGAATTTATTTGGGTGTAAGAGCGAGATTGGGTTTAAACTATTTTTTTCCAGTAGCTACCAGTTGTCCTCACACAATTTATTGAATAATCCATCTTTCTCTACTTACGGACTGTTTCATTGATTCATCTATTTCAAACCAGTACCATCCTGTTTTAATTACTTTTGCCTTATATTTTAATTTCTTTACCAAATTAAAATTTTTTTCCTAGCTGTTCTTGTATGTTTATTCTTCCAGATACACTTCTAATGACTTTCAAGTTTCTTTAAAGAATCTTATAGGATTTTAATTGATTGCATTATTAATTGATAAATTTATGTAGGCAGAACACTTACCCTTATACTAAGCCTTTCTATTCAGGAAGAAAAATCATGTTTCCAGCAATTCAAACCTTTCATCTCTCTTAGGAAGTAGTGTATCTTGATTTAGAGTCTGGCACACAGTAAGCACAGGTAAGTGCTGACTGAATGAATGGCTCCACTGTACCATTACTTTAAGTGTCATTATTAGAGAAGTCTGGAAACTTGAAATCAGTGAAGTTCATAAACAGAATACATTTGGATGTTACAGAATAAATCCTGTGTTTTTTACTAACTAGAACCCTTAATCAGTAACTTTTTTGTACACTTGTACAAAAATGTTCATTGATATGTAAAATGACCTTCAGGCTCTGTACCATTCACTGATATCTTTAAAATCACAATGAACAAACACATATAATCTAATATTGACTCGCTATAAAATGTACTTTCTTGAATCCTACTCCTTTGAAAATTGATGGGTTAAATGGGTACACAGAAGAGGGAAAACACTGTTGGGAAACTAGCTAATAGGTCACTGTATTAAATTAGGAGAGAGGTAATAAAGACACAAACTAAACAAGCTAACGGCAACAGAATTAGAGAGAAAAAGATTAATCAAACAAGGGTGGGAAAAAAGGAATCTAAAAGGATCCTAGAGTTTGAGCTATGGTGGCAGAGAACAATGGTACTAACAATAGAAATAGGCAAATTAAGAGGTTAGCCAATTTTAAGGAATAAAATAATTTTAATTCAACACAGGTTGAACTGGAGGTAAAGAACAAGAGTTAAAGCACCAAGTCCAGAGCACGATAAAGATGCAGTTCCAGAGGGCGGGGCCAAGACGATGACTTGACAGTCAAACGTCCACGAGTGATGGTGAAGCTATGGAAACAACGGTATCTGACAAATTTGTTTATTTCAACCCATCTTACTGTTTAACAACAGAATCACTGAGCAGCGGCACTTCAGTTGTCTAAGTGTAGCCACTTCTTTAAAAGATTAAGAAATCAAAATATAAAAATATTTCATCAATTATAAAAATATAAAATATAAAAATATGCAAAAGGCGCTGTAGTTCTCCTCTTAAAAAACTCAATTATACAAAGCTGAAGGAAACCACTCCTACTGATAACCAGGCTTTATAATCAGTAATGCCAAAAAATCAAGTAGGGAAACTCCAAAGATACTTACTGTGGGTTCAACTAGAGAACTGAGAGAAAAAGGGAAGTTACCACGTAAATCATTAACAGCCCTTCTAAATTACCAAAATTAACTGCTAAAGAAGAAAACCAAGGTGAAGCTTGTGTTAGTTTTATACTGATATATACATTTGTAGAATTTCAATGTACATTTTAGATGCAGTAAGAAAAAAACCAACCAGGCTTTGAGTGTCAAATTCCCTTGCAAGATATCAGCCAACTTCATAATCTACCTTTTACTGTCAATTTTTGAGACAAGAGAGAACACGTCAATATGCTCTTTCAAGCCAATGTGTAAACTTAGCAAAGATTAAGTAAAACTCTAGTCATTAAGCTGCAGTAATCTAAGCCAAGTACTAGTAACTTTTTAACAGGAAAAGCTTCAAAAATGTATGACTTTCATTGTACCTAACAAGTTTAACATGTTAATGAATTTTGGTAACACAAAACATAATGCAGACCTAATTTGTAATCTTTTGTTAATTTGCTCCATTTTATTTGACAGCATCCATTATACTAAGTTTTTGATGTGCCGTACTTCCAAATAAACCCAGAAAAAATAATCTGTAATTTACATTTTTCATTAATTTAGACTTGGCCTATTCTAAATGGGGTATTTTACAGCATGTACTCTTCATAGTCTGACATTTACTGTTCCAAGTCCTATCTTTCCAATACTCTCTTTAAAATGTCTCAGCAGCACATTCTAAAAGCTTAGGAACTTTGCCATGAAAAAAAGAAAGTTTAAATATATTCATCTAGGAGTAGACAGAAAAAGGGAAGAATGTCTTTAACCTGGTTTGGACTCCACTGAGTACTCAACGATGGGAGATACACATACAGACAACAGGAGAGATCACACTGAAAAAATGAAGTGTGTTTTTTTAAATAATTTGTGGTGATTCTATATATCCTGTATCACAGACATTAAAGATTGAAAATTCTATCTAAAATAGACATTTTCTGGGAGTTGCTCCATGGGAATTCCAGAGGAAGATTGTAATGTTTATATTTTTTGGAATATGTATCCACAAGTAATTGAATTCAGCAAGGAAACAAAAATGTCTTTCAAGTCCTTAAATTTTCCAACAACATCTCAAGGTGAAAAGTGATTTCTGGTCATGTTTTCCTTCCTTTCCAAGCATATATTGCAAAGAATTCCTCATTAATAAGGCTTTACATAGAATTCTGTATCATGACCCGGTATTTCCTGATGATGGCTTTAAATTACTTAAACTTTACTTCCTTATTAAATATTAAGAAGACAGACTCTTCTGAGGTATGAGAGTCAGCTTCTGAAACTTTGTAGAAAATTTAACAGCCAATTTTTCTTTTTTTTGAGGAAGATTAGCCCTGAACTAACATCTGCTGCCAATCCTTTTTTCCCCGAGGAAGGTTGGCCCTGAGCTAACATCTGTGCTCATCTTCCTCTACTTTATATGTGGGACGCCTGCCACAGCATGGCTTGATAAGTGGTGCATAGGTCTGCACCCGGGATCCGAACTAGCGAACCCCAGGCCGCCAAAGTGGAACAGGTGAGCTTAACCACTGCACCACTGGGCCGGCCCCGAACAGCCAAATTTTATCTAACTTGATGAGACCTATGGTACTCAAATTCACTTAGAAAGCAAGCAAAGGAGCAGTGATCTAAAACTGCTTGATATCAACAGATTAATCATCTAAAGCACTGCTTTAATCTGTACTCCTCTACACAAAACCCTTCAATTCAAGGGTTTACCAGTGAAAACATACTCAACTTCCTTAACTTTCACTGGCAGCCCTTCACAATCTCACTCGACCTTGACTCTCGAGGGTCACAGTGGGTCTGGACTGCCACTTCTCCCACCATGCTTGCCTCTTCTGACCCGTTTACGCTGTCCTCTTTTTTCACGATAACCCCAGGTCCCTCCCTCGGTCTACCTACTATCTCTTCAAGACCTACCCTACCCTACTCAATAAAGCCTTTCCTGACCATCTCAGGCAGAAGTGGGTTCTTGCTTTCTACAGCACTTTAACTGCTCCACTCCTACAGTGTTCCCTGACGGGACTGAATCGAGACACGAGACTACTCACCAACTCAACGCCAAACTCTGGAGAGCGGAGTTGCTACCCGGACAAGCTATGACCTCTTGGTTGTTCTTTCTGCTGGTTTTGCAGATGTTTACTGTGTCGGCTTACATTATATATGCAAATGTAGCTTTAAGGAATTGAATGGAGCTGCACTTTTAAGATGAAGGAATTTCTAGGAACATGAAATGACGTAAAATAACCTGATTCTGTGCTCACCTGACTATAACCCTAGAGCAAAAGGAAGAGGCGGCAAGTAGTAAACGACAGCAGGAAGAAAGTCCTACTTAACTGTCTTTACTCCCTCTCCTCTATGATCTCCAAAGACTTGTGAATGAGAGAGATTATACATTTATACATCGTTCTCCTAGAATGTCTCTGGCCAATTCTCTAATTTCCTAAAGATGGGTAATAACTCCAGGAATTTATACTCTAGTCATGCATCACTTATCGACGAGGATCCGTTCTGAGAAATGTGTCGTCAGACAATTTTGTTGCTGTGCAAACTTTCATAGAGTGCACTCACACAAACCCAGATGGTACAGCCTACTGCACACCTCCGCTGTATGGGGGTAATGTTAAGGGGCCACCGTCACATATGCCGGCCGTCACTGAGCGAGATGCTGTTATGTGGTGCATAAGTGTAGTGGGCTATAAAATCTGAAATGGTGTATAACTGCAATCAATCTGATCTAGGTAGGCTCATATCAAAATGACTTTCACACACTGAATAAAACTTATTATACATGAATGCTACTGAACGAAAGCCTGGTAATAGCTAGAAAAGAAAAACCTCGAAAACGTTTTTCCTTACCTTATTATTCCACCAGTTTTGACTAAGAAATGGCAATGACAAATAATTGCTGACTATGCCTAAGATGTAATAAAAACTATCTTTTAAAAATTTGGGATGTGGATACAATGAACTTAGGAGAAAACATATTACATTTGTTTGTAGTCTATATTCAGTTAACTAGAATTTAAACTTCGTATTAGCAGATCACTGTAGATCAAAATTCATCACCTAAGTCTCACACTGAAAAATAAAACAGACCTACAGTGTCAAAGCTATTCTGTAAATAACAAAAAAGAAAATGCTAACACATACACATACTTTAAAATGGCCATTTTAGACTTGACACCAAGCAAAAAAAGAAAATGTCCAAATATCTATGAACAGGAAAAAAAAATCATTTCATCTAGAAGCTTAAATATTTATGCTTTTTAAATCTTTTTTAAACTCTCAATACAGATTTCTAGCCCAAGAGAATAAATCTAATTAAAGAACAAATGAAAAATGCCTTTTAATTTAAAGACATTGCCTGTATAACAGAACACTGATACTTGTTTGTTGCTTTCCAATGTGATACCAAATAGCACAGCCACGTGGGCACGGAGGGTATCTGCTTTATAACAATTCTATTAGTGAGTTTCCCAAAACATCCCAAGAAAAGCTCATTCTAGTTTCTGATCTAAAATTTAGATGGGAAACTATTTTGAAAAGCACTACAAACACTAAATCTGAATTCTAAGTAGCAAGCATAATGATTATATACCACAAACGCTACATCGTGACAGCTAGAGAAATAACCTGTACTATGGGCCAGGCTCTGCACCGAGCACTTTCCTATTCACCTCGCTTCATCTTCACAACAGTCTGGCGAAGTAGGCACTATTAGCATCCCCATTTCATGGACTAAACAGGTGGGGCCCAGGGAGACGGAGTAATTTACCAGGAAGCCACTTTAGCTCAAGTCTGTGTTTGCAAACACTACACTGTTTGCTTCTTAAACTGAAAGCTTCTCCAGAGGGAATGTAATGGAAATTATATTTCAATATGTATCCACTTCCTACAGGCAGAAAGAAATTCTCACAAGAGGAATACTGGGAATATCACACATTAGTAGAAACAGGGTTTTATTTTTGAAAATAGAAAAAGTAACTAAATAATAGCCAGCCCCAGTGGTCTAGTGGTTAAGATTCAGCACTCTCACCACTGTGGTCTGGGTACGTTTCCTGGTCAGAGAACCACACCATCTGTCGGCTGTCATACTGTGGTGGCTCTGTGTTACTGTGATGCTGAAAGCTGTGACATCAGTATTTCAAATACCAGCAGAGCACCCACGGTGGACAGGTTTCAGCAGAGCTTCCAGACTGAGACAGACTAGGAGGACCTGGCCACCCACTTCTGAAAAAATTGGCCATGAAAACCCCGTGACTAGCAGTGGAGCATTGCCTGATTGAGCGCTTCGAAGGAGAGAGGGGGGTGCAGAGACCGCGCAGGGCTGCACTCTGCTGTCCACAGGGGTGCTACATGTCAGAATCTACTCGACGACACTAAAAACAAAACTAAATCATATTTGAAAATACAATGTACCAATATTTTTATATATCTGGCTTAGAATACCTAGAATGTAGTGTTAGAAGTGTCTGCATTCTTATCTTTTAAAAATACAAATATTTTTAGAAATCAGTACCAACCTGTTTTAATTTATAAATGAATAAGAGTACTTTGCTTGAAGAATACAAAAACACATCTAAAGGGTACTACCAAACTGTGAGGGTTTATTGTCTTCACTGCCTACACACGTATACCTAAAGTTCTTTCAAAGGATTTCTACGCAGGGACTGATGTGGATATCAACAATGGTTTGAGTCTAAAACTGATTTTTACCATTCGCTTTGTATAGTTTATCAATTTATGATCCTCCTTCACCTGTTCCTCATGGCTGCGTTCTAAAAAAACGCCACCGGGTACCAGACTGCTGAGACTGAAAATGTCCCGGGATGTCAGACCAAGTCAAGGGCGCAATGAGAAGATCAGGAAAGCAACACCAGACGCAGCTGACATCTGTGAAGGCAGTCCAAAGATCATTTCATAGGAGGAAGCCAGTTCTTGCAGCCACGGTGCAGCCATCAGGCCTGAGTACTAACTGTCCTTTTCCCATTGGTGTCCGTGGGACCTTCTGCACCGCTACTTTTTATGGATTCCAACAAGTTTTTAATTCTTTCACTTGCAGGCTTCTTCCTCTTCTTCTTGGCAAGAGACAAACTATTTGTTACAGAGGGGAGCAGCAGGGTCGCCAGCCCCCAGGGCTGATTCCCTGACGGGGAAGGGCGATCTTTATCTTGCTGATGTAAAATCCAGGCGCTCTCTCTGGCCAGATCCACAAATTTCTGCAGCTGGCTTTGAGTTACATTTTTGCTGATGTTGAGAGAAGTTTCAAAAGGATTCTGAATGTGCAGCGGAGAAGATTCAGGTTTGTTTTGTTCCCTTCCCTACAGATTATTACAAAGAAGAAAAAAATGTATAAATATACGAAGGGCTCAGATATAAAAACAGTTTGGCTTAATACAAAGTCAAAAACATGTAAAATACTAGCATTAATTTTACAGAGTAAAGAATTTCTTTCCTAAGGGGACTGGGTATGCGTGCATGTTATGCATTTGTGTATATATGCATGTGTACTTCTGATTTTTTTCCCCTTATAGTTTTATGAGTATTCTTTAGAGAAAAATAAATTAGGTTTATGAGCTATGGATAATGATGTCACTGCTCAAATGAGAGGTATCTGGACTAAGTCAACCAATAAAAGTATTTTTAAAATAACTAATTTTGACCTAACAGGATAGAGCTGGGAAGGGGAAAAAAAAACGAAAAAGAAAAATGGCAGAAAATAAGATGAAGATACACTTATTTTTAAGACTTGCTAAAAATATACCTATTACAGTGGGAATGGAAGCACACAAAATTCGAAGCCTTACAATAATTAATGTTTCCCAAGTATGAAATGAGAAAGGAAGAGAAGGAACAAAGGATCATTCATTATTCATTTTAAAACACTAAAAGTTTCCTATTACTTTCCTAAAGATCCAACTTAAATAAGGCACTGCCAGGTTGACGCCTCACAGAAATAGAAAGAAAAGCTACAGCGACGAGCCACATGAACAGCGGTGATCCATCCGCCCAGACCAGCTTTCCCTCTCTCAGATGGTATCACGTGCTACAAAACCAATGGTCAAGGGGCTCCCACGTGAGCAGCACGTGTTTCCTCCCTCACTCCTCTCATGCCACTGCTGGCAGGGGTCCTGCCTGTCCTCATCTCTGAGCCCTGGGAGGAAGGGGACAGAAAGGATAAAGAACTTCATATGTTCGGTGACCTTTTCTTCTAGATTGCATTCCAGACCCGTGTCCCTTCCCTCCCTTCCTCACACTTTTTTTTTTTTATAGGAAGATTAGCCTCTTTTTGCTGAGGAAGACTGGTGCTGAGCTAACACCTGTGCCCATCTTCCTCTACTTTATATGTGGGACACCTGCCACAGCATGGCTTGACAAGTGGTGTGTAGGTCCGCACGCAGGATCCAAACTGGCAAACCGCAGGCCGCTGAAGTGGAATGTGGGAATTTAACCACTGCGCCACAGGGCTGGCCCGTCCTCACACTTTTTTTAACAAAACCTCTACAATCAGGATAAGAGGGAAGAATGAACAAAGCAGAGTTGAAGAAACAACAAAAAAGAGTATCTGAGTATGTGTTAGACGAAGCCAATCTTACAAGAGCTGTAACTAAGGACCCAAAGGCAAACCAGAACAAACCCAGAGAGCGAGCTCAAGGATCGCCACACGGAAACAGACTTCGCCTAGGGTTCTGCTCTGACTGAAAATGTCTATCATTCCAGCTACTCAGATGAACCAAAATCATAAATTCACTTGCCTAAGTAAATTAAATCCTAAGGGATCACACTGAAGGAATTACTAAAATCTATCTCTGGGACTATGTATCCGATTTCTTCTATAGGAACACAAATCCAGTTTTAAAAGAACTGTATGTAAAATTATGCTTTCCAGAAAATTATTCAAAATCTGTTCCACGTCTGGAAGGACACGGTAGTATTACTTATTAGTAGTAAGTGAGGAGAAAGGTGCCATGGCATAGTGACAAAGGCACACGTTGAAAGAGCTGGCTTGTGCTCCTGCAGATAGCCAGGGTACTGAGCTCAGTCAAGCTCTGCAGCTCCTCTCGGCCTCGGCCTCCTTATTACTACCTGTTACTGCAGAGGTGAAATGCAATAACGTTTGTTAGAGTGCTTGAAGACAGTTTAATTAAATATTAGTACAGCAGGAGACCAGATACCCAATAACCAAATATTAAAATATTATTTACCTGTCGAATATTTATGGAATTTTTATTGAAAGCGAAATTTCCAAAATATTCAAAAAATTCTTTCAGTAGTAATTCTGCAAGAAAATAAAACAAGGAAAATAAGAGCAAAGTCTGTTTCAATCCAAAAAGGAACAAAGAAAAAGAAAATACCTACCTAGTGTTTCTGTGTTTTCCGAAGGTTTAATTCTGTTCAGGTCACAAATAAATGTACAGTTGTGGCCTTCTATTATACATTTATCTTCTGCATCTTAAATCAACAGAAACAAAAAATATTTCACATTAAATTTCAAAGATATTCTCTACTTCAGAAAAGAAATCTATAATTAAATAAATCAAAGTTACATGTTAATGTGTCCTATTACTAGTGTTACATGATACTTAGGGCTAATATTTAAAATTCCATTAAAAAAATTTGAGGGGCCGGCCCCATGGCCTAGTGGTGGGGTTCACAGGTTTGGATCCTGGATGTGGACCTACACCGCTTGTCAGCCATGCTGTGGTGGCAACCCATATACAAGACAGAGGAAGACTGCACAGATGTTAGCTCAGGGTGAATCTTCCTCAGCAAAAAAAAAAAAAAAGAGAGAGAGAGAGATTTGAGACTAATTATACTACCATGAAATTAACATTACATTTACATTAGCATATTAAAATTGTCGATCAATAACCCAATGATTCCTACCCTATCTTTTGAGGTAATCAGTTCACCAGTTACAAATGAAACCGTAAATAGCTTCCATCTTTCACCAACGCAAATCTTGACACTACCTTTGATCAATAAGATTTAAGGAAAGTCTCCATTTCCACTCTTACCACCTTTTTCTGCATTTACTCTCAACAATTCATCCATGATACTAACTGAATGCTCTAAGAGTTCTGAAAAACTTCGGGTAATTTCTAAAATGCAGCACTCTAGAGCAACTGGAATTGAGCACGACAAATTCAACAGCACACTGGACTTAAGCATTCACGTTTCCTAATGGTATTCCTATCTTTAGAGGTAACCGTTTCCCTATTTCCCTAATTGTTGATAAATCCACAGCCACCATGAAAGCCCTCGCCCACTCTAATCTGTCTTCTGTGGCACAATGTGCAGACACACTCCCACTCTTCCAAAGTCTAATCACTGGCCACCTTCCCCAGAAGCATTTGATTGTCCCAAGCCAGTGCCCCCTCCTTCCAGTCCCACGCTCCATTAGCACTTACCTGACCACATTCTGATTGGATGCATGCTGTCGACGGCCCTCCCTAGTCTGGGACTACGAAGGTCACTGTCCTTTTCATTATCGCCTCTCTCTCCTAGTCTAGTCCACAACAACAGTGCCTGACGTATAGCAGGCACATGACCACTAATCTTAATGACTGCTGATTTTGAATACTTATCTATAATCACTAGAGAGAAATTTAAAAAGAGATAAATGAGGTTCCTTCAAACTTCTGTCTCCCTTGTCTTGTGGTTTTGGTTATACGGTTGTTGTTGTTAAGCCCTGGGTTACTGACATAATTTCTCAAAAATTATTCTAGATTCTAACATATTAGTTTTAACAGCAAATTTTATGTGCTCTACTATACAACTTATAGTACCCTGAAGAATTTATATACAGTTCCACTTAGATCTATTTTTTATGGGGCCTTGGCATATGTTTCACTGTGTCAAATTGTCAACAGTTTACACTTTTTGTGACACAGCGCCAGTTACATTATACTGATGCTCTTTTAGCTGTCATGTCTTTTTTTTCAGGAACGAATTTTCAATAGAAAAATGAGATCCACATTAAAATAAAATATTTCTAGGAACGTACAGTGATAAAAAACAGACTGTCTCTACAACTGTCGCTCTTCACTAGAACAGTTTTTAACAGACAGTACAGAAACTTACAGGGAAAAAATCATCCTCTGATTTAAGATTGGGCCATCTTTGTTCCTCCAAAATCTCTAAGGCATTCAAACCTAACGAACAGCCCAGCTGTCAAGCCTTTCCCCTCCTTTTCTCTCTCTCTTCTTTTTCTTTAACACTATCACCCAGACAACATCTATACCATAATAGCACTATACATTTACTACACAATAGCCACTATAAAATGTATATGGAACAAAAGACCGCAAATAGCCAAAGCAATCCTGAGAAAAGAGAACAAAGCTGGAGGCATCACAATCCCTGACTTCAAGATATACTACAAAACTACAGTAATCAAAACATCATGGACCTGGCAGAAAAAGAGATACACAGATCAATGGAATGGAACTGAAAGCCCAGAAATAAAACCACACATCTATGGACAGCTAATCTTTGACAAAGGAGCCAAGAATATACAATAGAGAAACGAAAGTCTCTCCAATAAATGGTGTTGGGAAAACTGGGCAGCCACACGCAAAAGAATCAAAGTAGACCATTATCTTACACCATACACAAAAATTAACTCAGAATGGATTGAAGACTTGAATGTAAGACCTGAAACCATAAAACTCCTTGAAGAAAATATAGGCAGTATACTCTTTGACATCAGTCTTAGCAGTATCTTTTTGAATAACATGTCTACTCAGGCAAGGGAAGCAAAAGAAAAAATAAATCAGACTATATGAGACTAAAAAGCTTCTACAAGGCAATGGAAACCATCAACAAAAAGAAAACACAACCCACCAACCGGGAAAAAATAGTCGCAAATCATATAATCCAACAAGGGGTTAATTTCCAAAATATATAAAGAACTCACACAACTTAACAACAACAAACAACAAAGAACCCAATCAAAAAATGGGCAGAGAATATGAACATTTTTCGAAAGATATACAGATGGCCAACAAGCACATGAAAAGATGTTCAACATCACTAATTATTAGGGAAATGCAAATCAAAACTACAATGAGATATCACCTTACACCTGTCAGAATGGCTATAATTAAAAAGACAAGACATAACAAATGTTGGAGAGGTTGTGGAGAAAAGAGAACCCTCAAACACTGCTGGTGGGAATGCAAATTGGTGCAGCCACTATGGAAAACAGTATGGAGATTTCTCAAAAAGTTAAAAATAGAAATACCACAAGATCCAGCTATCCCACTACTTGGTATTTATCCGAAGAACATAAAGTCAACAATTCAGAGACTTATGCATCCCCTACGTTCATCACAGCATTATTCACAATAGCCAAGAGATGAAAGCAACCCAAGTGCCCATCAACCAATAAATGGATAAAGAAGATGTGGTATACATATACAATGGAATACTACTCAGCCATAAAAAAAGACAAAATCATGTCATTTTTGACAACATGGACAGACCTCGAGGGTATTGTGTTAAGCAAAATAAGCATGACAGAGAAAGACAAACACCGCATGATTTCACTCATGTGTGGAAGATAAACACATGGACAAAGAGAACAGATTACTGGTTACCAGAAGCGAAGTGGGTGGGGAGAGGGCAAAAAAGGTAAAGGGGCACATATACATGGTGACAGATAAAAACTAGACTATTGGAGGTGAACACGATGCAGTCTGTACAGAAGCTGATATATAATAATGCACACCTGAAATTTACACATTATAAGCCACTATGACCTCAATAAAATAATTTTTAAAATACGTATGTAACAGCCACTAGCCACATGTGGCCAAAAATTAAAAATTCGGTTTCTCAGTCACACTAAACATATCTCAAGTGCCTAACAGCCACAGGTAACTAGTGTCTATTGTAATATACAACACGGATACAGAACATTTCCGTCATCATAGAAAGTTCTGCTGGATAGTGTTGGCTTAGAAAACTGATTCTCAACCTGTTGAGACATATATCGACACCCTACCACTCTTTTCTTCTTCCTTTGGCACTTTCTTCTTAAAAGTACTGTATGAAACACTAGCAAAATTACTAAGTAAATACAAATTCTCTCAGTTGTGAAGAAAAGAGCAATGTATGCATCTTAATAACTTGTAATAGAAACCTGATGACATTTTTCTTCACCTTAAACGAAGTTAAAAACTACATGAAAAATTAAGGTTATGTATTTACTAAATTTGTTTTTCTTGCCTCCTTTGGAAACGTTTAGATTCTCATGGGTTATTTTTCAGCATGATACACACGACAAAAAAATTCACTGAGTAATGAACGTCCTCACAGACATATGCAGATTGATAAACTTACCCACATTTTTCAGGGAACTAATATTGTACTACAATAACTCATAATTTGTTACAAAGATCACACTGGCAACAGTTGGCATATAGATTACTAGGGGCTGCAGTATAGATAATCAGATCTATAGGTTGTGTAATTATGTAGGTTCTTCCTTCTGGTCAAAAGAGCCAAAATCAACACTGTGCCACCCACATGCATTTCTAATAAACAATATGAAGTTGACAGGGATATGAATGAGAGACATCATAACAGGTGTCAAGTTCATATGAAGGCTTATTTTTTTTTCCTTTGGCAACTAATCCTTTATAACACGTCCTACATTTATAAGAAGAGTTTACTAGAACTAAACTTGAATAGCTAAAAGCTCTATAACCAACTACATTCAGCTTCTATTATAATTATTAAAAGGTCCACTCTTCCCAGTATGCCATGGCTCAGTAATAATTAAATGGGAGAAGCCAACAGGTGATTGTGCTCTAATGAGTGCAGGCTAACTCTTTAACACAGGGGTGGCGGGTGCTATACGCCAGGCAAACTGCCATTCTACTTCCTTCTAATCTACCCAGCCAGTGATTTTTGAAAACGCACATCCAGGGGCCAGCCCTGTGGCTGAGTGGTTAAGATGGCACACTCTGCAGCCCAGGGTTTTGCCAGTTCAGATCCTGGACCTAGCACGGCTCATGAGGCCACGCTGAGGCAGCGTTCCAGATAACAGAGCTAGAAGGACCTACAACTAAAATATACAACTATGTACTACGGGGCTTTGGGGAGAATCAAAAAAAAAGAAAATGCACATCCGAGCAACTGCCTCTCACATATTTGGATCTGACTGACCCTGTGAAGAGTCTAAGTGTCATGGTTACACCCACCCTTCAAAGTAGCGTTATTTATTACCTTGTAGCTTACTTGACTTCAGAATGGAACTCATACTTAGATACCATTCTTCACAAGTGTACATCTAGAATGTAGGCTCTCTACTATTAATCACGCATGCTAATCAACAGACAAGGTGAAGTCCTCCCTGCTCCTCCCACCATGCCACCTGCTGCACTAACACTAAGCCTCTTTGAGGCTGCCTAAATACTCACCCTCCCAAAACACCACTGAAAAACAGTAAAATAATAGAAAATCTTAAAGATGGAGAATAGAAGACATAAGAGCAACCAACAATTTTTCAGGTTGAAGAACAGATGAACAAGTAGCAATGACTTAGGAGATCTGAAAAACGCTGAATTCTAAACCAGCAGTAAGGAAAGCCAAGAAGAAACCAGATGTACAAGGCAGAGATCCTAACGGCTCAGCAACTGGAGGCCCCACGTCTGACTGGAGAGACCAAGGCTGGAAGCCTGACGGCTAAAGAAGCAGACTCCCTAGGTCTCTTCCTCTCTGACAGAAACTTGAGGTTTATTTTGAAGAAGGTGAAAGAAAGGCTGTCTAGACCGAGATGCAAGACATAGCTGAGGGTGGGAAGACAGTTCCACAAGTATGTGCCGAAGGTTCTCTGCATGCTAGTAACCAGGCCTTTTCCTCCAGGAAAAAAAAAATTAAGAGAGTCATTTCTGGGGAATCTGAATAGCCAAGAGAAACGACCCAGAGATAGTGACATCTAAAGTTCCCCGCAACAAAGCAGTCCAGCCAGGTTACCCTACAATGAACATCAGAGTCAGCAAGCCCCAGCTAAACTCAGAGATTCCAATGAGCTTTTTAGTTTCTAACTCAAACATGAACAGAAATTCAAAGATCAGACACCTCCGGAAGGCTCTAACAGGAGACTAAAAGAAACAAATGAACAACTGTTTGGAAAGAACAGAGGCTAGGTGAAGAAAAATTAACTAATGGAATATCTGATGCTTCTATTTTGAGAAAAGATTTATTTAGAAAACCGGTAGCAAGTTCGAGAGTCAATTAACATGAAGCACATAAACAACTAAGCAAACAAGAAAATAAATAGTATTAAGAACTACTAAACTCCAAAAAACAAAAAAGTTATGCAGAAAAGGAAGTTAATTTTAGTTTACTCTATGGATCAGATACGAATAGCATTTATGTAGTAGAACAGTATGAAGCGTGGAGAGCTATACATAGAATATGAGGGAAGGAAAGGATGTGGGCTTGGTGGGGGCTACAGAAGGCAAAGGGTTAACTCCTCCCCTTCCCTCATGGGAAGACATAGATGGTGCCCAACGCTGAAGGTCAAGAAACAGCAATTCAAGCATTTTCTTTTGGAAAGATAGTTTAAAATATCAAACAGATCAATCAGCTAAAAGAGTTAAAAGCAGTTGCCTACAGGGAGAGGCACAGGCTCAGAGGGCAAGTTACTGTTACAAAGTTTGTAGAATATTCTATTCAAACTATGTGCATCTGTAACTTTGACAGAACTGAACTGTGAAAACCAGAGTTCTTTTCATCAGACACCACTAAGAGTGAAAAGGGAAGCACAGTGTGCATATATCTCATATATAGATATACATACACATAAATATGTGACATGGGACTCTTACGCAGAATATATAAAGAATTGCTACAAATGAATAAGAAAATGGATAATCTAATAGAAAAACAGGCAAAAGACTTACAGAAACTTCACAAGAAATACCCAAATGGCTAATAAATATTTGAAAAGGTGCTCAACTTCCTTAGTCATTGGAGAAAAGAAAAAATACACCATGTTGCCTGCACACATGTATTCAGAATAGTTACCATAAACAAGATGACACCCGGTGCTAGCAAAGACGGACAGCAAGGAGAACTCGGATACAGGCCTGTGGGAGCCTACCCTCTGGACAACTGTTTGGCAGTGTCTATTAAAGCTGGATATACCCAATCCTAAGACTCAGAAATTCCATTCCCTTACAGAAATGAGTACTTGTGTTCACCAAAAGAAATGTGTTAGAATGGCCACACTAGCACTACTTGTAATAATCCCAAACTACAAATTACTTAAATGACCATTAAAAACAGAATTTAAAATTTTGGGGGGCATATTCACATAATAGAATACTACATAGCAACGGAAATGAATGGTCCACAAATACACTATCAACATGAATGAATCTCCTAAACATAATGTGCAGAGGGAAAAAGCCAGATGCAAAAGAGTGCCTACCATACGATGCCTCTAACATGAGAGACAAACACGTAAAATGAATCTGTGCTGTCAGAAGAGGCTGGGGGTGGGGACGGTATGCAGTACCGGAAGGGAGAAGAGCTGGTACTTCCAGGTGCCTTACTCAATCTGGGTGGTGCTTACGTGGATGTGTTCAGTTTTTGAAAATCAATATATATACATGTACTTCTACGTGTATTATATTCTGGCTAAAAAAAGAAGTATAAGCTCTGAAAAATGCTTGGATTTGAATTCGGGCTTTGGCATGTTCTAACTGTGACCTTAGGAAACGTGGATAATCTCTCAAAGCCTCAGTTTCCTCACCTATAAAGTGAAAACATTAACACCGCCTCCTCAGGTCTGCTGGGAGGGCTGCATAAGATGATGCATGCAATTGTTTAGCCAAGAGCCTGGCACGGAGTTAGCACCCAATAAACTGGTACTGGGTCACACAGAACTACCCATTAAAGCTCTCCTCAATGCTGGAGTCTGTGCACCAAATCTGCTACAGATGCTACCCAGTCATTTCTTCCTCAAACCTTTACTTCGTCAGAGGAAGAACAGGGATCCTAAACGAAAAAGCTCCAATCAAACTGTTTATAAGAGGAGAACACTATGTAAAAGCACCAGGCACCGAAGTAAATATAACAAAGTAGCAAAGGCAAAAGAGGATGGAAAACACGAGAAAATGAGAGACACACAGGGGATAGCAGTGGAGATTCTAAGAAAACAAAGAAACAGAAATTCAAGAGTAACCAAAATAGGAAAGTTGCCATCATGCTCAGTGCAAAGGGCCTTCAGCTTTAAAATGTTCGTCTAATCATTTGAAGTCTATTTACTGAACCTCTACTATGGACCCAATACCATGTCACGAATGGAAGACGCAGAAACGAATCAGACAGCTGCCCTAGAAAAGCTGGGCCAAGGGAGGCAGACCAAAGCAGCACACAGTGTAACAGGTGTGTCCCAGAGGCCTGAAGCCAGTAGAGCTCTACCTCCTGGGAGGAAGGGGGACAGCCAGGAAAGACCTAACAAGTGAGATCCTGGACTGGGTGTGTCTCCCCTCTTCCCTGGCTTAATCTTGAAGAGGTTCTCCAAGTACAAAGAGGAGGGGGGCAGGAGAAGGCCCTCGTGGAGGCAAAGGCACAGAACCAAGAAAAAGCACAAACCCTGAGCATCAGCAAGGAGCTCAGAGTGCTGAAGCTGCTGATTTGCACAGAGGAATGAATGGAGAAGAGGAAAAGGAAAATTGCAAAGGGCCCTAAATACAACACAGAAGAGTCTGGACTTTTTAACTTATTCTAGGTTCCAAACAGTGGTTGACAAAGTCCCAGAGTGCTGGAGGGTGTTCCAGAAATTCATGCTGCCTTCTATTCATAAACAAACAAGCAAGAAAGCAAACAAACGAAATATTATTTTTAAAAACAAGTTGATAGACTCTATTTGCATATCAAATGAGAGGCACACTGAGAAGAAAGGAAATGATTGTACCCTAGACTCAAGCCACTTAGCTGATGAATCACAGAGCACCCAAGATGGTTTTGACTGCTTCACAGTTTAACACCGTTTTTATTCTCAGCCATATACTGGCAAACACACATCAGTATGGGATGACTGATTAAAATGAGGAAATATAAAAAACACAGATTTTGAAAAATACATAAATGAGTGAGAAAAAAATTTTGATAAATTTTCCTCAAAATAACCTTCACCACCTCCTTAATAGACATCAACTATGAAAAATTCTTGTACACAAAATTCAAGATATCTCTAGAACTTCAAAAACCAAAGACAAAAAAGCAGCAACAATTATATTAAATTTACTTTGCATTTATTGACAATTCAGGCCTACAATGTGCTATGTGCAGAGAAGCAACTGCAAAAACAGCCTGAAAGTTTTTCTTACCATGTTTAAAAACTAACACAAAAACTTCTAAACAACCAACTGGGATTTTTAAGTAGAAAACTAAAGAATTCCAAAACTAGTTTTGTCTGTTTTGATGCCATAAGATGGGAATAAATTTAAATTTGTTTTTAAATAGATTTGGAATAAAAATCTCAACACGTCATTTTCAATTTGTCCACAAATCATATTCTTTTTCTAAAATAATTAGCGGAAATTTAAAAAAAGACACTAGGAAGTTACTGAAGGATTTCAAGATAGAGAATAATACAAATAGATTTGAGTTTCTGAAAATCGGTCAGTCAGTTAAAGATGGATTGGTGCGGAGCAGAGTTCAGGAGAGAAGGCAGCGTACGCTCTCCCAGGCAGGAGTGGCAGCACCTGTGAGGCTGGAAGAGCGCAATCAAGGTGGTAGGAGCAGGCTGCCCCTAACATAAACTTGCCTCATTTCTTCCTCCTTTTTCCAGCTTCTACTTTTTCTTAGCTTCTGAACTCCAAAAGCTCCATGATGTATCCTCAAAATGGTTTCCATGAGAGCAGTATTAAGCATCAGGGCACAGAGCAGGGGTTGAAGGAAGTGCTATTTACAGGTTGCTTATTGGTGAGGATCTACCCACATCCTCTGCTTACGCGGGCCACCCCTCTAGCAGACTCTGAGTTCCCTGCGATCACCCATATCCCTGCTGCACAAAAACAACAACTGACACACAGTGGAGCAACCAAGAAATACTGAGTGAATGGAAGCACCCAACGATGAGAGGAGCACAGGCACGGGTGCTGCCCTTTATTTCATCCTCAAAGGGAGACAGATTCATGACCACCGCTCCACCTCCCTGAACACTTCCTACTTTCCATTAACCTATCCATCTGGGCTTCTTTAAAGCTCAATTCCAAGCTGTACCAACACTTCACAGTGTTCACAGGGAAGAAGAGATTACTTCTAATTTGGCTTATAAGGAAAAGTGGCATAGAAGAGAGAATTAGAGAAGAGAAGGCACGTTCCAGGCAGAGAAACAGACAGTGTGAAGAAAGGAGCCAAGATGAAATGTTATAAGAGTAATCACAGTGTTGGCTGGACTGTGGGAACACACAGAGAGAAACAGTGGGAGAAGACGTTGGAAAAGTGGGTTGTGGCTAGACAGGTGAAGGTCTTAGACACCAAGCTTCGTAAACTGTTTAAGGTTCATCCTGTAGGGAATAAAATCCCTTTTAAGGTTATGCTAAACAGGCAAGATTCAAGGATATCTTTTAAAAGAACTATCCAGAAGCAATATTTAGAATGGGTAGAAAAAAGATAGAGTGTATACACATTTTGAGTGTATCCCTGAATTATCTTCCTTTTATACTTTAGGACTATAATACTTCAGTGTCCCCTCCAGCATCCAACAAAATTTCCATTTACTTATAATATAAATTGAATAGCATACTAATTTTAAAATAATTCACCTAAGATTGCTTATAAACTTTCAAGTAAAAACCACATTTAGGATCACAAAACATCAAGAAACAGTTTTTAGCATCTTATTAGAGAATCTGGAAGTAGATTCAGATTTGGAAAGCCATCTCGGAAGCTGTGATCCAATCAAAAGCTGTGTCTGGGGTATGTTCTTTTTCAAGGTCATTCCAAGCTTGGTCAGCTAAGGGAAACGCTCCAGCCATCTCATGAGAGGTGTAAACAACCTTGCCAACTGACACAAATAAGACAGAACTCTCAAAAAAGTCTAAGGGCCTGTTTTGCAAATCATCTGCTTTCATGTCCCCTAGTGGGTGTTCCAAAAACAAAAAGCACTTAAATTTTAGATTCAAAGGCTTTAAAAATACAGAAGACAAATTATATGACTAACAAACAAATACACACAGCTTTGATAACACATGGTAATTATATTCATTCAAAACATCAGAAAGAGAGAACAGACTGCTCCTAGTCTTACCTGCAAGGTTTTCCAGGTAGTCCAGGGTTGGAAGAATAGGGGGTGATCTCCTCTGGAGAAAAAAGATGACCATCATTGTAAGGGAGAAATTTGTAATCCAAGCACCAGGAATACTACTCGTTAACGAATGGGCTCGAGCCCAACATCGGACACTGAACACCAAGGCTCTCACTCGAGAGTCCAGGGCACCATAGATATAAAGGAGTTCAGAACTTTTCAAGGCAATCCTTCAAAAGAGAAAAAGAAAATTTCAAACCCTCAAATTATGATCCCAGAGTAGAACAAAACACATACCTGGAACATATCTAAATATTTTACTATATCTCTATCTGAAAGTATTCAGAATACAATGATTAATCAAGAGCATTATGTATTTCCAACATAAAATTTAATGTAACTGACTGAATATCATTCATTACAATTAAGAAATTCTTTTAAATGTTGACAATCACAATGTAGTTCTAAAACCTAGCATTTTTAAATCAAAGTTCCTAAACGTGACTTCAATACACCACATAAGTACTCTTTATTACTTAAGTCTAATACTTATAAAAGCCAAATCCATGAAGATAAAGTGTCTGTTAAGAAATAAAACTTCAGAGTCTATTTTCAGTCAGTTTCCTAGTCCTAATGTTACAGTGCAAAGAATTACTAATCAGAAATATTTTAAAATTAAACTCCTACTGATCAAAACATGTCTTGTAATTTCTCAAAGGACTGAAAGAGGGCAAAAAATCATTTAACAGCATCCACTTCAAACTGTCTCTAAAGCACCACCAGGGCATTTACTTCCTGACTTTCCAGAGAGTAGAAAAATGGCAAATTAGAAATTCATGGTGATTAAATATTTTATATATGTAAATGAAGCTAAATTAAGCTGAAAAATAAGTATCAAATAGTGTAAATTGCTTCTTCTATAAAGAAAGAATGCAAGAGTATTAAAACTTGAAGTGTATTAAAACAAATTTTTTAAAATCTGTCCCAAGAAGACAATGAAAATAACAATATTATACACAGATAAATGTCATTTTGTTCTATTTTACATAGTATAAAGAAATGTAATAATGAAAGAAAATGCAGTGTGTATGTGTGTGTGTATATATATATATATGTATTTTATTTTTTTTTTTTTTTTGCTAAGGATGACTTGCCCTAAGCTAGTATCTGTTGCCAATTTCCCTCTTTTTGCTGAGGAAGGTTCGCCCTGAGCTAACACCTATGCCAATCTTCCTCTTTTGATATGTGAGCCACCTCCACAGCATGGCCACTGACAAGTGGAGTAGGTCCGTGCCCGGGAAATGAACCTGGGCTGCCAAAGAGGACTGCAAAGAATTTAACCACTATGCCACCAGGGCTGGCCTGAAAACGCAGTATATATTTTCACTCCATGGCTACTTGAGAGAAATTCAGAAATGCTTATTAGCACTTACTTGTTGGTGAACACTTGAGTTTAATCAAAACTGCTCTAGGTTGGATTTTCTGAATCTATTTTTAATTATGGTTATTTAACAGACAATACAGTAAAATCAAATGCATATAGTGAGAATACTAGAGTTAAGAAATAAAGTCCTTGGGCCAGACCCGGTGGCCTAGTGGTTAAGTTCAGCATGCTCTGCCTCAGCAGCCCAGGTTCAGTTCCCAGGCACAGACCTACACCACACCACTGTCTGTCAGTGGCCATGCTGTGGTGGCGGCTCACATACAAAGAGGAAGATTGGCAGCGGACATGAGCTCAGGGCAAATCTTCCTCAGCAAAAAATAAACAAACTCCTCAACTGAGTTTTCCCTATTTAGAACCAAACAAAAGTAACCAGAGTATGAAAGAACTTGTCTTTCTCATTCCATGTTTTCAAGCAAACAGGTTGCTAGGATAAGAAAATGAAAAAATGCTGAAGAAAAACTATGCAGTCTTCAGCTGCTTAGACCACTGTCTGACCTAAGCAAACACCACATGTGTTTAAGACACAAAGCTGACTCTACGTGGGGGCAAGTCAAACTCCAGTGGCGATGTTACTTCCTAAGAATGCCTAGAAGACTCTATACAGAAAATACAGAAAACTAAATACTATGGGTACTTTCATGTTGTGATCAGGCTACATAAGTAAGAGCAATGAAATACAGTTCTTCTCAGATGATGTTAGTTAGGCATGCTAACATTTTAACACAATATCCTAACATTTTATTTAGGAACACCAAAAGATCAACAGATATGTACAGTGCAAGAAAAAGGATTTCCTACTTTGCAATACAAGTATTCAAATTTTTAAAAAATTATTAGTAAAGCATATCTAAGAGTCTGAAGCCACTAATGTCTGCACAAGAAAAACCATGCTAATACCTTATAATATTCACATTTAAGATGATAAACTTAAGAGATCATACCTATTGTTAGTAGTCAAATCGCACTGAAATCCAGAGGCCTGGTGTGAGAATCTTACAAGCGGACACCGAGCATTTAATATTTTTTGTACACCCACACAACCAGGGCCAAACTGGTCCAGGCATTCTCCTATCACAGAGAGGATCTTCTGAGTTGCAATTCTTTCTGAAGGAACATTTTTCACTTGAAATTCCATCAGAAAATTTCCAGAGGTCTGAATAAGAAAAATATTAGTAAATAGGAGCTTTTTATAAAAAGGAATTTCTTAAACTTTTCCAAAAGGATGCTTTAAGTCATTTCCGGCAAAACACACACACACACAAATTCTTCATGTAATCATAATCAAAAGCAGACTTAAAAAATATTCAATTGACTTTTGTTTCTCCAGAGCATAAAGTGCTAATTTGAAATGCTACTGGCTTTTTCTAATTGACTCACATACCATAGCATGTTATGTATTGTAAAGTACTGTTACACGCAGAACCACTGACTGTAAATTCTGTGAACGTATATTAGCCCTTTCCTAGTTAGCCATTGTTTTTTAACAGATGCTATAAACCCACAGTAGCTACATGCACAAGAACAGCAGATCGAACAGAAGATCAAATAGATCAGATGGAAGAAAACAGACAGTATAAACACGCAACTATATACAGGAATTTAATATTTAATAAGATGAGCTCCGCAAATCATTGGGGGGAAATTACTATTCAACAAATGAGTCAGGCGGCCATTAAAAAATAAACTAGAACCCTATATTAGTCCCAAAACCAAAGTAAATTCAACATGGATCAAAGACTTCAGTGCAAAAAGTTTTATCAGTAAAGTACTAGAAGACAATGGGTGAATGCTTTTATAATCTCAGAATAGTGAAGGATTCTCTAAGCGTGACACAAAATTCCAGAAGACACAAAAGAAGAAATGATTCCATAAAAACTAAAACCATCTTAAAGCAAAGCACATAGTCACTACTAGATAAAAGACAAAGGAAGACAATAAAACATATGTCACATAAAGGGGTAATTCTCCTAATTTATGAAGGGTTTGTACAAACAAAAGGGAGAAAAACCCACCTAATTCTAAAAATGGGCAAAAAAGATTTGAATAAGAAATTAACAGAAGAAATAAAAATATAAGAAACATAGTGGGACTGGCCCCGTGGCCAAGTGGTTAAGTTGGCATGCTCCGCCTCGGAGGCCCAAGGTTTCACCGGTTCAGATCCTGGGTGCAGGCGTGGCACCGCTCATCAGACCACACTGAGGCGGCGTCCCACATGCCACAACTAGGACTCACAACTAAAAATACACAGCTATGTACCGGGGGGCTTTGGGGAGAAGAAGAAGGAAAAAAAAGGTTGGCAACAGTTGTTAGCTCAGGTGCCAATCTCTAAAAAAAAAAAAGGAACATAGTAAAAGATGTTCTTGTTTTCTACAGAAATTAAAGAAGAAACTACAACAGCATTGAGATCTTTCATTTATCAGTCTGGCAAAGACAAAAGGGCTGACAGGACCAGCACCGCTGGGTGCAGGAAAATGCGTATACACCGGCAGAGGGAGGATAAACTGGGACATACTTTTTGGACAACTTCAGTTTCCACTGAAACTTGAGATGCATAATACTTTGACCACCTATTAAAATTCTAGGAAACTGTCCCAAAGGAATACTTACATAAATGAGCTGACGTCCAAAGCTGCTCACTCGCCACGGCACTAGCTGTGTGGCAGACACCTTTTGAGTGCTCTATGTAGCTTAACAAGGCTCCCTACTCTCAACCACGCCTCCTCCAGAACTCATTCCTACTGAAAGGATTCAAGCCCCAACGGTGTTTATCACGGACATACAGGCCCCTCCTCCCCGCTGAGTGGACCAGGCGTGGGCAGCTGACTAAGCACTGTGGGACCGTACCATTCACTCATCCAGACATCTCTACTAGGAATTGGGACTGAGGTTCAGAAGCACCTTGTGGCTGAAAGATACAACTCAGAAGCTTTGGGGCACCACGTTCTATACCAAGAGGATGAAAATGTAAAGAAAATCAGTGGGGAGAGGGGAGTGAAAGAAAGATAAATACAGCTAATATGTGGGGAGAAAGAGAACACTTCATAGGTTCCTCAGAGTTTACACGTCCTAGTTCCAGTCCTTTCCTAAGACTAGCCCGCATTCCTGACCCTGGGTTCTATCATGCTTGCTCTACTTCTTTTTTTTTTGCTTGTTTAAGCTAGTTTGGGTTGGTTTCTGTTATGTACAACTGAAGAATACTTCCTAACATAGTTGAAAATAAAAAAGGAAAAAAAAGATATTACCCTGTCCAATAAATAGAGGGTTGGTTAAGTAAATTATGGTACATTCATTCAATGGAACTCTCTGCAGCCACCGAATAGGATGCGGCAGACTGAATTGCTAAGACACTATTAACTGAAAAAAAAATCAAGTTATAATCTGTGTAGATTAAGTTATAATCTATAAAGATTTTTTTTTGTTTAAAAAAAAGCATTTCTCTATGCAAAGGATAAAATCCAGAATAAAATACATTAAACTATCTACATTAATTATTTCTAGGTGTGATGGACCCATGAGAGATATTATACATTTTTGTAACTACTATTTTACAATTAGAAAAAAACAGATTAAAATAGTATACCAATGAGGCATGCATACAAACAATTCCTGCAAATAAACATGTTATATTTTCTCTAGTGATTTCTGTCATCTAGACAGATTTCTATTTACTAGGAAACTTTTACACTAAAGGGAATAAAAAATGGCTTTCCTTTAAAAACATTAAAATTTCAAAAATCTAGCTTAGCACCTTTATTATAACATCTTTATAACTTTTGTTTCCCTAGCCTATTGTATTTTTAAACACAAGCACGCACCAATGTATGTGGGAAGGAGGAACTCACACAAGGGCAACCAATAAATACAGTATCTAGCCGTTCAACAGAAAAGCAAAGAAGAACAAGCATCTTCTATCGAGAGTAAGCAGGATCAGAAAAGAAAGACTTATCTGGGGTCAAATAACCTCGGGGTGGCAAAAGAAAGGCAACAGGAGTAGTGTCAGAACATACGTGCAGCAGTATGTTGGACTCAGATGCAAAGGAAGGGTCAGAAACACTCAGGAGGAGATAACGAGATTTTTAAAATATTAAATATGATAAGTGAGAGAAGAATAAAGTCATTGAGGTAACAGAAGTGAAAATGACACCAGAGGATAATGGATCCGAGGAATGAAATTAGAGCCAGAAAACTGGAGAACCTGTGAACTAAGAGCAGGAATGTGACACGTTAAAGCTATTCACCAAACATGCTGCATCACTTTTCTCACACTCAGGAGGATGTTGCCTTCCTGCCCTTCTGAGGTTAAGCAGTCACGTGACTTGCTTTAGCCAAGGAAATGTGGGCAGAGGCTTCCCGCCTCGCCTGCAGGCAGAAGCTGAGAGCCAGCGCCCAGCTCCCCACGCTGCCTTTCCACTGCCTCAGTGACGCAGAAGCACGGGTGATGAAACCGCGGTCAGCCTCGGTGTCTGAGAGGTATACTAGAGGGCCCCTGCTGACCCGCTCTGGCCACACGGCCCCAGCAAGAGATGACAGTGATGTTTCTGAAGCCAGAGGTTTGGGAGCTGTTGATCACCAAGGAACACCCTGGTCTAATCCGGCTGATAGAAGAAGTGAGAGACTGAGGAACACACAGGTACTCAGACTAAAGGACTCTGCACAGAAACAAAACACTGCCATTATGGAAGATACAGATAATGAAAAACACATCTATTACGAGCAAAGGTAAGACCCTTTCAAAAATTACTCTCCTCCATCAGACAAATAAAAATTAGAAAAACGCTTCATACACAGCTAAATCAATAAACATTTCTTATTAATTTTTCTATTCTTTATAGCACTATTTAGTTTCAGATAAATTTTTGTAATATTATTACATGTTCTTCCTAATCAGTCTAGTATTATGCCACTATGGAATAAAGACAAAACACAAGTTAAGCACTTTGCCCAGAGCAACAATTTAGATAACAGGAAACAGGACTTAGCCACCAATTTTCACTTGTTACCTAAATCCTCTGGATATAGAACCCTATTAGAAAAAGGAAAAAACTGATGGGACGAGCAAGACAGATTTTAGCTCAGGATTCTGTGCTAAAATTATCTTTGTGACAACACATTTCACACAAACGTTATCTTTCACACATTAAAAATTTTATGGGGGTTGGCCTGGTGGCATAGTGGTTAAGTTTACACATTCCACTTCAGCAGTCTGGGGTTCAGAGGTTTGGATCCTGGGCATGGACCTACACACCGATCATCAAGCCATGCTGTGGCAGTGTCCCACATACAAAATAGAGGATGACTGGCACAGATGTTAGCTCAGGGCCAATCTTCCTCACCAAAAGAAATAAATAAATAAAAATTAAGAAATTGACTATTTCAGTAAGTTAGTTTGATTTATTCATTAGCAAATCATCTACTTAGTGCCTGTGATGCACAGGGTATCCTACATAGGCCTGTAAGACATACAAGAATCTCACACAGTCTTCCTAACAGCCCTCAACTTGGGCTGAGGAGCAAAACAAGCCCATAGGGAATTAGTAAATCAAGGTAGAATGCTGGGAGGCACAGGAAGTACCAGGAAGCAAGATGAAAGAGAGTTCACGATTGCACAAAGTGGTCAATAATGCTGCTTTATGAATGTGACGGATTTAAAAGTGCTTCCATTTCTCACTAAATTTCATTTTTCAGGTTTCTATTAGCAAAGCTAATACTCTGAAATATGTACGTGCAATGTTGCGTAAGTTAAACCTATATACAAAATAACGTCAAATTGTTTAGTGAGACTGGAGCACTGTCTTTTAAATTATCTTTTTCTAAATACCTCTATATTTTAGAAATCTAAGACCCAACTAAAAGTTTTCAACTCCTCCCTCTGCTTCCAACAGAAAAAAATGTTTTCTACTTGTCTAAGAATAAAATTACTCATGATATTGCTGCTGACGGTGGTGGATATTTGAGCACGTCGTGCTAAGCACTGTCCTATGTGTTTCACGTGTCTTAGCTCAATCAATTTTCTCAAGTTCTGCAAGACAGGTGCTATAGCACTCTCTCAATTTTACAGCTCGGAAAATTGAGGCACAGAGAAAGTCAATAACTTACCCAGGATCACACAGCTAGTAAGTACAATTACCATTGTGCAGTTTGGCACCAGAGGCCAGGCCTTAGCCATTACAACACATTACTATGCTCCTTGACTATGCAGTGAAGTCTTTTATTTAATATAAAAGTAGTCTAACACAATTTAAGTATCCCTGCTCAGGATTTAATACAATTTCAAGTACATGTCAGCCTTCACAAGACTAATTAATTTTGACTGGAGAGGAGAAAAAAAAATCAAGTATGTTTCCAGAAGGTGGAGACAGAACCAGGTTTTGAAAGCTGCTTCGGAATGACAGCCGGTAAAAGGAGGGAAAGAGCCCTCCTCACAGAAGGGACAGAGCAATTGTTTGGTCAGTATTCATATTCTACAACTCCCTTCGAATTTGGTAATTAAATAATGTGATGGGAAAACTCGATGTATAAAGATATACAATGAGAAATGATCACTAAAATTACTTAAGAGACAGAGCACTTCAATACTACACTAAAGAGAAGAACCATTCTAAGTTTGTGAGAAGATCTGACCCTTGTTTTAGGGTAACTCAAGCACAGACTGAAGGTTGGAATATCAAGGCACGGCACAAGGGATCAGCAGAAAGCAGGAAGCTGTTATAACAACCTAAGTGAGAGGTTATAAGGGACTGTGTGACTACAGCTTTGAGGAGGTAAATGAAGGCACAGACACAAAACATACTGAGAAACAGCTAAAAAAGATAGCAAATGTCAGGAAAGCTAAAATGTCACTAACGTGAAACATACATAAGAACTTTAACAAAAACAAAAAAAATTTGCAAGAAGATGAAGATAAGTTTTGTAGTCGAAATGTTAAGTTTGAAGTATCAACTGGACATTCACATGCAGTAGTTTGAAATACATTAAAAAAGACAGAGTCAGGCCAGCCCAGTGGCTTAGTGGTTAAGTTCATGCACTCCGCTTCGGTGCCCTGGGTTTGCTGGTTCACATCCTGGGCGTGGACCCACACAATGCTCATCACGCCATGCTGTGGTGGCATCCTACATAGAAGAACTAGAAGGATGTACAACTAGGATACAGAACTATGTACTGGGGCTTTGGGGAGAGGGGGAAAAAAAAAAGGAAAATTTGCAACAGATGTTAGCTCAGGCTCAATCTTCCTTACCAAAAAAGCAAAAAAAAAAAAAAAAAGACAGAGTCATAAAAACCTAACATTTTATAAAAACACAGAAGCCCTTTCAAAGTTGTAACTACATGAAAGCATCCTTATATTGTTCGAGAGGATGGTAGAGATATCAATTTTTACTTGGTTAGACATGCATGTTAATAAGAACATAAATGGAATAATTTTTAAACTATTAAGAGGAAAAAAGGGAGGGAGGAAAGGGCAGGAATAAAGAAACCATTACCCACATAGGAGGAAGGAAAGAAGGGAACAAAAAGCAAAGAAAATAGGAAATAAAAAATAAGACAGGAGAAGTGAATGAAAAAATTATCAGTAATAATAAATAAATACATGCAACTAAAAGACTCACAGACTAGAGTAAAAGCACATAAATCAGTGATCTGCTATTTATAAGAGATATATGCAAAATGTAACAATACACGTAAAGGCTGAAAATACAGATATAGAAGAAATATGACATGCCACAACTAGAAGGACCTGCAACTAAGATACATAACTATGTACCAGGGGGGATTTGGGGAGATAAAGCAGGAAAAAAAAAAAAAGACTGGCAACAGCTGTCAGTTCAGGTGCCAATCTTTAAAAAAAAGAAAAAATTTTTTAAAAATTAAAAAAAAAAAAAGATACGTGAGGCAAATAACAAGTGACCACCTTAACAAACAAAAAAGAATTTAAGGACAAGCATTTACAGAGATGAAGAACATAACTTAATATAAATGAACAACCCAATTAGAAGATATAATAATCATATACCCATATAGCTATAAGTAGCTAACATGGCCTTTGAAAAATGCAAAAATCCAAAGAATTCAAAGGAGAAATTAACAAAACTAAAAATCATGAGATTTTTAAATTTTTCAGTAACTAGCTCACACAGATAAAACACTTAGTTAATATACGGATAATCTGAATAACACAGTAACTAACTTGGACTAACCAAAAACCTTCTGAACTCCTGAAAAGAACAACCATTTTACTGCAAATGTATAGGATATTCACAAAAAATAATCACAAGTTAGGCCAATACAAAGGAAGAATTTACAGTTCTGGAGAACCAATATCAAATGGACCATACTCTTTAACGGCACTGTTTACTAAGTTTAGAAATCAACAGTTATAATTTTATTAAGTCAGAAGATTTCCTTTATTTTTCTAACAACTCAATTTTAGTGATCTAAAGAAATACAATTACCTTGTGAGCGCTGAATTTTCCTATTTCATCTAGATCCAAAAACATGTCCAAATCACATCCTAATTTCCCAAAACTGTTCACCGAAGAGCCGAAGGGCCTGACGGCACAGTCTGGAAAATAGGCGCCCGCCACGTCTTCAATAAGGGAGCAGGTGAGGTAGCGCAGCCTGGTGTTCTCCTCGGTCAGCTGGGATGCCTTCAAGAGGGTGTCCAGCTGATCATCTATCTAGCTGGCCGAAACAAAAGCAACAAAACAGAGAAAATGTACAGGTCATAGAAAATAATCGTCACTTTACTTCTAGACATTTGACGGCTTTGGAGACCTACCTTAAAAATATGCAATCTTTTTTTCTTCAGCCTTAAAAGTGGATTTTTAAAAACATCCTTTAAAAAACACTGAGGAAAGATGAAACTAGCAAAACAGAAGTTGGCTAGAATTAAAACTACTACTTTTCTTAGGCAATGAGTATAAAGTGTTGTTTTAGGAAAATGCAAGTAGTAAAATGCTCCAGAAAAGGAGGTCAAAACCACCATAAAGCTGGACATTTAAATGAAGTTGGGGAGAGAAAGGAACCAAGTTAAAGGCAAAAACAGTAGAAATAAGCAATGCTTCAAGTAACGAGGCCCAAGATTTCTCAGTCCCTTAGACTAACAATTCTGTATACTCACCAGAACACTGGTGTTAAAATGATGACATTTTGAAGCTGTGTATTGGAGTTGAATATTTAGAATAAAAATCATAGCCTCAAATGTCCATATTTGAAAATAAGTGAACTAAGCATTCAACTCAAGAAAAACAAAATATAAAAGATTAGAAGTAAAAATTTAAAAATTAGAAAATCAAACCAAAAAATAACACTTTAATAAAACCATGAACTGATTCTTTGAAAGGACTACTAAACCAGCTAAACCTCTGACAAGTCTGAGAAAAACCAAAACTAATACAAACATTATAAGAGCAGAAAGAAGAGATAAAATGAGAAATAAGATATTTTAAAATTCATAGAAGAATGCTGTGTACAACTGTCTGTCATTATGTTGACTAGAGAAAGAAAACACGCATAGTCCAAAGGCCCAAACAGCTTTGGAAGAACGTGGTTATCCCGAGCAGTACAAACGGGGTGAGGGCAGGGAGTGGGGAAGGATTCCTTTCGTTTTTCACTCAATGTATTCTGTTGTTTGCATATTTAATCATAAGAACTTCCAATAAATCATATCACGCACACATATTTCTTAAAGTTGGGGAAGTACACCTATAAACTTACACTTTCTGCATAACAGAGTAATTCAAAAAGCTTCTTGCTTGAGGGAGGCGACTGACTGTTACACGGCACACGCGCCGGCTCCGAGGGCTGGCCTGAGGGACTCCTCAGCTTCAAACTGAAGCACCGTGACCGGAACGGAATGGCAGCCTCCGTGCCCAGGCCCGGGGTACGAGTCACACTCTGCAGCGAAGCCACACTCTCCTTCTGACAAAACTCCACAACAGCATAAAGCCCCTACACCAAGAACATGAGACAAACAGAACACGTTTCACAATGATACATCCTACATGGTATTTCAGTTCATATTTCAGAGCGATTATCATAACATGAAAAACATTAATTTTTAAAATTCACAAATGATAAGCTTCTAACATGGGCACTGGTTGTAATCATTATAAGCAAATTAAGAAAAGGACCACTCTAAAGTGCTATTAGTCAAGAGAAGCTGAAAAGAAAGGTGAAACAGAAAATTAAAAGACAAAACAAAGACCCCCTCCCACTGGCCCTTCTCCCTAAGATAAGAGGACTATTTAAAGTATTCAAATAATAGAATCATTCAGTTATAAACACCTTGTAATTCTGTAATACTCCTGTAAGGATTTCTGTTCTCAGGTCAAAAAAAAACCCTCATTAAAGAAATTTAGGAAGGAAAATAAGGAAAGATGTAGGGTGTCAAAAGAGAATCTAACTTTATCATATTGCAAAGAGGCAAGAGTAAAAAACAACTTTAAAAAAAAGCACGAATGTTAAGGTAGATTGTTTTTCACATACTTACAAAGCTTTCATAGAAGAAATGATTATGAATAGGTCCATGTTGGGATAAATATTTGAGAAACTTTTTTTCACTGATTTTACTTGGGCAATGTATTAAAACAGTCCGCTGTGCCTGTTCTCGTCTTTCTTTCTGCACCTCAGAGAACCTCTTTTTGGGAGTTTGGTCTTCAGAGCCTATGAATGAGATAAAAATGTTTCCAACATACACACACACGTAAAATTAAAGAATATTTTGATAAGACCTAAAGAATATTTTGATAAGGTGTATAAAGATATTAAATGTGACTAAACCACTTTATCCTAATCTCATCTTCTTTCTTCTCTTCCTTTCTAAGGGTGAAGCTACACACTTTCAATTTTCATTTCACCATTCTCTTGTGACTATCACTAAAACTGCCCGCTTTCTCTGTTCTGATTACTATATTCAACAAACAGTGCTAACGAGAGAGCGCTCCACCAAATTTTAAAAGCAAAACTAGGAAACTAAAATCACTCATTTAACACTCCCACAAATACACACATACAAAATCTGTGCAAGCTATAACATTTCAAAGCCTAAAAGAAATTATTACAAGCCTGAGTGTAAACAGACAAGGAGTTTAGAAGTTTAATGTATTTAACTAAGTTACTATAGTTCTTCTGTCAAGGGTCTTGATCTGGCTCAAACAATTAACAATGAGTTACCAACTATCATGTGCTCTGTATCACAGGGAAATCAAAGAATTTAAAATCTAGTTGCTGCCCATAAAGAGCTCATGGACAATTTTACTAAAGAAATAAAGAGTAATTTTTTGCTTTCATTAAAAACCACTCCAGGATTTAAAAATGTAGACAAAGAGAACAGATTAGTGGCTACCAGGGGAAAGGGGGGGTGGGGGGTGGGCACAAAGGGTGAAGGGGTGCACCTACAACATGACTGACAAACAATAATGTACAACTGAAATTTCACAAGATTGTAAACTATCATTAACTCAATAAAAATTTTTAAAAAAAAACCACTCCAGGGGTTAGGAATTTTACAATCTCAGGAAATGAAAACAGGAGCTATGATAGTCAATAATTAAATATTAACAATCCACTGGCTGCAAAGGAGAGATCAGCAAGTAAACTATAAGAAAAAAGAAAAGCATTCAAGTTCTAAGAACATTAAAGCCACCAAATCTTAGCAACTCAGTTTTCCTCCAAGATATTTAACTTCTAGTTGAGTGGCTTAAAAGTGCTTCTTCTGAAAGTCTGGAATGGTAGATTCCAGGGATTATAAACCACCACATGTGATATAAATACCCCCAACAAAATTCCAAAGAGATTAAATAGAATAGAAAATGTAACTGATGCATGGAAATCAGCAGGGGCTTTTAGCTTCATTTTCTTTCGAAAGGTTAAAAAACTAAGGGATCAAGGACATACTGAAAACACACTGTACCTTGATTTCAGCAAACTCCAAGACATTCTCATAGACAAGACAGAGAAATGTGGGCTAATGACAGTTAAGAGTTGGCTGACCCCTAAACTCGGCTCATTAGCACTGACCTACAGGCAAGTCCATTGTCCAATGGCACAAAAGAGAACTCTCAGCCTTGACCTACTCCACGTTTCTAACAATTATCAGACACTTACTATCTTTCCTACACTCACTGTACAAGATGCTGAAAACACATCTCTTAAATACGTGTTCTCATCTCTATTCTGGATGCCAATTCCTTAACATCAATCTCTTATTTCAGGCCTGTATCACCACAACAGCCAAATTCCTAAACTGGTCTCATTCACTCTAATCTTGTCCTTCTCAGGTCAATCTCTACATTGCTGCCAAAGTAATCTTTATAATCTTTTTTTTAAAGTCTCATTCTTTGACTTCTCTGCTTAAACCCCTTCAACAGCTTCCCAATCCACAGCATGGGTATAGGTACTGGCATCTTGGTCCATCTCTGCTCTTCAATGTGAATTTCTACCATTGCCTCCTTTTGCACTGTTGACTGATGGCAGTCTACCCACACAGGACTATCACTCACACTATGAACTTTCAGTGTCTCCTTCTCTCAGGCTGCAATGCCCACCTTCTCATTTTCTGCCTGCAAACTCCCATTCATCCTCCAAATCTTACTCAGGTCTGTGCAGACTTCTGACTCTCCACAGGAGACTCTCTCCCACCTCTGTATTACCTTACTTCAACATCTATGAAAGAATGTAATTCATGGTGGTGTATTTATCTCACAATATGGACGAATCTCTCCCTTCCATATTGAGGACAGGGACTGTTCTTATTCACTTTGATCTCAGTCTACTGACAGTCCTTCCAACTATTTCCATCTTTTTTTATGATACAGGCTTTCACTTTTCCAGCTGTAATTACCACCTATATGTTCTTGTTTCCGATTTTACTGAGTCTAGACTGACGTCCAACTGCTTGTTGGGAAAGTAAAGTCAAACTGTGAAATTTCATTAAGTAGGAGTATAAATCCTCCCCCAGGCCTCTCCCTCTAATGACAGCAGATCATTAAGCCCGGTACTTACCTTTCCAGAAAAGTTCAAGTCATACCTAAACATATACATTTGTATGTCTCCATAAACATTTTTTACACAATCAAAATTATACCATACATTCTAGGCTGTAATATGCTTTTAAAAATGTAATACATTGGGGATATCTTCCCATATCAGTAGATATATATTTACCTCATTTTAAAAATAATTGTTTAAGTATTCTTGTATATTTACCATAGTTTAGCCAATCCTCTACTGATAGATATGTAGACGGTTTCCCTTTCTTCACTATTACAAACAATAACGCAACGTCATCTGTATACATTGTCTTGGCACTTTTATGCAAGTATATCCTACAGCTGGATTACTGGGGAAGAGCAGGGACTGGAGCAGAGATTGAGATAGAGAAGGTCGATAAAAGATGGGGCAGCGTGCCTGAGAAAATGGGAGAGGTAGCACCTAAAGCTTTAACAGCTCTGGCCTTGAACAACAGTAGGTAAGCACAATGTAGACATGACAAGGTTGTGAAGGAGGGGACAAAAAGTTCAGGCAGTTTAAGTTTATCATCTCACAAAAGGCTTATCAAATCTACAAATGACACACAGTTAAGAGGAAAAACTAGTAAGTGCTAATATCTTATGACAGACTCAAACCTGCAGCGGTCACTGTTGTCTGGATGCCTGGCACGGCCTCCTTGTTCTGGGAACAGCAGGGCCCTGGGGGTAGACCACTGTGCGGCTGTGGTGGATCTGTCAACACAGCGACTCTAGTATCACACTCACCCTCACCCTACTAGACAGGCCAGGATTATCACACTGTTTTGAATAACTCCTCTTGGTCTAAAGGGTGGGAATGTGATCAATCAAAAGCTCTTTCTTAGAATTTTTCAAATTCAGGTCAAAGATTATTTCACTCTTCCCTTTGGAGAGAGCTGCAAGCAGTGAACACAGAGCTGCTGGTGGCCATGCGTCCACCAACACCACCATGGAGAAGAATCTCAGAGAATGAGGCCACTGAACAATAGATGAGGAGGAGAATACCTCACACTGACCACATCCATCCAGTCTACCTTAAAGCAGCTATGTCTCTTTCTGGAGTCCAGCTACAGGGGTTGGTATATCCTCCCTTTTCTGCTTATGCTAATTTCAGTTAGTTTCTGTCGCCTGCACCCAAGAGTCCTGAATAATACATTACATATTCTTACTCTTAAATTAAGGTTCTTTCCACTACTCACATGAAAGCTATGTCAAAATTAAGACCAACGTGGAAATGGAAATTAGCATATTTTAGTTCATTACAAACATTTTTCACCCATTAGAGCCTGACCAAAAACTGAACTGGCTGATTTACAAAACAGTGTGTTTCTTGTTACCAGAAAAGGTTAATAGGAATGTTTTGGCACTGAGTTCTCACACTGAGTGAAAAATTGAACTGGATATTTCTCAAGTTCCAATTATAAAATTATATGCTTCCATGTGACTATAAGGTGTACTTGCCTTCTTCTCTTTTTAAAAACGGAAAAGAAATGGAAAAGAAATTCAGATGAGGATTTTCTTACTTGTTATGCCCCACAAGAGCCCATGGATATTTAGTCAGTTAAATGACCCTAATGATACAAAATGAAGCACATTTCCTAAGAAAAACAACAAAGCTGTACTAAGTGAAAAGGATTGCCTTGGAATCAGAAGGTTTTATTCTTCTTTGCTACTGAATAGCTGGGTAAGTCTGAACTAGCCACATGGACTAGTCTGTTTCCTCATTCATAAAATGGAGTAATAATAATTCCTTCCATACCTTCTTTACAGAGTTTTATTTCTCAAAGAGCATTTGAAAATACTCTCAAATTTAAACCACTGTACAGATGTTAAATTACAATAGTGTCTTTGGCAGAATCCTTACTCAAATTTTCAGAGTTACTGAAGAATTTTTAACAGAATCAGCTTCTACTAAATACAATCCAATCAGCATTTCAATGAAATGTCATATTAAGTAACACTTCTCACTGTCAATACGAGTCTTTGACGCAGTCTGATGAGGGGAGCAATCCCATCATTTACTTTAGGGTAAAATACTTTACTTGTTCAGCCTACTTTAGAACTGTTCCCAGAAATAATTTCATTTCTTAAAACTATAGCTCAAGAAATGGTAGAAATCAACACATTTTCTTTTGTTTAACTGCTCGACTCGAAGTCTAAATTAACTCAGCTATATGACCCTGCACAAGTCAGCTCTTGGAGCCTCTGTGCACATCTGTAAGACGGAGACAGCGATACATTTCTGCTAGATTGTTTTAACAACTGTAAACAACGTACACACAACTCTTGGGTCACAAGACGGGTTGGCTACTAGAGAGCTTCTCAACGCACAAGAATATAAATTCAGAACGCGTGCAGGACAACAGCCTGTTCTAGTGGGTGCAGATCTGTTACCACGCTGATCTTGCTCGAAATGGCCAAAAGAATAAAGCAGACGGCTAAATTTCATAGGCAGAGCCCCACATTAGGGAGCCAGGAATCCTGGTTACTCATCAAGGCTTCACTATAGTCGATCTCCATCAGCAAACTGTGAGAATCAAAATCAGATACAATTGGGAATGATGAAGCAACCGACTGGTACGTGCCATCACTGTCATTACTGGGAACATTATTTCGCCAAGTTGTAAAATACTAGCAAACGGTGTTCTTGACCTGGAATTCACAGAGGTTTAAACGACCTCATTACCGAGCACAGGAGTCTCGGAGAAAGAAACGTCACACATCCCACCACTCGAGCAACGGAGGCGGCCCTGGGTTCCCCTAGGGAGATGGGAGGAGGACGGGACACAGCCTCACCCTATTGCCAAAGGTTCCACGGCCGTTTCCTGACGCCACGCGTTCGCCCTCTCTTCCCCCTTCCCTAGCCCGCTGTGGGCCGGGGCTACAGAGCAACCGAGGACGGGGCGCCATCACCTGTCTCCACGCTCCCCGACGACTGCTCTTCTCTCCTTACGTCTGCGGCCACAGTTCCTGGACGACTGAGAAGCCTGTGGCTAGGACGCAGGACTGGACTTCTCCGAGCACACACGGGTAACAGAGTCAACAGACCCACGCCGAGAGCCGCCATTGTCAATGGAGCAGAAGCGCGAGAGACGAAAGGGCATTCCGCTTCTGCGCATGCGCGCCGAGGCAAAAAGAATGGGCAGCCTAGAGGGTCAAAATAGGCGAAAGACGTTCGCTTTAAAAGAAGAAATTGTGTTAAGGCCTGGACCGAGATGGCTGAGCTTTCAGATGTGCTTTGTTTCCCGTCTCCCACAGTTCTTTAAAACAAGGCCCCAAGAGAATGAGTCGCCTACTGTTTCAGAGTCATGAAAATAGAACCAGAGAGCAAGATCACGAGGAAGGAGCGCTAACTTGGGAATCAAGTATCCCAAGTATCATAAATGACAGCATTTTTTCTTTACCAGACACTGTTCTAAGTGCTTGACATGTATTGACTGTTAATCCTTACAACAGCCCTGTGAGGTAGGAACTATTGTTATCTCCGTTTATTTATGGGAAGACTAAGGCATACAGAGGTTAAATGACGTTCCTAAAATGACACAGCCAGTCAGGGGCAGAAATGGGAGTTAAACCTAGCTTGTCTGGTAGAGTGTCCTTTTCACTTTTTTTGGTAACAATTTTATTGAGATTTAATTCATATACTAAACAATTCACCCCTTTAGGTGTACCAATCAATGGTTTTTAGTATATTCACAAAGTTCTGCAACAATCACCACATTTTTAGAACATTTTCATCACCTCCAAAAGAAACCTTGTGCCCGTTAGCTATCAGCCCTCAATCACCACACTCCCCCTAGCCCTAAATAACCACTTATCTGCTTTCTGTCTCTATGGAATTGCCTATTTCAGACATTTCATAGAGATGGAAACATGCAATATGTAGTTTTCTGTGACTGGCTTCTTCCACTTGGAAGAATATAATGGTTTCAAGATTCATCCACGTTGTAGTATCTCTCAGTACTTCATTCCTCCACGGCCAAATAATAATCCATTGTATGATGCTAAAAGATAAACTGAGGCATATTAAAAATTATGAGTTTATTTAGCAAAAATCAACTTGAATAGGGCAGCACCTAATCTCGCAGATGGAAAGGAGCTCTGAGGAGCTGCACAAAATGAAAGACTTCTATAGGCAGAAGAAAATGGGAACAAGGAAGTTATACTAGGCAAAAAAGAGGGTTGGTTACTGCAAAGTTACTTTCCTTTAGGGGATAGCAGGGGTCTATCATGCAGATTACCTCACCAGTGCTGATCAGGTGACTCCTGATTGACTTGTTTAAGATTCCATTTCTGGGAGAGCCGAAACTGTAATTAAGTCTGTTTGGTGAAGTGAGGCTTGGCATAAGTGACTCCATTTGGGGGCTGTTGTCTTGTTTTTAACAATGGATATGCCACATATGGTTATCCATTCATTAGTTAATGGATGTTTGGGTTGTTTTCATCTTTTGGCTATTATAAATAATGCTGCATGAATATTCATCTATAAATTTTTGTGTGAACATATGTTCTCACTTCTCTTAGGTGTATACCTAGGAGTGGAAGTGCTGGGTCACATGGTAGCTCTATGTTTAATCTTTTGAGGAACTGCCAGGCTATTTACCAAAGCAGCTGCACCATTTTCGTTCCCACTAGTGGTGCATGAGGGTTCCAATTTCTGCACATTCTTGCCAATACTTATTTTCTGTTTTGTTTTTTTAAATAATAGCCATCATAATGGGTGTAAAATGATATCTCACTTTTGATTTTCATTTCTCTGATGAATGTTGAGCTCTCTTCATGTGATTATTGCCCATTTGTGCATTTTCTTTGGAGAAATGTCTATTCAGATTCTTGGCCCATTTTTTAATTGGATTATTTGTCTTTTTATTATTGTTTTAAGAGTTCTTAAATATTCCTGATATAAGTCCCTTATCAATATATGATTCGCAAGTATTTTATCCCATTCTGTGTGTTGAATTTCACTTTCTTGATGGTGTCTTTTGAAACATGGAAGTTGATTCTGAGGAAATGCAATTTCTCTATTTTTTCTCTCATTGTGCTTTTAGTGTCATATCTAAGAAACACTGCCTAACTCAAGGTAGTGAAGATTTACCCCTGTGTTTTCTTCTAAGATTTTTATATTTTTAGCTCTTACATTTAGGTCTTTGATCCATTTTGAGTTAATTTTTGTATGTGGTATGAAGTGGGGGTCCAACTTCATTTTTTTGGATATGGATATCCAGTTGTCCCAGTACTATTTGTTGAAAAGACTCTTCTTTCCCATTGAATGGTATTGGCATACTGGTTGAGGTCAGTTGATCATGGGTTTATTTCTGGATTCTCAATACTGTTTCATTGATCTACATGTCTAGCCTTATGCCAGTACCACATTGTCTTGGTTACTGTAGCTTTGTAGTAAGTTTTAAAATCAGGAAGTTTGATTCCTCCAACTTTGTTCTTTTTCAAGATTTTTTTGGCTATTGTGGGTCCCTGCATTTCCATATGCATTTTAGGATCAACTTGTCAATTGTTGCCAAAAAGACAGCTGAGTTTTCATAGAGATTGTGTTGAATCTGTAGATCAATTTCAGGAGTATTGTCATCTTAATATTAATCTACTAGAATATGAACATGGGAGGTCCTTCCATTTATTTGGGTCTTTAATTTCTTTCAACAGTGTTTTCCAGTTTTCAGTGTATAAGTCTTACACTTTTATTAAATTTATTTCTAAGTATTTTATTCTTTATGATGCTGTTTTGAATGCAATTGTTTTCTCGATCTTGTTTTTGGCTTGTTCATTGTAAGTGTATAGAAATACAGTTGATTTTTGTATATTGATATTGTCTCCTGTAAACTTGCTGACTCATTTAGTAGTTCTAATAGTTTTTTTGTAGCTGCCTTAGATGTTCTATATACAAGATCATGTCATCTGCAAAGAGAGAGAGTTTTACTTCTTGCTTTTCAATCTGGAAGCTTTTATTGCATTTTCTTGCCTAATTACCCTGGCTAGAACCATTAGCACAATGTTGACTAGAAGTGATGGGAATGCACATCCTTGTATTGTTCCTGTTCTTAAGGGAGAAGCATTCAGTCTTCACCATTACATAGGGTGTTAGCTGTGGGTGTCTTGTGGATGCCCTTTTTCAGGTTGAAGAAGTTCCCTTCTCTTTATGTTTGTTAAGCATTTTTACCATGAAAGTGTGTTAGATTTTGTCAAATGTTTTTTTCTTCTGCATCTACTGACATGATCTTATAGTTTTGTCTTTTATTCTATTAATATGGTTTATTACTCTAATTAATTTTCATTGATTGATTAACATACTTTTCATTGTCTACTTTTTCACATCTTTTTAGTTTTGTACCAAATACATATAGGGGTAAAAAGGAAGCACCTTTAAACACTTTACATCTTTCATATAACTTTGTTAATGAAGTTATTATATGAATTCTTAAATATGGTCAAACTACATTTAAAAATCATATAAAGCTTTATAATGATATATTCTAAATTTATTATCATTCAAACTGACCATTCACACCCATATCTTTGAGTTTTTATGGTTTTGCTACTGGTAGTAATTTTTCAACTATTAATTGCAGCTCTATAGTTGTAGATATTCATAAACTTAAGAAGGTAAAAGGTTATTTTAAAATCATATTTTCTTTCACTTAACCTTTATGAGTAGATTGTAGAAACCACAGAATTAAGATTGACATAATGTTCTCAAATAAAATTCATGAAATATGTAAATTCATCATCTGACAAGCCAGTTTAATATATTTACTGTGCTCCTTATATCATCACTTCTGGAATTTCTAGACTCCAGTCCTCCCAGCTTCTCCAGAAATTCAAGCCAGGAGGCTTTCCATGAATTACAGCTTGGGCATCAGCATGCCAATCTTAACCATTCACTAAAATTCAGTCATAGAGTTTGCCGCGATTGATAAGGAACAAATAAAATTGCCAAAGTGATTTCTCATGGTGATATTATGCAGAGAGGTAAACTGTTCCTATGCTGTTTCCATAGAAATGAGGATGAGCTTTTTCAGCAGTTTACAAATATATCTCTATGAGATCTAAATGAGATCATCATCTTTCAGTATGTAAAGCAATTGCTCAGGCCCTCATATTCAGATTGGCATCGTCTATTACCTCTTTCCTGAGTCTATCCATCGCAGATTATTCCAGAATCCCAGGCAGAGGCTTCTGCTGTCCAAATGGACAGTCCTGTCAACAAACACCAGGAGAAAACTCATGAATCTGGTCGTTTCTGACAATGCAAGCCTTGTTTCTACTGCTGCCACACGGGGGCACTGTTGAAAACTGGTGATTACATAGTGCAATGCATACTCATCCACAGCAAGCCTGAAGCCATGCAGTGCCGCTGGGGTCTCACTGTCCTGATGAAAATAGCTTACAATGCTTTTGAACTTTCTATGGGCTAGTATTGTATTGTGTTTAACTGCATCATCTTATTTAAATCTCACAATACGCCTGTGAATGTTATTATTATTCCCATTTTATAGATGCAAAAACCGATGTAGAAAGGGTAAGCAAAATGACCAAGGTCATAGAGTAAGTTGTGATTCTAACTCAAGCTTGAATGATTTTCTAGTCACCATGATTATAAGTCCATCCTTTCACTATATTTTGACCTAGTAATTCCACTTGTCGTAATTCCACTTCTAATTAGAGAAGCACATCAAGGTTTACATACAAGGATATTCAATGAGGTATATAATGGTAGGAATACTGGAGACAATCTAAAGGTCCAACATAGGGGCCTAGTTAATTTACAATCCATCCACAGATTAAAATACTAATAGGTAATATTTATTAAGTGTTTAATATTAGCCTGTCACAGTTCTAAACATTTTGTATCTTGACTAGTTAACCCCCACAAAACCCTAGGTTATAGGTATTATTACCATATTTCATCTAGGTTAAGACACTCCTTTATGCACCACTGAGAAAAATGCTGCCAATTAATGTGGTACACAATGCTTTCTCATTGTTGGTGGAAAGGCACACTGATTTCAGAGATATTATACTATGGGAAAAATTGTTCATCTGAGAATTGATAAAATTATTTCCTTCACGTATGGAGGGGCAACTGAGGCACAGAGAGATTAAATAACTTGTCCAAGGTTAAAAAACAAAGCTGTAAGTAATCACTACTCTCTGAGATGCTTATGTAAACGTTGACAGCTTGCGACAACTTTTCTCTTTCCCCTCTGATTTTTTTCTAAGCAATTGCTACCGTTTTTGGAGCACGAATGGTCAGTTAGATTTAAAGTCACAGACAAGTGCTTGTAAGCAAATGTTTTAAAATGTGAACATTGGCTTTTGGAATGTGACACAATGTTCCTTTACTCTGTATATTTCACGCTGTTTCTTCCTCTTTGGGGGAGGCTAGGCTTTCTAAAATTCAGAGACCTGATTCCTGCGGCAGAAGCATTCGGTGAGCTTACTAAAATATAAAGTTCTGGGCTGTACCCCTAGACTTATTTAATCAGCCTATCAGCGTTGTGATTCAGGAATCTGCATTGTTTACAAGCTGTTAGGTATGCTAAAACTTCAGAAGCACTGCTGACGACCATCACTATCTGTGTGGGTAATCCCATGGGACTCTACACTTTTCTGAAGAGGTGGTTTTACCCCATGAAAAACATCTCACTTAATCTAGTTTTTGCTGGCCTTAAGCACTTTTCTCCATGGAGAACAAGTTCATGACTTTTTTTGCTATATTTGTAATAATAATAACATTTGCTCCATTTGCTAAATTTGCTGATACTAATTTTTTACTTAGATTGCAAAGCTTTATTGATTCACTTATATGTGATTTTTAATTGTGATCCTATCTTTAATAACGAGTTCTGTAAATTTAGAGCCCAACAAGTCCATGAACTCAGACACATAGTCAGCAGTACAGAAATAGTCATTTCTATTCTTGGCACATTTAATACTGACTCATGTCTTCTTTTCTTTAAGAAAGGAAAGGAAGGGAAGGGAATGGAGGGAGGGAGGGAGGAAAGAAGGAGACAAAGAAAGAGAAAGAAAGAAAGAAAAGAAAAAGATCCTTGGAACAGGCAAGAAGGAAGTGAGATTGCTTTACCATGTTTCCTTTGTCCCTCTCAGACCACTTGTCACTGGCTGCCTTGCCCAACCCTCAGGAAATGCTGTTGCCACCAAGCTACAACAAGACCATCTTCTTGTAGGCAGAGAAAACCAGCCTCTAGCTGGATAGGGACCAGTATCTGGGGACAGTCTGATGCCACTCCTCTGGAGGGAACCCACATTTTCTCCCTGGGTCAAGCCACTTCTGCTTGGTCTGCGGCAACCCAGCTGGGTTAGGAAAAGAGAAGCCTGCCTGAGGAGCCTCATAACTAAAGGCTCAAAGACATAAAAAGTTTGGCTTATTCTTATCTGTTCTAGTGTTCTAAAAAATGAGCACTCTATGCAGGTCCCTGAGACATAAAAATAGGCCTCTAAATTGACCTTTCTAAAAAGACTGTCAAGATCTCCCTAAAACCTTTGCAAACTATGTAAGACATTCGACAATTTCTTAGTTGGGTATTTCCTTTAAAACGTCCTGTTTCTTAACAATTTCAGATATTTTTCCAAGAACCATAGGGAGATTTGCAGTGGAATAATCCAGCTCACATGGTAAAAATGAAACTACCACCATGTGGCTTATGATGCAATGAATAAAGTAAGTGTAATAAAGAGGCACTAAAGAAAACCAGAAGGTTTGGTATCTTCAAAAGAAAAACCACAGCAATATGTCTTCGACCTGCTGAATTGGTTAGCCGGGTTTCTGAACACACTGACCGGGTTTCTGTTACTAACTTGAGTCCTATGCAGTTGAAAGAAAAACCCAACCGCTAACAAGTTCTACGCTATTTCCTCTACACTGAAGACATTACATTGTAGCACTCTGTGGACGCCATTTTTTCCCTATAATCTCCCACTGACTGTTTTCTCCACTTACACATTGGAATAATAACCACATTTACTAACCGTCTTGGTTTCACAAGTAAGGAAATTAAAGCTCAGAGGGATTAAGTAGCTTTTCCAAATCACACAGCTAGTAAAAGGTGAAAAAAAAGGCACCTAGATGTTATTTAACAAAAAAACCCACATTCTTTCTTTCACCCTAGACTTTCCATTAGAGAAAGAAAGATAAAAATACCATATAATGGATTATATATATATATATTTTAATTTACTTTCATTTATCTTCTTTTTCTTTTTTTTGAGGAAGATTAGCCCTGAGCTAACATCTGCTGCCAATCCTCCTCTTTTTGCTGAGCAAGACTGGCCCTGAGCTAACATCTGTGCCCATCTTCCTCTACTTTATATGTGGGACGCCTACCACAGCATGGCTTAGCAAGGGGTGCCACGTCCACACCTGGGATCTGAACCGGCAAACCCCAGGCCGCCGAAGTGGAACGTGTGCACTTAACTGCTGAGCCACCAGGCCGGACCCCAACATTTCTTTATATTACTCTTTTCTACAAGGAGCTGCATGTTATAGTAATAATAGATGGGATTTGTGGGTCAAAAAAGCTAGCTTCCGGACCTGGTTCTGCTACTTGCTAGTAATGTGACTTTGGCTAAGTCACCCTCTTGACCTCATTTTCATCATGTATAAAGTGAAAGTGTTGGAGTAAATCACCTCTAAGATCTTTGCTTACTTTGAGAATCTGTCCACATCAAGTAATAACAAAATTAAAGCATGGATTTAAGTGACAAACAGCTATTTCACTTTTGACCCATACCAGGTTGCTGTAATCTACACCATTATTTTGATGTGAGGGGCACATTCTCAGAAAGGTCCTCTCTGATCTAAGTAAGGTTCAGTCCATCAGCATCTCTCCACACCCCTTCGCTTCCTCCACCTTGTTCATTTCCTTCAGGACACTTGTCACAAGTTGTACTGATACGTATTTGTTACTTGTCTGGTATCTCTCCCCCCAGCTCAACTCTGGGTTCCCTGAAAGCCATGGGGTTTCCTCCACTGCTGTTTCCCAGCACATGGGACCCTGATGAAAACAGAGCACACTCAAATATTTGTTGAATGAACGAATGAGTGAGCAAATTGCCTTTAAAATGCTGTGGTGGTGATTTTTATCCTCTCTCTTGTAAAGTTAATTTTAAAAGTAGTTACCAGAGATAAAGGTAACAGAATCTTAATTTCTGTGCATTAAAAAGAAAATCAGAATGATGTTCATTAAAATATTGACAGTAATTATCGCTGATCTGAGTGTTGGAACTGGGAGTAAATTTCATTACCTCTAATTTGCAGCATGTCTTTACTGATGTGAATTGTTTTGCAACCAGATTTAAGTTTTTAAAAAGTACAGACTCTTGGCGTGGTCTCTAATTCAGTGTTCCTCTGGGGACAATTAAATCTGTAACCTGTGCATCCAGACGGAGGGCTTCGGGGACCATGTGGTATGTCTGGAGCTTCCCCATCGTTAATTAACTGGAGCTGAGATGTGTCTCAGTATTCCAGCCCTCCCCCCCGCTTGGAGACCCATGCCCCAGACTACGCTCGTGAATCTTGGATCTGATGGGTGAAGCTGGGGGAGCTGACTAGGCAGCAGTTCACTCTGTGAGAACCACCCACAGTGGCAGGTTCGAGCAAGCAAAGAGGGGGGACCCTGAGACCAGGACTGCAGGCTGAAGTGGGGAGGGCTGGCCAATGGCTTCACTGACGATAGACTGCAGCAGTTGGCAACAATGGTGGAGTGTATCTCAGGCAATTCCTGGAGCCTGTCGATTCCCATAAGCGTCTCTTGAATGAATGAGTGACTCAGCACCTACTAAGTCCAAGATTATAGTAATCCAATGGCTACATGATTTTGAAATCAAATTTTGGTTTGAATCTTGACTCTGTATACATCCAAGTGACCTAGGACAAGTTGCTTTTCTCTAAATGTCATCTTCCTCAAATGTAAAACGGGGCTAATTATAGCAACTTTCAGGGTTATTGTATTAGTGATAACAGCTACCAAGTGAATGAAAGTATTATTATGTTTTTCAAGCCTTTTAGAACAGCATAAATACATGTAATAATTGATTTAACTTTTCTCCTAATGTCAAAGCTGTGTGGGTTGTTAACAACTTTTGATATTATAAAAAGTACAATGGAAACAAAGCAGCTTTTATTTTTTCCCTTCTGACATAAACCAAGTCTCCGTGAGTTTCAGTGATTTGCCCAAGGTCACCTGGACAGGAAGTGGCAAAGCAGAGTTTTAAATTCCAAAAATGTGCCCAGTATTTCCCAGGAACATCCCCCTCAAGCTTTCTGAAATTCAGCTCTCAGGGGCCCCAGCCTCCATCTACGGAGGGAGAATTCCCCAGGTGGTTCCTATGAGGCAATGGGAAAGAAACTGATCGGGAATGCAGCCAGCTGGTGTCAGTGTGGGAGCTCAGATTATGAGTGAATGTGTCCCCTCCCACTGCCTGGGGGACACAGGCACTCTGCCCCCTCGGGCTGTCCGGGGCCTGCAGCCTGGTGCTCAGGACCTACCTCTGATGACCTTCTCACCTTCCCATGGCTCTGAGCTGTCAGAATACGGGTGAAGCTCTAAGGAGGCCCGTGGTCACCCCTCAGGTCAGAGATTTTGCTACTTGGGTAAAAATAAGAGATGTACAGATGTATTACTGAATATTAGAAAAGGGAAGGGAGAGTACGAAAACAAAATTAATAAACTAAAATGTGTCCAAAGCGCCTGAAAACATAAAATCTACCTGTAGGTGGCAGTGTGCTGATAAATATTTAACACCTGGCCTTCTGAAAAGCCTGCCCTGGTTTGTAGCATTTGCTGGTTTCCTGGTGTAAATACTCCCACCATGGCCTATTTTAAGCTACCAATGTGAGGCCACTGAATGCAGAGTCGGAAAGACACGCACAGGAGCACATCGTATTGTAGTATTTCCACTACACAGATATAGTAGACATGAGTAACCTCAAGAACGTAGAAAACAAAATGTAACAAAACAATCAGGAAGTGGTCAGTTGCTAGCACATATTACCTTTGTCTTCAATATATTTTATTTACTTGTAGTTTTATATAATTTTACTTTTAACAATGACTATGCTTAGCAACCAGCTCTCACAGACGCTGAAAAATTTAATACTGGCTCTGTGAGAGGGTAAAAATGGGCTCTGCCCGGCATGGTGCTGCCTGTAGGAGTCTGGGTGGAGGACTCTGGCTTTGGAGAGAGCAGTGGCCTGGAGGGCTGTGCATCTATGCCAGAGCTGGCTGGGAAACCGGGAAAAGCTGCCCGCCTGCCCGCAGCGTTCTTAGGAACATCTTAGGAAAAGGCCTTAAGCTCCAGCAGCACCTGCACATGCCCATCATCCCACCTGGAAGCAGGGCCAGAGGGGCCAGGACGTCACTGTGGGTTCCTGCTGTCCTTAAGAGGAATCAAAACTAGTTTGTCTTAAGGATAAGCAAAACCAGTGTTCCATGTCTGGGGCTTCCCTCCCCCACATCTCTACGCACAAGGAGATAGCCGAAATTCCTGCAGAGCCTCTTCCCTCATGGTTAGAGATAAAAGGTTAAAAATATAAAGACCTGGTGGAGGTATGTCTGAAATTCACTCAGGTCTAAAGGAAGGGGGCCAGAGGCTGGAGCCTGAAAAGGCGGCCACCTGCAAAGGAATGGCCGGGATGGGAAAACTGTCCGCGATGTTTCACAACTGGCCCGTGGTCAGTCCTGTTTTCCTCCAACAGGCACCAACAAATAGCTGTGCACCGAGCTGCCTTTGCTGTGGGAGGCAACCACGGGAAGGTAGACGCAGGAACATATTTATTTGGGTTTGGGGTCAGACAGACATGGGTTAGAATCCGGTTTCCTTCGATACATTACTTAACCTCTCTAAATTCATGTAAATCCCACATGCAAATAGAGATACTAACGTCCACCTCACGATTGTTGTGACATGATCCATCTAAAGGGTTTATTTAGCAGAGTGCCTGAGGCTTAGTAAGTGCTCAGAATATAATAGCTCTTATTGTTATTTTTAATGTGGTTGGAGTGTGTAATGATGCTTATTTATTATGAAATCCACCCATCAAGGCTTCTTGATATTAAGAAAAAAGGTTCTGATGAACAGGAATCCATGGCTTTAAGAAAGAAAGAAATCTCTCCACTCACATGAAAGGGATGGAATCTGCTGGTAACTGTTTTCAGTATTGTAATGTCACTGCCAGAGCAAAAAGCAGAATGTGTTTAACTCACTTGGTTTAAAACAAGTCACGTGAAGATAAGCACACCACACCTTTTTTAGGCTGTTGAAATAATCTGACCAGTTTCCTAACATGTTGCGTGTGAAGAATACCATTTCAAAAGAGGCTAGGAAATGATCGTCTTTGGAGAGTGTGCTATTCTGGGGTTTTTTTTCTCTATCTACGCATTTACATTTGCAGTTACAGGGTGGGGATCACTGTACTGACTTTTTTAAACAATTCCTCCCCTCACCCAACCAATGCATTGCCAACGGATCCCTCACCTCATAGGCAGTGCCCTTTCTAGGCAGCATTTGCAGGTGATGCAGAGGATGGGGGGCGGGGACTGAGGTACCAAGGTTTATAAGGCATGTAGCAGGTGGCCTTAGGTTGCTCGAGGGTACCCTCCACAAACCCACCTGGGACAACTGCTCCAGGACATTTGGCCCTGGGCACTTTGGGGAGCATCGCTGCTGAGTCTTTCTCCCCCTCTCAAAATGTGAAAAATGAAAACCACTGCATTGGCCCGAGGACAGAGCCTTGCACAGTTCCTGGGGGCATCCAGGGCCACGTGGTCATTTCGGAAGCCCAAGATGAAGAAACGCTGTACCAGGAGTTTCCATTTGGGAGGTAGAATAGAGAAGCACAGAGCAGTAGTTTCTGTTTTCAAAGTGTGGTTGAAGGACCTCAAATTTGGGGAAGTCACAGCACAAAGCAATTACTAAAAGTATCATATATATCATACAGAATAGTGCAATTTAGGTGCTTTGAGAGACCTATGACTTAGCTTTCTGCACGTGAGAACAGGTCTCTGAGTCACATCCAGGCCCCATTGACACACAGCCTTCATAGATAAACAATGGCGGCAGCTGAGAGTACTTAGGAACTTCCCTTCTCTTCCCATGGCTGCTGGGGGATTTCTCTCCCTTTCCCCCCACGTAAGGACTCTATCTCTGCCCCAGGCCCCATTTCCCTCCTTCAGTTGCTGTTCCCACTTTGCACGGTGATGGCAAAAGTTGGTGAGTACAGTGATGCCCCAAAAGGTGACGAGAAGGCAAAGGGAAGGAGGACACAGAGGAGACTGTTCCTTTCATCCTTGTTTGTCCTCCCCAGAGTCCTTGGGAGGATCCGAACAGGAGAGGGTTGCAGGAGCTGAGGGCATAGCCTTGCACTCTCAGCTGTGGGGCTGGAAGCTCCAGGGCCTGTTGCCTCTGCAATCTCATCAGGGATGCCTTGGGGTGCTGCTGGGGCAGAGGAGAATTTAATAATGCACCCTGTGGTCCCCATAGGTCTGACGGACATTCCTAATCCACCTCAAGATGCTGAGTGAGGCGGAGCAGGTCCATCAGCCAGCAGCTGCAGGCGGCTTGTTTCAGGCTGACGCCCAAAGGGGCACAGGTGGTGTCAGTGGTGGGGGTGGGACATGAGGTAGGGCTGGTGGTACCCAGATCTAGGAGGCAGCCCTGAATCTCCTTCTCCAGTGGATAGCTCATCCTTTGGGTTGACGTATCTTTTTAGTGGTGTTCATACTAACTGTTCCAACAGCGCATGCACGTTCTGGAAATTAAAGCCTCTCATTTTGAAAGATTTAATATGAAAAAGTTGAATTATAATTGAAATCCACTCACATTAGCGTAAGAAATTTACATGTGTCAATGAAAGAAAAAGTGCTACTGGATTTTTTAAATACAATTTCAACGGTTTAAAATTTTTAAAGATTATAATGGTTTTAAATGTACTACCCACATGTCTGTACAGTTTCTCACCTGAAGGTTATTATCAGAAGTTTGATGACATCATTATTCAAACATCTGAACTGGTAAATATGAATAATTGTTACAACAAAACCATGTGGAAAAAAGTTATGCTCATGAAATCTGGCTCAAGTTTCTCTTAACTTTAAAAATAGCTTATTTAAGGCTTTATTCAAATTCAGTTTTAATTATCTTCCCAGAATACTTTGTATGTTATTATTATAATTTAAGAGTGAAACACATTTTTCACCAGTCCACATACAGCTTAGCTATCCCCCAACTTATTTCAGTTTATTCCAGTATTCTCTTAAAATATCATATTTTATGAATATGAAAAAGACTTGACAGCAGCGTCCTATATTACATTTCTTAGCCTAGAGCCCCATTTGGGGTTACATAGGTTGGTGCACTGACTGGGTCACCTACCCATTGTTAATCATTTTGTTTTCGTGAGTAAATAAGTTCTGATTTCCAAACTACAGGCTACAAACCCATTATTGTCCCAACCTGTGAGTGGAGAAAGGCTCTTCAAGTCGACTGCAACCGGTTGCCACTCAGTCTTACAGTGCATTTTGCAGGCTGCAAACAGCCTCAAGAGAGCTGGTTCAGTGTCCTTTCTACGGGCTTCTTGAATAATTCCCCTGTGGTCATGCACACTGGCACCAGGCGCTTCTGGGCGGCAAGTTGAAACCTCACTTTGCTAGCGTGCTCCTAAAAGAGCAGGATTGTTTTTGCAAGCCTGTGTGACAAAGTCCTGACCGAGAAAAATGAAGGTGTCTTGTCAACCTTTTCTGTCGTTTTAGTTGTGCTCTCTTCAGTCTCTTCCCTCTGGGTCAGCAGATCTAATCTTTGCTAGACTTTAAAAATGTTGCTGAGAGAAACCTCTTAATTCACCCTGATGAAATCTGCTATTGCCTAAGTCATTAGCAGCCAGAGAGAACCCTGCGGGAGCAGCCACTTCATCAGCTCCCTAAAACACAGCTATATTTGGGAGACCTCTGTGTAGGAAGTAAGGCTAATTCTTAGTTCCCAGAAGATTAGGTGTGGTTTTCATGAGCTCATTCAAGGGGTGGGGGCGGGAGTGGTTCCATGTTTCTATTTTTAAAATGCTTATAAAGATCATCCTTTGTTGTTCAAAGACGACAGATGAGGGAGCGACGTCTCTCACGTTACAATTAGAGGTCACAACCTGGTTTCCAGAGAAAACGCTGGAAGAGTTCATACTCCAGTTTCAGCCGAGAGTGGAGAGTGGGATCATGAGCTCTGAGCCAGGGCCAAATCCCAGGGAGTCTGCGTCCGGGACAGCGGGGCTTCTCCCAGTCCACCGCTGGCCGCCTCTGCCGTCATTGCGGCAGGATTGGTCCAAGCTGCACCCTCTCCGTCCAGGACCGGAAGGGCCCGGTCCCCAAGAAAGGCTCTTCCTCGAGGCACCTGGGACTCCTCCACGGTCTGGGACCGCCTGGACGGTACACGTCCCGCGTCATTCACAGCACAACACTCGCCTAGCTCAAGTATTTAAAATAATTGGGGGCTGGGGGCGGTGAATTAGCGCCGAATCAGCCCTCGCCGTTTTATTTGCTAGTTGGGCTCACTTTTACTGACGCCCTCTGGTGACTGTCAATCACTTTGTCCCTGCGTGACCAGAGGCACAAAGAAATGATGGGAGTTAAGGTCCTGCAAAAGGGCCTTGCTTCTCACCGCATCTAGCCTATATCCGCCAGCAATTCTCATATGACTTCCTTAGGTCGCAATAACAATGCGCTTTTCACAGAAGAAACCTGGAGAGCCTTAGAGCGTGTCCGATGCAGCTTTGAGTCTGCGGGAGGGAAATGAGCTTGGGCACTGGAAAGAGCAGGTTGTAGACTCAGTCGGAGCGTGTTCGAATCTGAGCTCTGCCTGGCACGCCCAACGGCCCGGGCTAAGATGGAGAGGATGTCTGTCTACCTTACAGTATCTCTCCTTCTCCTGGCGGCTGTCTTGCAAAATGTCTGGCTCCTAGTAAGTGCTCGATACTAGGGAAATTTAGGGGGGGAGAGGGTGCCCCACTATTCAGTAGCTTTGGGGAATGTCCTGGCAAAGTGGATTTCGTGGAGAGAGGCGCGATTTCCCTAGAACTCACTTCCGGCTTCACCTGGAGTAAACGCTTTCCACTCAAGAAGAAACCTGTAAACGAACTCTGATCTTCTTCCCAAGGAGACCAGAGAATCCAGACTCGCAGCTGGACATCAGTGCAGACACACTTCCTAATTGGGCGGTACCACAAAATAACCCGTTCCAATAAAGACTAGAAAGGGGAAACCAGGGTTTGCTGGCGGAGTACCCTGGCGGGTCTCCAGGTGCTCACCCCCTACCTGCCCGCCCACTCTGCGGCGGCCTCTCCCAAACCTTCAAACCGCAGTCGGTGCGTGCGGACCACGGATCACGACACTCATTGTGTGAGGACCTGAATCGAAATCTGGGCAGGGCAGGCCGCGCTACCCGTAATCGCGGCTGGGTGCGGTTCTGAGAAGACTAGACGCTCACTGTGCCTCCTGCAGCGCGGCGGAGACAGCACGCGGCGCGCCTGTGCCCGCAGGGCTTGGGGGTGGGCGCGGGGCCCGCAGCGCGCCCCCCCTGCCCGGGCCTGGAACACCCGAGTAGCGCCGCGGGCGCGAGCACTTAGGAAACACGATCTTCCTCCGGGAACCGGGCGGGGGTGCGGGGGCACAGTCTCCCTTTACAAATCTGCCACTGGGGCGCCCTCTACCACCGGGTTGTCCGGTCCTGAGGGAAAACTCCTACGTGTGCCAGGCCCTCAATTGGAGAGGCAACTGCTGTCCGGGGGCCCCCCAGATGGCGCGGCGAGCCTCTCTCCGGCGCTCGGCCCGCGCCCCTCCCCGCTCCTCCCTAGTCCCGCCTTCTGCTCCGCCCGGGCGCCCCGAGGGCAAACGGGGAGGGGGGGGCGGACGGAATTTCCCAGCGCTGGGGCTCCGGCTTCCCCGCAACCCGGCAGTCTCTTTCTGTTTACGGAGAGAAAGGGGAAATGGAAAAGGCGGGGAGGCGGCGGCTGGCGTCTGCTGCGCCGCCCCTCGGCCGGCTCAGACGCCGTGAGTCAGGGGCCGACGAGGGCGGCCCGGCCTGGGGCTCACTCGTCCGCTCCGCTCTGGACGACGCGCCACGCTCCGGGGCCGGTCGCCCTGGCTCCAGCTTCTACTGCCGTCGGACCTCGGTGCCACGGCGCGCCCGGCTCCGGAGGACCGGCCACCTGCTGCGCACCGAGGCGTCGGGAGGCCGCGGCTGGAGCGCTCGGCCCACGGGGTCGCGCGGAGGCCGCAGGTAATCCACAGTTTGGGGACTCTGGGGTGTCTTTCTGATCGCAGCCCTTCTGGGTGCCCTAGCTGTTCCTATTCTGAAACGGAGGGTCCCCGCGGCAGAGGGGAGAACTCCGGGACTTGGGGAGGTGGAGGCGTGCCCGACACCCGCGCTGCTCCGCTTCCGTCCTCTGCGCGTGTCGCGGTTGCAGCCTGCACAGCTGGAAAGCACCTTGCGCAAGGGTCTCACCGAGTGCAGATCGCGACTCCTCCCCCTTCCTCCTCTTTCCCGGATCCCTAGCGCGCCAGCACTTCGGGTGTGGGCAATGCGCGGGAAAGCAGGGACCCGCTGTCACCGCGCCTCCCGCTGCGTACGCCGCCTGGACGGCTGCCCTCTCCCTGCCGAGCCCCGGTGAGTGCACCTCGGAGGCAGGGGACCAGGCCGCCGCCCGCCCAAATGATGGGTGCTTTTATAATTTACAAGCCCTTTCAGGGTCTGCTGGCTGTAAGGACTGGAGGAAGGGAGTTGGGGTTGGTGGAGCAGACAGCCTTTTGAATAGCTGAAACTTATTTCATGCTTATAACTCGGACGTTGTTCTGTGACTAATGAGTCGTTATAGCAGAACACAAACGCTGGGCTTCAGGTCTAAGAATGCTAGGGGAAAAAATAATACTTCACAGATGTTTCCCGGTAGGAATGCGCTATCAGGACTCCGAAATCCTTCTGGTTCTGGGCGGAGAACGACGCTGGGAAGGAAGCAGGGCGTGCAGAGATTGTCCCAAAAGTTAACAGCGAAGGCCGTGAGCTGTCTTTAAGGGAAACGTTGCAATGTCTGTTTCACTTTTGGAAAGACGTATTTTGGCCCAGAATAAAGGACTGCTCCTGATAAAAAACGGGAAAAAACACAAATACTGTTACTTTACATGTCTGTGGCCTGAGTCTTAGGTTTTTGCCAAGTGGAATATAATCTGATTCCGTCAGACGCCCCCAGCTCTCTGATGCATTGAGGTTTGCGTGCGGGACTTCTGGCAGATGGCCCTTAATTAAGGACTTGCTCGTATAAGGAGAATCGGATAGATGAGGCCTCTAGATGTCTTGAAGTAGAGTCGCTGTGCTTCTATTCAGCTAGACTGTGTCATTCTGGGTCCTTTTGAGAACAAAAATATAATAAGAAATGTGCCCTGGGAGGCAATGTACTATTTCGGCAGAAAATATCTTTTAAATGGGAAGTACCGCAAGGTATAATCGTCATTTGTTAGGCAGAAGCTGATCCCTGAAATCTTGGCCGTTTTCATTCACACTTACCAGGAAACCCTCAACGTTTGTTTATGCAGATACAAGTACCCAAGAGTGTGACATTAATGTTTTGGAATAGGATTTTCTCTTGATTTTATTGCTGGTTCCTGAAACAGTTTGAAGCAAATAATTTCGACTGTATTTGCCCATTTCTCCATTTCTAAAAGTGCCATCCTCGTCTACTCCGTTAAGAAGTAGGAATTTTATAAGGATTTTTTTTTTTTGGTAAATTGTATGAGGAAGGGTCTCTATTGTTGAGCTAGAATATCTTCACAGTCCACACTTTTTCTAAATGGCTACTGATCATGAATAACGCGGAAATCATTAGCGTGTTGTCTGCTTAATTACGGCCTGAAAGTGCTGAGGGGCTTTGCGGGGGCATTTGAGGGGGCGGGCTGGTCACCAGGTTGCTCCGGGAGCCTGCTGGGCGTGAGAGGAGCCGGGCGTTGCTAGGGAATTATGCCCGGATCCGGAGACTGCCCCCGAGCCACACTCCGCCGCGCCCCCGCCCTCCTTCCCCTGCTCCCTCCTTTTCTTCTCCTCCTCCCGCCCGGCCCCCCAGCACGCAGTTTAGGGGTGTGTGTGTTTAACCTCTTGCTTCGGTTTTGCATATAAATGCTTGAGATGCTTGAGACTTTCCACAGGTTTGAAAGACCAAAAGCTGTCTTTCCTCTCTGGGTCAGCTGAGTGTGCTGTAAAGGGTCCGAATGGACTTCTCCCTCTCTTTCTTGAGCCCTGTTGCTACTGGGAACTTTATTTTCTCTCAAGTTAGCCATTTCATAAGTCAGTCCAGGAGCCTTGGAACTCTTCAGCCAGTAGGGTCCTAAATCAGGCTCTTTTTGTTTTAGCTTCTGTTTTTCAGTAAATTCGACACGCAGAAACTGCAACTAAAATGGCTCGATGAAACCAAAGTCGAATGTTCCTCTATTAACCTAGGAAATTCCTTTCATAACCCCACAGGCTCCAAGAGCTGCAAGATCTCTGAGAGGGAGCTTCCTGGCTCTCTGGATGTAACTGGTGGTAACAGCTATCAAAGCAGTGCGCATAGGTTTCTGCCTTTTTTCGCTGTCTCTTGTCTTGGATGCAATCTTTAAAACCTTACCGTGAAGAAGTTGGGGGAATAGGTAGCCACATCCCTTTTGCTGATAAGGAAGGAGGTCTCATGCAGTGTGTGCAAAGCCAGGAGTCTGACTCTGTACTTCTCTCTTTTAAGCTCATAATAGCAACTCCAGTGACACAACTGATTTACTGTGGGCCAGACACTGCATGAGCACCTTTTGCACATGACCTCCTTAACTCTCGCACCCACCCTGTGAGGTAGGTGCTGCTCAGCACTGCTTCCATTGTACAGATGGGGGAGTGGAGGTGCAGAGAGGTCAAAGTACTAGCCCAAGGTCACGCAGACAGTAGATGAGGGGCCGAAATTTGACCCCAAGCAGTCTGAGTCTTGATGGAATGTCAGACTCCAGGATGCTAGACTGCTTTCCTTACGTCAGCAAGTGATTGTCAAGTCAGTTAACGAGGGCACTACATTGCATGGTTCTTTTCTCAAATGAGATTCACTCAGCTGATGGCTGGGTCATGCGTTGCAGGTGGCCCCGTGGTGGAACGTTTCCTGGAGCTTTGCCCTTGTGCTCCGGGTTGATGGAGGCCTGTGGCTTTCAGCACTGAGTGTCGAATGTGTTAAAGGTTCGTGCTTTTAAGAACCTGGAACCTCTTTCAGAGAGAGAGGCTGTGCGTTCAGGAGCGCAATAGTTTAAGTAGGCATACATGCCTCCAAATTCTCTGAGATCTCTTAAATCCTTTGTCTTTAATCCTTTGGAATGGACTTGTTCTAAAGTCCTGAGTAACAGCGTCATGTTTTACCCTTGATCTACCCTTTTTTGTTCTCATTGGCAGATCCCCAGGTGTAGCCCTTGCTTTGTATGTAAGAACTGAAATATGATATTGGCTAACACAGTTCGTTGGTCTCACATGTGTCTTACTTGGGATAGATTTAGCTTCCCTGGCCTCTGTAATTCTACGACTTCTGGAGAGTTATTGACCTAGATATTAGATTAACCTTTTTGGACCCTTGAAATCTATGCTCTGTACTGTTAAAGAATTCTAGTCCCAAAGGGGACAGCTGATTCACAGGTTAAATGAATCTTCTTTCTCATACTCATCGCTGGCAGAACAGGGATTTGAGGCTTGCTGTCCCCCTTCTAAATGAGCTGTTAAATTCATTTGCATCAGAATTGTTCCTGCAGTTTGACCTATCAGCATCAGATTTGCTTCCATTAAAATCCATCTTACGTGCTTCTGGCTTCAGGGCTTGAGTTTTATTTGCCAAGTTAGCTCCTGAATTTGCTAAAGTAGTTCTTTTTCTTTAAAGTCACCCAAGGCATAAAAGCCACCGGAGCTGTGTGTGGGGAGCACTGTCCCTGTTTGTGGGGAGCTCTGTCCCTGTGTGTGGGGAGCATTGTCCCCTGGCGGAGCAGCAGGGTGGAAGCTGTAAAGCACCAGCCTGGAGCCTCAGCTCCTCAGATTTCTGAGCTGCTCCTATTTATGTTTATATTTGGTGAAAGTTTGTTTTCAGTGGCTATAGCTGATGCCATCAACTCAGCGAGTGAGTAACATATAAGCTCTCTGGGTTTTCCCTCTGCAAAGTGAGCAGCTGGACTAATGGTTAGTTAAGGTCCCTTTCTTCACTGTCTGTCAACTTGAATTCACACACACTGTTGACGCAGGGCCCTCGTTTTGTAGACACGGGCATAGAGAGGCCCATTCCCAGTTTATGTCCAGTTCCCATGAATCTCAAAATGCAAATACAAATATAGCAAACTAAGTATTTGTGTTTTCTTTTGCAGATTCTCTACAAAGCACAACAGTAATGGAGTACATGAGCACTGGCAGTGACAACAAAGAAGAACTCGATTCATTAATTCAACATTTGAATGTGTCTGATATAATAGACATTATGGAAAATCTTTACCCAAGTGAAGAGCCACCAGTTTATGAACCCAGTCTAATGACCATGTGTCAAGATAGTAATCAAAATGAGGAGCACTCAGAGTCTCTGCTACTCAGTGGCCAAGAGGTGCCTTCGTTGTCGTCGGTCAGACGTGGAACCGTGGAGGAGCTGCTTGCTTTTGCAAACCATATATCGAATACTGCAAAGCGTTTTTATGGACACCGACCACAAGAATCTGGAATTTTATTAAATATGGTATGTTTTTTCCTTGATGCAGTTGAGTGCTGTGTGTTCAGCTTTATTACTGCAGCTTCATTTAACGCAGGGTAGCATTCACACCTGCTTTAACCTGGCTGCCAGGTATGGTTTTTAAAAATGCAGTATCTGTAAGAATCCCCTTCATGTTAAAGATGCAAAAATGTCTTCATTAAAAGTCCATTTAAAGAATCTTTTCCATATTTTAGTAGTAGTTTTACAAACAAGTAATTCAGAAGAGTGTATTTTAGTTTAACTGTTCGTTAAAACGCTCATCATCAATTAGGCAAAAGAGAAAGGCTTAATGAGAATTTTTTATCTGAGAGGGAAGAAAGACTTTAATTAATATTTTTGAAGCTGAAATTTTTGCTCCTCTCTTGTCACATCTTGAAATGTCACAATATTAGTATTGGCTAAATATGGTTCTTGCAGAAATGTGATGTGTAGGCAGTAAATAGCTATCCACAGATTCACCTTCCTTAATTGGCAAGGTATGAATGACAAATAATATATTTGCTTAGTCGTCCCAAGTATGTAAATAATCCAAAATATTGTGACAATACTTGGTTGCCACAATCATAGGTCAGGTGATGTGTTTAGGTGTGCCTGAGATTCTGTCAATCTCTTAGTATGTCAGAGGTGAACGGCGGTGCTGGCTAAAGGTGATCCAATTTTTTAGAAAAGAACAATTTGCAAAGGAGTGGGTGGCAGCTTGCAAAACGTGCTTATTCATGAAAGTGACCCCTTTCCTTTGGTGTCTCTAAATGGCAAAATGGCTAATGATGGGGGAAGGTCACTGCTGAACAAGTAAAGAGTCTGGACAAAGTTTGTAATTATTTTGGGTTTTTTTTGCATACCACGTTCATTCAGTTAAAAACAACACAGCAGTTTAGGTCAGCTATGGAGTGAATTGTTTTGTTAGAAGCCAGTGGTGTTATTACATTCTGCACGGTCACGTGAACTTGCTTTGGTCTGGATATACCAAACTGTATTTAATAGTTGACTTGACTTTACCTGGAGAATAGTACTTCTTCTTATCCATGGGAGGTAATAATTTGAACTAGGAGCAATGCCTGATTTTCTTAGCTAAAATATAGCTGGACAACTCTGGTTCAAAATAATATATATGTCTGTGATCAGAAACATAATGGTTTATGTATTTCTGTCTCTTATATGAATTGGTATTTTTAAGGAAAACATGCAGAATAAACAAATTATTCTTGCTTGTAAATATGTAGAGACTTAGGTATATTTCCCCTGGGCCATCAGACTGATGAGAGATGGGCCATAGAACTTCACTGGGAGTGTACAGAAGGGAATTCAGGAAAACTATAAGGAGTACAAAGCAATAGCTTCCTGAAGGTTTTGGAGTAAAAACAAAATGCTAGTGCAAAAAAGGAGATCAAGGAAGTAAAAATTTTACCAGCAAAGGGTAAGAGTGAAATGCTGGCAGTCCTGCCATGGAGGGCTGACAGATAGATGCATATTCAGGAGAAAATTTAAGAACAGGACACATAAGGGCAGGGATCTTTAAAACTTTTAAAGGATTTTTATTTTAAAAATGATCAAGAATATAACATGTAAAGCAGGAAGAGTTAAAAGTGAATTGAAGATAACAGGAGAAGTTTAAAATCCACAAATCAAGCCAGTGTTTGATGGCTCTGGGGGCCGTGGTTGCCTTTCCTGTCACTGACCTGAAGGATTGTTACAACCCTGCAACTGCTAGTGACCTATCGCAGCTCTGTGGTCCATGGCTAATGGCATGGGAGTTGCGAGGTGCCGTCGCTGATCGTAGCCAGCCTGAGACAAGATGCTACAAGAAGCAAGCTTTGCTTTTGGCTCCCTTTCACCCTCATGTGATGCTCTCCTTGGAACCATCCTGCATTCAGAACCTTTCTCTTCCCCATCCTCCACCTAATACCCTATCAAAACTTTTCTCTTCTGGGTTCCTTTGCTGCTCTCTGTCTCTCTGCTTTACAAAATGACAGCAAATATCTACCAAATAAATAAATTCCAAGGTAAAATCGATCTATGAAGTTTATCTACATATGGGCCAAATCCTTTCGTTCAAGTATCCCTCTGTTTCACTTGCTAGACATGACTCCAACATCTGCAGTGTATCAGGTGCTTTTCCAAGTGTTGCACAGTCTGTGCCCTCTGGTAGCTTACTGCCTGGTGAAGGCAGGAGGCAAGTAAACAGGCCATTATCATGCAGTGTGGTACTTCCCAGTGCAACTACGCCCTGATTGCTAGGGCAACGTGGAGCAGGATACCTCACATAGCCAAGCGGGTGGGTCTGGGCAAGGGAGAATGTCAGAGAGGCTTCCAAGAGGAGTTGACGCCTAAGTTATTGACTTGGAGTTAGACAGATGAAGGGGATGGAGAATGGAGGGTGTTCCAGATGAAGAGAAGAGTATGTACAAAGGCCTGGAGGCATGGACACGTGGTGTGTTCCAGGCAACCAACAACCACAACATCCATGGAGGTAATTAGACAGGACGGAGGACCAAGAATTAAAAAAATATCCGGAAGCATAGGCATGTTAAATGGTGGTCTGTGTGTGTGCGTGTGTGCTGTTTTCCTAAAAATAATATTTAATAAAGATTCCACCAACGTCCAGCAGGACCTGGGGGAGAACCTTGAGAGACTGATGTAGGGGTTGCTTTGTGTGAGAGTGCTACTAGTTATTTCTAGTCTAGACAAATTCATAACCTGATCTGGAGATGAATAACCCAAAATGGATTCCATACACTCAAGTCTTTGGTGATTATTGGAGAGCTGAAGGGCCCCAAAGGGCTCGCTCATAGACGTGGGTGTGAGATGCTGAATGCTGTTCCTCAGGGCTTAGTCATGGAGTCCTGGCTTCCCAGAGTTGAAAAAACCTTAAAGATACTTGAGTCAAATTCCCTGTCTAGTGCTTGAATCACCCCATTCATCATCTCCAATAATTGATGGTGCATTTTGGTCTGTGCTGGAAAATCTCCTGTGATGAACAGTTCATCATACACTGGGGCATTTCATTTCGTATTTGGCCAGTTCTGACTGTAAGTAAATCCTTCCTTATATAGGACTAAAATCCATCTCTGACTCTCTTAGTCCTCATTCTACTTTTTGGCCATAAACAGGTATATATGATGAATAGTGGTGAAAACTGATGCCAGGGAATGAAATAAGTGTGTATGTACCTCAGCTCAGAATGGGTCAGCTGTGTGACCTTAGACTAGTTATTACATCTCTCTGTGCCTCAGTTTACTCATCTGTAAAATGGGTAACATGATAGCATTTACTCCATACCGTTGTTGTTGGGAACAAATCATGGCTGCATGTGACCTGTTTACACACAGCGAGTGTTGAAAGAATGCAAATCATTGTGGTAGTTGTTGTTGTATGCAATTGTTACTCTCCCCTCTTTTGACAGTCTTCCAATATTCCAGAAATTGCAGATTCCCCACATCTTCTCTCTTCTTTCACAAACGCTTCTAATTGTATCTGCTGCTGCTTGTGCATGGGGGTGTTAACTCTCCTTGTCATCTGGATAGCGCCCTCAGCTCAGGCCTGTGCCATGCCTGTCCTACAGCTCAGAAGTTGAATGTGGCGGTCCAGTCGTTATGTGACCACCAGAGTAGGATACGGCCAGCTCTGCCTTTGTTCTAGACAATATGCTTCTTTGAACATAGCCTAAGGTCACATGCATTTCACAGCAGCCACAGCCCACTATATTCCACAATAAAATGGAATTTATTTTTACCAAAATACCTAAGAATTTTTCTCAAGTGCTGCTCCTGGGCCCAGTATTGTTTAGTATGGATAATAGTGATCTGGACGAGGACATCGAAAGCGTGCTTATAATGTCTGCACTGGAAGATGGCTTTGGTAAGTGGAAGAATTGCAGAGATAAGCAGCATAGAGTTCTGTAAGATTATTTGGGAGGGCCCCCAAAGGAAGAAGAAGGAGGGAAAAAAATTATCTCAAACCCAAATAGGGAAGGCCTGGGGCTGGGGAAGAACCAGGGTCTTTGCAGAACTGCAACTGGTCGGCGCTCGCATATCACACTTTCCCTTCAGGGCCTATCATCAAAGGTCACCGTGGAGACCTTGTCGGGCGCTCCGAGGAGGGTGCCCAGGAGATGGGAGATTGTAAAGTAGGGGGGAAGGAACTTGCGGTATTTGATCTAAAGGGGAGAAGGGTACTCCATGATGTGGAAATGTAGGCTTTTAATGACTGGGTTTTGATCATGGCTCAGCTTTAATTACAGCTTTCTGGAAGCTCAAGGGCTCTTATCTAAAGAACAGGACCTGTGGTTTTGGGGTCCGACAGAGCTAAGTTCAAATCCTGACGCTGTTACTGCCCCACAAGTTGCTTAACCTCTTGAAGCCAGTTTCCTCATCTGTAAAATGGAGATAAAAATAGTACTTATCTCATAGCACTGTCATGAGACTTTGATGAGATAGTGTATTCAAGTACTGAGCGCTGTGCTGGCTGGTGATGTGCACTCAGTGTGTGGCTCTTAATATTCTCCATCCCTTGGATAGACTGAGAGGACACTGGGTCAAACTGGGTTAGACAACAGCAAAACTTACACGAACGTGAGTTAAACACTGAAGTTGATAACTGAGAGGAAATGGTGACATTGCGTCTGTAAATATTTAATAACAAGAGAGAGGCAATAAGCTAGTGCAGTTGAGTGCTGTCAGTACGGTTCTGTCTAAATGTGGAAAGGGTCTAAATTCATCACATTCTTAGCATGCTATCAAAAGAGGCCTCCAGTAACTTGAGGTGACACACTTCTTGAAAGAAGGTCGTATTTCAAACAAGTCAAGACCGTGGTCCTGTACTCATTCATTTTCCCTCTGTGGCTCTGCCCAGGATCCTGCACAGAGGGAGCGCTCGGTAAATATTTAATTTTTAAATTTAGTGACTTCACATTTCTAGGTATTGGAGTTGTTCTCTACTTCATTCCCTGACTAATAGTGAACACATCTGTTTGTGGGGTGTCGCTAAGATTAGCAATATGGAGACCAAATGAATAACCCTGGTAGTTTCTAGAACTATTCCCGTAACATGACTGTGTGAGGAGCTCCATGCATCGGTAGATGAATCAGCCCATCATTCTTTTCCCATGTGGTCCACATTCCCCTCAGCTTCTTCTGTGCTTGAAATGATGTCATTTTGATAGTTTCATAATTCCTGGATTCATAATCTGAAGTCGTAATATTACTAATTACATTGAAGGAAAACTTGGACTTTTGAGACTTTTTATTCCTTGAAAGAACACTTCAAACATTTTTCTTTTAAAGATTGGCACCTGAGCTAGCAACTGTTGCCAATCTTCTTTTTTTTTTTTCCTGCTTTTTTTCTCCCCAAATCCCCCAAGTATATAGTTATATATTTTAGTTGTGGGTCCTTCTAGTTGTAGCATGTGGGATGCCACCTCAGTGTGACCTAATGAGCAGTGCCATGTCCGTGCCCAGGATCCGAACCGGTGAAACCCTGGGCTGCCGCAGTGGAGCACGCGAACTTAACCACTCGGCCACAGGGCCGGCCCCCACTTCAAACATTTTTTACACGTGTGTTCCAGGTCATATCTCCCATGGACTACCTTGTTAATTTGTTTTAATTTTAATTATTTCTCCTTCTAACTTGCTTACTCTTTAAAAATCGAGATATACTTTATATGCAGTAAAATACACAGATCTTAAATTTCTGGTTGATGAGTTTTGATAAATGCACATCCCCTTGTAACCCACACTGCTGTCAGGGTACGTCTCTTCATTTTTGAGTCGACTGGTTTTGAAATCTCTTGTTCTAAAGTGCTTGCTCATGCACTCTTGGAGGTCAGAGGTCATCTATCTCTTGTTCATAGCTGCCTCCTCAGCACTAGCACAGTGCCTGGCATGCAGTATGTTCTCAATATATATTAAATGAGTAAGTAGGTGGGAAATAATTCTGCCCTTACTTTATTTATGTAGCACTGTCAGCTCATATCTCTGGCATAACACATTGTTTTCCACACTCCTCCATGATCCTCAGTTAATTTCCACGTTCTCTCTGTATGCATCAAGTGTGAGTAATAGCTATGTGGACTAACAGGTTAGCACATTTTAATTGGAAACAAGTCAACTTGCAGGCAGCATCTATATTTATGCAATCTTTATTTTCAGCCTTTTGGTCAGATCCGTCATACTCCCTTAGATAAATAATTTTTAAAGTTCTATTTAGCAATTAATTACTCATGAATAATATGATCAGGTCTGCCCAGGGACGTGTTTCTGTTACATGCTTTCTCTGTCTTGCTGAAGCTCTAAATATAGTCTCTGTACACTGTTAGGGTTATACACAGTGACATCACTTTCAAGCACTGTGTATAGGAATTTGATCTAAAGTAACCAGTTTCTAAAGGGTGGGTCTTAGCAAAGGACTTTGCTGAAATTCTCACCCTCTTGCATCTTTATCGTGTTGTAGGTGATCACTCCCCAAAATGGACGCTATCAAATAGACTCAGATGTTCTCCTCATCCCCTGGAAGCTGACGTACAGGAATATTGGCTCTGATTTCATTCCTCGGGGGGCCTTTGGAAAAGTGTACTTAGCACAAGATATAAAGACTAAGAAAAGGATGGCGTGTAAATTGGTATGTACTTTATAACCAGACAGCATGCACTGCATGTTTGACGTTGTGGCTTTTGTTTGTTTGTTTGTTTGCATTACTCAAAGTTGTTACCCTTTGACTGGATCTTATCTGAGGGTACCCTGTCCAAATTGTCTGTGTTTTATGGATTTGCTTGCTACCTGGAAGCGTTCAGCCCCTTGGTCTAAGTGGGTGGTTGATTATAATCTGGTTTGCCCTGATGAAAAAGACAGTCCTGCTGGCTTATTTAGCACCAGCTTGGATAACATCATCCCTCTTGTGGTGGGGCGGGGTGGAGGGGAGCTCTCCTGCAGGAGCAAATCCGTGTGCTGTTTCTTTAATGCCACCCACTGAGGAGGGAGCCAGGCAGGGAAGCAGAAGCTGGCAAGGCTGCAGGACTCCTCAGGACTGCAAACTAAAGAGCTGAGTTTAACTAGACGAATTATTGAAAAGACCCCATCTCTTCTTATTAAACAATCATTGCTCCAAACTTTGGAAAACTCTTTGGCATATCTACCTAAGCTGAGCATGCACACGCCCTCTCACCCAGCAATTGCACTCCTGTAGGTACAAACCCAACGGGCGTGTACACCAAAAGCTATGTGTCAGAACCTTCCTAGCAGCACTATTTGTAATAATCCCAAACTGGAAGTTTCCAGATGCTGAAATGTGGTATATTTACACGATGGGATACCGTACAGCAAGGAAAAGAAGTGGTTTACAATTACAGTAATGTCAATGTATCTCATAATCATTTTGTTGAGCCAAAACAGCCAGACCCAAAATATCTATGGTATGAGATTCCACTTATATAAAGGCCCAAAATGAGCTGAACAAATCCAGGCGCGTGGAACTCAGATTAGTGGGTCCCCTCGAAGAGCAGTGACTGGAAGGGGTCAGGAGGGGGTTTCCGGGATGCTCGTAGAGTTCTGTTTCTTGATCTGGATGATGGTTACATGGGCGTGTTCAGCTGATAATTCATTGAGTTTGATAGTTAAGCAGTTTTACACTTTTATCTATGTCTGTTTTACTTTAAAGTGCAATAAAATAAAATCACTTGATTTAACCAAAAATAAAATGCAAAGTAACTGCTGAATATCATCTTAGTCTTTCTTATTGTAATTAAAAGGTCAATAATATCTTGACCTCATTAGTTCCCTCATAAAGATTTGCTAGAATATCAGTTATTAAAAGAAAAAAAGGAAGTGTTATAGTCAGGCATTTAAAGCTTGCATTTAGAGGGGACATGTTTAAGTTCTTTTAAAAACAATCTGATGACATTTTAGAAAGATCTTAGAACCAAAGTGTCTAGTTTTTCAGTTTCATCTCAAAAGGCATGGGAAAACAGCTTTGTGGGTTTGTTTTCCTTTTAGTACTTATGTTTAATTTTTAAACTATATTTTTTCTTAAAACAGAAAAACATATAAAATGATTAACAACCCTGAATAGATTCGAAAGGGTGTAGCTGAAGAATGAGATCCCTTTCCTTGAGGTCACTACTGATAATGGGTTCTTATGTGTCCTTTAAGAAAATGTCTATGGACATATGTATGTATAGTTTAAAAATGTTTTACAAATAGGAACATAAAATATGTACTTCTGCATCTTGTTTTTTTCATCTAACACTATATTTTGGAGAAATCCCATGTCCATATGCACTGTGAAAGATCTGCTTCTTTATTAATACCTGCCTGGTTCTCTGTAGAATGGATGGCCGGTGCTTATTTTAAATGCACTGTTAGAGCATAGACCGTGGGACCAAAGACATAATATTATTTCAAGACAAGCTGAAATATAGAAAATACAACCTAAAAATCTAGGTGCCATAGAAATTACACATAAAATAGATGGGAAATTATCTCTCTTTTGATTCAATCATAAATAATTCTTTGGCTGGATTTCTACGTTCTAAATGAAAATAATATTTCATTTTCTTTGTTTTTTGTTTTACTTTGAATCGTTTACCTAAAGCTGACATAATGTAAAGGCAGATCTGGAGTAAACATTTTCTTAACTCGGCAGTACAATTTCATAATCAGAGTATCCTTGAGGGCTATTATTTACCTTCTGGCTTGTGGGTTGACCTACATTATATGTATATATATATATATATTTCACTATTCACTATCCTGGGGTTGTTTAGCATCTTACTGGATTTTTGTGTTTTAGATCCCAGTCGATCAGTTTAAGCCATCCGACGTGGAAATCCAGGCTTGCTTCCGGCACGAGAACATCGCTGAGTTATATGGCGTAGTCCTGTGGGGTGAAACGGTGCACCTCTTTATGGAAGCAGGCGAGGGAGGCTCTGTTCTGGAGAAACTGGAGAGCTGTGGACCGATGAGAGAGTTCGAAATTATTTGGGTGACAAAGCATGTTCTCAAGGGACTTGACTTTCTACACTCGAACAAAGTGATTCACCACGATATTAAACGTGAGTTGTCTTCGGATGTGTACCTTTTTGGCTTCGAGACTGGTTAGACAGGCCGCACGTAGGCTCCTTCCTTCAGTCTGAAGATCTTCAGTGGCAGGGAGGACAGTCCCTCAGAGCACTTTCCACCTCCCTCCGCTGTGCTCCTGAAACATGGCTTAGAATCAGGCCAGGTCACTGGCGCTTTCCAAGTCATAAGGAAGTATGATTATCCAATTGAAGAAAAGATTATAGCCACACATCTATTAAGTACTGCCTACGCCCTTGTTAATAAGACTTGAAAATGGTAATTTTCTTTAAAACACACACACATACCCTCACATATTCTTGAGAAACAAATAGCTTTTAAATTTTGAGCATCAATTTGGCGAGTGTCCATTAAACAAACCTTCGCTGGCTGCTTTCTCAGAGTAAGAGATGATGGGGAAACACACAAGAGAGACCCACGATGAACCCTTAATATCTCATGACAAATTGGACTAGCCGCACTTTTACTGAAAAATAAAGGGTATTTTACTTTTTCTTTTAGAAAGTAGCTTGATAACAGTATGCTTCTATCTTAGAATTTGAACCTCAAGCTCTTGAGCATTATTATATTTTTTCCAGCATTATTGAGATATCATTGACATATATAACCGTGTAAATTTAAGGTGCACAATGTAATGATTTGATATGTGTATATATTGCAAAATGATCACCGCAATCAAATTAGTTAATATATCCATCACCTTAGTTACAATGCTTAGTTACAATGCTTTTGTTGATGAGAACTTTTAAAATCTACTCTTTGCAACTTTCAAATATACGTTATAGTATTATTAACTATGGGCACCATGCTGTACATTACCTCCTCGGAGCTTGTTCATCTTCTAACTGAAGTTTGTGCCCTTCGACCACCTTCACCCATTTTCCCCACCCTCACCCACTGCCCCTGGCAACCAGCAATCTGTTCTCTGTTTCCATGAATTCAGGTTTTTTTAGATTCCACATATAAATCATCTCATACAGTATTTGTCTTTCTCTGTCTGACTTATTTCACTTGGCACAATGCCCTCTGTGTCCATCTTTGTTGTCACAAATGGTAGGATTTCCTTCTTTTTTACAGTTGAATAATATTCCATTTTATATATACATACACATATATCACATTTATCCATCGATAGATACTTAGCTTGTTTCTATGTCAACTATTGTATCTTGAGCATTATTAGTAGTTACAATCATTTATATCCACGTTGACTGAATTCTTGACATACCTGAAGTGATTTCCACCTAAACTCTCACTAGATTCCTCCTCCTCGTTTAAGCATATTGTGTCTATCTCAGTTGGGAAGCACTTCAATTATTCTGATTTGGGACTCGTTTTAAGTAATGTTTTCATTATTTATGGGTATATAGACAATTTTATGCTAAAAACTTTCCTCTCTTTATAGCTAGCAACATTGTGTTCATGTCCACAAAAGCTGTTTTGGTGGATTTTGGCCTAAGTGTTCAGATGACTGAAGATGTTTATTTTCCTAAGGACCTCCGCGGAACAGAGGTAATTATGTTCCCACAAGAGTGGTCAATATTTATTAAGAGTATAAATAAAAAATGTTCTAGTGTTGACTGCAGAAAGGACAAAAAAGGGGAGAAAAACCATTGCATTACATTATTATGACCATTGGAACGTATTTAATGAGCCCTTGCTCTGCACCAGATACTCATTTTAGTGCTTTAAATGAATTATAGTGTTTAATCCTCATGGCAACCCTGTTATTGGTAAATTGGTAAGTTCGTAGGCACGTACTATCATGATTCCCATTTTACGTTAAGGAAATAAGCTTGAAGAGGTTAAAATAAACTGCCCAGAGCTACTTGGCTATTGATCCTTCTGGGGCTTGAACCTAGTTTTCTCTGAGTCTAAAGTCTAAGGTGTAACTACTATGTAACTTTTTGATATAAATAATACATGCAGTCTTAGTATAACTAATATTGCTATTTTGGTTCTATTACAACCATAATTTTCATGGTCACTGATAATATTTATTGAGAGCTGTGACAACATTTCAGGATGATCCTTAATCCTTGGGATCCTGTAATAAACCTCAAGTGTATTATCTAGCACAAATAAATCTTATTGAAGTTATAAACTAGCTATATGTTGGACTCATTTGTGAAGCAAAAAAACCCAAGGCCAAAATAAAAACCAAACCTTCTGGAATTTAAATGAGATTTAGAGAAATGCATTCGTGGGCTTTCCAATAACCTGTTTAATTTAACATTCCCATTATTAGGCTGCATAGTTGATTTGATTCAAGTAGGGAACGTCTGTTGAGCATCTGCCCTAGAGTAGCTGTTGCAGGTTCCTGGGACAGCGCACTGGACCAGGCCCACGAGGATCATGCCCTCGGTGGTTTGCATCAGTCCTCACTCTTTGGTGAAAGAACCTATTTTAAATTTACCCGAATTATCAAACAACCAATAATTTAGTTCACAGTAGGTTGTGATGGGCCTGGGGTTGGATGCAGCTGGGAAGGTTAAGTGAGTGTAGAAGCTGCCTCACTGCCCATGTCCCCTACAGTGGGATGCTCACTGTCCCAGCCTTTCAGCCCCATGCCCTGCTCTCTGCCAGAAGTGCCCCCAGGAAATAGAGAGAGGGCACGGGTGGCACCTTTGCCTCAGGATTACCAGGTCAGTCTTGGTGTTCAACCAAATGGCAACCCTTAGACTAGCTAATAGATGTGTTGCATTGACCTCACTTGCAATGTGAAAAAAAAAATTATCTTCATTTTGAACCAAGATTTTCTAAGCCTTTTCTTAACTCTCTCAAAGCAAAGACCCACCTGGGCAACAGATCAAATCCTTGTTTTTGCTGATATTACTGAAATTATTCTGGAAAATACTTGAGAGAGGATTCTGGGCAGTCATCTTTGAACAGAATAATATTTGGAAGAGAAAACCATAGAATCCTTCACCAAAGCACAAAATCTAATATGACGTAATGCTTACGACATGTTTTTTCGGAAAATGTTTCAGCATCTTTTGGCATTAGTCGTAAGTTCAGATATGTGACATTGTACCCCTTTTGCTGGAGCCAGTTTGAGAAACAAACTATTTATGGTATTAAAGATGGAAAATACCTTTCTCTTCCCAGCAGTGTGATCAAATTGAGCATTTTGCAATGGCTAGAGAAAGATAGGAGTTTTCTGGGATTCTCTAGCAAAAGGAGAATGTGTGCTTGAGGATGAGATGATAACATGGTGTTGGCTCCTGGACGTGTTTGGATTAGTTCTTTTCACCAAATGTAAATTGCTTTTTATGAAATGCTAAACTGGCTTTGGTGTTTATGGTTATGAGCTCTTCTAATCCACTTGCATTTAATCCCTGTCTGGTCCTCATGAGTTGAAGTTGGATAGTGAGCCAGGCTGTAAGTCAGCAATGACCCTTTCGGCAAGCTCGCTTTGCTCCTCATACCTAAAGAGCCAATAAGATGTGACTGGTCGGGGTTGACCTTGCAGATTTGCTTTCCACCGGACTTGATCGCTTGGCCACTGCATGGCTGTGGATGATGTTTGATCCCTTGGTGGACCTCACAAACACTGCCACCTGTGTTTGATCTCTCTCTCAGTGTTCATATTCAGAGCATTATGTTATAAGCATATAATACATATACAGGGTTAATCCAGCGTATATTTAATCTATTATTTTTGAATTACATGATATATAGAAAGAATAAATAATGAATGTAAATAATTAATTAGAATAAAATAATTCTGTAATAAAGTAATGCTATAATTATATAAAAGTATATAGCATGGTCCTTTTCTAAAAGTGCTTATTTTCTGCTGAGTCTGTGTTTGGTCTTACCTGTTAACATGTAATCATCACGTGTGTGTGTGTGTGTGTGTGCACACACACACACATACATACACACAGTCTTGCCCTGTCTGATAAACATGTTGAGAGGTGCAGGGCTTGAGCCCCGACCTCTAGACTCCCTTGCTCCAGTGCCCAGGCCTGAGGGTGTGCCCTCTCAGAGAGCCTCGCGTGGGTGGCCCCAGGCCTGCTTCATGCCTGCAGTCAGCCAGCCTGAGGAGTCCGCGAGCACCAGGCCCCGCTGCTCTGGCCCTTGCAGAGATTGAGGAAGCAGGAGCTCCGAGCCCCAGAGCTCCCTCGGGGGATCTGCCTGAGGGCAGCAGGATGCTGCTGTGGGGTCGCGTAGGGCCTGCAGAGCCCCGGGTGCACAGCTGCCTTGGTTATACCAACAGTACATTCTTTGCCCAATCCTGGCTTGGATTAATCCCTGCAAGGGCGGGAGGAGGAGACAGGCAGGCAATCCTCTCTTGACGGCTGATCCTACTGACTGCTTTTATTGTTTAACTTTGTGATTATATTTAGTAAGAAAGTCCTTCAGGATCCAAATGCCTTGTCTTTGCTTCAGGGAAAGTTTCAGAACAAGGAGCTCGGTTTCGCCTGTTTGCTGGGACAGAGAGAGAGAGAGAGAGAGAGAGAGAGAGAGAGAACAAGAGCAAAAGCCAGCCCGGAAGTGTGGTTAGGATGGGGAAACTGGGCAATTTCCCCAGTTTTTGTAAGCCAGTTCTTATTTACTGTGAATTGTATTCCAAGAACGCCAGCCCCCTTTTCCATAGTCAAATGACAGACAGTATAAAAACTTCTTAAAAGTAATATTGATAATTAGGATATTAAGTACTGTATGTCTGTACCAGCTATAAATATAAATCATTGGTCACCAGTGTTTGCTCTCTTTTCCTTTCTTTTTGGAGTTTAGAAACAAACACTTGTTAGAGAAACTATTTCTAAAACCAGCCCTGCTTTTCCAGCATTAACTCATGAAACTAGATGGAACTTATACATGTTAATATGGCATGCCTTTAATATTTGGTCACTGGCTGCGTGGTAGGTAGAAATAAGAAGTAGTTCATAGAAATGGCTAATTGGTTTCACTTTTACAACATTACAGTTTTAAGTTCTTCTCTTCCAAGTGAGTTGTGTTAATACCCTGTGGATTTCTGCCGCCTTTTATTACTGCAGATTTTTAGAGGTTTGGCAATTTGTAAACGTGAAGTGAAGAAGTACATTTGAAGTGTGCATTTAAATATGAAAGGAATTGGTGTTTTAATAAAAAAATGAAGCCTCGATCGATGCTTTGCAGAACTTTGATGAGTGAGAGTCCTGGGTGGGTTCCTGGCTGCAGGGGCACTTCATGCCAGAGATGCCCGGCTCCCTGAGTGTGTGCCTGTGTTATTCTCCTTCCCTTAAGGGAACACAGCGATCACATGCTCTTCTGAAGGGATGAGACATGCAGTAAACAGGGGAAAGGTGGATGAGCCAGCTTCCAGAACTGGAAACCCAGACAAATGAGGGGAGCCAGACGGATGTTTCCAACCTCTTTTTCAGATTTACATGAGCCCAGAGGTGATCCTGTGCAGGGGCCATTCAACCAAAGCAGACATCTACAGCCTGGGGGCCACGCTCATCCACATGCAGACGGGCACCCCACCCTGGGTGAAGCGCTACCCTCGCTCAGCCTATCCTTCCTATCTGTACATAGTAAGTGGGGGTCCCCCACGGGCAAGGGGGGAGAGCTGCTCTACCACCTCTAACGCTCCCACATCCCGAGCTGGATGGTGGTGAACTAGTGACCCATGAGAGGAAGCTGAAGGTTCTTCCAAAGGGAGGAAAGCCCCATTCTTGCAAAGGAGGCATTGCTGTTTTAGTGGAAATTTACTGAAATGTACATTGGGTATAAATTATATGCTATTCCATTATAGCTGTAATAAAAAATGGCCACTTAGTAACATCAGGGTAGCATAAATCTTTGAGCGAAGGAAGTTGTATATGTTCTTTGAACACTTTCAAAAAAGAAAAAAAATGATAGTAGATTATAGGTCCCCATGGCAGCCTGACAGATAGTGGAACGTGCAACTCTCATTTTACCATTGAGAAATTCAGCAGCAGAGACTTCTGCCATGACCTTTGGGCCACTGTTCATATATAATGCTGTCACTGCTTATTCAAACCCAGCATCGGTGCCCTTAGCAGATTAAAGGGACACTTGTCATTTGCTGCAGGGCATGTGGTAGGAAACAGATGACTTTCCAGGTCTTGTTACCAGAATCTTTTTCCTGTTGAGGGTGTATTTCCATGTCAGTGATGCTGAGAGATTGTTTGTTGATAGATCCACAAGCAGGCGCCTCCGTTAGAAGATATCGCAGCTGACTGCAGTCCCAGCATGCGAGAGCTGATGGAGGCCGCCTTGGAGAGGAACCCCAATCACCGCCCCAGGGCAGCGGACCTGCTGAAGCATGACGCCCTGAACCCCCCAAGAGAGGACCAGCCGCGCTGTCAGAGCCTGGACTCGGCCCTCTTTGAGAGGAAGAGGCTGCTGAGCAGGAAGGAGCTGGAGCTTCCTGAGAACATTGCCGGTAGGGACGCCCCCTGTGGGCAGTGCCTCTTACTTCCCTTCTTTTCCATCTACGTCAAACCTCTCATGTAGCTCATGAAAACACTTGCAAAAAAATGAAGTGACCTCTTGAATGCCGTAAGTTGTTTGAGAAATTTCAGCAAGAATGTCAGCAAAAGCATAAAAAAAAAATTGACTAATTTACGAGCCAATCATAACAGGTTTTCAGCGCATATGTAGGTAACATAGTCATTGAGAATCGCCTCCAACTTGCTTTTTTGCAACAGAGAATCATTTGCCTTTAAAAACAAGTCAAGCAGGACACTTCTGTTGTTGGTAAAGAGCAGGGTTCTGTTTAATTCAATTATGATAAGCCACAGCAGTCTTTGCACAGATAAAATACTGAGTTTGAAGTCAGTTTGCATTTCTATCTTCCTCTGCTTAAATTCTCTTTGCAAACTTTGACGCCTTCCCAGGTAAGAAAGTCAGTATGCATTCCAGGAGCATAGAATATGCTTGGAGAGGGGTTTCTATTTTTATCATTAAAAATCTATGGCATTCTTAACCATTTTTGTCCAAACCCAGATGTCAAGCCTGGAATGCTTGTTTTCATTTCCCTGCTTCTTGTCTGACTTTTCTGTATTTAAAGAGAACCATCTGGGATGTTGGAAAATATGCCAGGAGTTCTAGCTAGTTTCTTGTTGTCATTGATTTTTTTGTCCCTGTTGTGTTACATAAACTAGCTCATAGCGTTCAAGTCTGTAGCTCTTATTAAAACCAGAGCTGAATGCTGTTTCATTAGGCCCAAAGTGTTTTTTTCGCAGAAGGTATTTATTGAACGTGTCCCCTGGTCACTTATTTCCTTTTTTCGACGTTTCCCTTTTCAGATTCTTCATGCACAGCAAGCACCGAAGAATCCGAGATGCTGAAGAGACAACGTTCTCTCTACATAGACCTTGGAGCCCTGGCTGGCTATTTCAACCTTGTTCGGGGCCCACCAACATTAGAATATGGCTGATTAATGACACCGTTTGCTCTAAATTAAGACTCAGCATTTATCTCTTGGAAGCTGGTTCTCCTGACTCTGCACAGGGCCTCTGAATAGTGAATTGTGTCATTTATGAGCCAGCGGTATGGGCTTCCACGACTCATGAATGTGACTCCACGTGGCTCCTGTGGGTTTGATTTGTCAAGCTGCCCTGCTACCTGCCAACTCTGAAGGTTCTCATTTCTCAGGTGGTGTGACTCACAGGAAGGAAGCTGAGCGTTCAGAGAAGAATCGTTTCTGGTGACTGATTCCATTCACTGTGCACTTTGCTCAAAATTTTGAAAATACCAATTGCGAGGATAATAGCCTCAAATTACTATTCTTGGTTCTAATTTAAGTATGGGAATTGCATTTAACTCAGAATAGTTGTTTTATGTATATTGGTGTATATTATATGATAACTCTTTGAGCCTTTGTCGGGAAAGTCTAGTAGAAATGAAAGTCATTATACTTTGGGTGAATAGAACAACCTGAATATTGTAGCAATAACCTGAACTAGCGTCTTAAAAATGGCTGATTAACTGGGAGCCGTCTGGCAGCAGGCCCCTAGTGACAGGTTCTGTTATGTTCCTATGGAAATATTTTGTACTGTACATGCTATGCTTAAAACATTTAAAACATGATGTTTTGAATGTGGATAAAACTGTGTAAACCACATAATTTCTGTACATCCCAAAGGATGAGAATGTGACCTTTAAGACAAATAGAAACGTTTGTAAATTTTTAAAGATGCTACTTTTATAATTCTTAAGACTCTATTTTCTTTTAAGCATTTGTATATTAAAATAGCATACTGTGTATGTTTTATATCAAATGCCTTCATGAATCTTTCTTATATAAATATATTTTTAACATTGTAAAGTATGTGAGTATTCCTACTTAGAGTATGTTTTTACATCATGCAAATGAAACCAACTCTTTTATCCAATGTGATGGTTCCAACCAAGTGAATAAATTCAGTATTTTTCCTTAATTATTGTGGAGAGTGTGATTCTCACCGGGACCGGGGATGGGTTACAGGGGTTGAGATATAGCTTGGAGGGGAACACGAATCACAAGAAGGCAAGAGTTTTGCAAATTGTGTGTATGCTCCTCTTCTGTTGCTGCTGTATCAAGCCATTATTGTCATCTGGGTTGTGTTGCATCCCTCTGGTACATTGAGGTAGAAAAATAATTGTTAGCCAGTGGGTCAGGCTAAGTGTGAGCCTATTTTGCATCTTGTTTTTATACATTTATACTACCTTTGAATATATGCTTGTGTGCTCTGTGCCTATTATTTTTTATGACGTTAATAACTAACTTGCCTTTGTATAAGGTAGATTTCAGTCACATATACCAAATTCTAGTGAAAACTGTTGAATGGGAATCTGATCCGTCATTCACTGAGTGAATAGTATTACAGGCTTTTACATGTGTTATGTAAAACACACCAGCCCTGTAATTCTCATAGCACACACATGAAAGATGCATTGCTACCTCTGGTTTTTTTCAGAGGGGGAAACTGAAGCAATGTGAGGTTAGGTAACTTTATGCTCAAGATCACAGAGCAAGTAAAGAGACAGAGCTGGAATTTGAACCCACCGCTTTCTGACTCCAGCGCTTATGTTGTTTCTCATCTTGTGCTGCTCATAAGTGATGGATCGTCTTGCTGCAGAGAAAGCACGGTGCTCCCTCTGGGATTCAGTTCTCTAAGGGCAGAGGTGGATTTACCGCAAAGCTAATGCAGCCTCAGCGCAGGGCCCCTCACTTGATGGACCCCTCCACGGCCCTTTGCCTACTTTTGTATTACCGCAGATCAGGCCCGACAAACCTGGACCTGCCCCTGGGTCAAGGTTATTTGGAAGATTTTCATGAAAAATGTTCTAGTTAACAAGAATTGAGTTCTAGTTAAGAAATTCCACTTAGAGAAAACCATTCCTTTTAAATAAATTGGAGCTCTTGTGGAAAGAATTGGGGATGTTTGTTTGCTGAGAGGTGATGCGAGGTGGTGGTGGCTGAGAAAGTGGTCATGAGCGCCACGAGGGGACGTTCAGGGCTGAGAGCTGTGCACTGGAGACGTGCAGAGCTGTTGACCTGGGAAGCCAAGAGTTGCAGCCAAGAATGGACCACCAGACAGAGAATCTGCTTAAGAGAAGCAAGGAGGCCGTGATGGGTTCCGAGGGAACCCATCTCCCACCTCCTTCTGAGAAGATGAGCAGTGGGGCTGTCAGACTTGTGTGTAGCTAGGACATAACAATCAAATCCTGAAACCTCCCTCTGCCCACCTGATAATTCCCGCTTCAGGAGCAGGGCTTCTGATTGTGTGGGGCATTGGAATGCATGATGGAAGACAGGTGGGACCTTTCCACTCGGGCCTCACAGATCATCTTGTCTAACCCCCCTGTTAGCTACACTGGTACATAGACATACTTGCTGGTGGTCACATGGCCAACACTGGAGCCGCCTCTTCTGATTATCACTACCCTCCTTGTGTTTGCCTTGAGGTCTAAAATACCTGAAACAGGTGACGAAGTCTGCCTACCAGGGATTTGCTAGCCCTACTGAGAATTTGCCCATCCACTGGATGTCTGCCATGTCACAAAGCACCACAGCAGCACCTGAATTCAGTGGGACTGATTTCTGTCAGCTCCTTGTATTCCTTTCGGGTGCATGTCCGTTGTCTGACAGACCAAAGCTAATCAATCTTTTTTTTTTGAGGAAGATTAGCCCTAAGCTAACATCTGCCACCAATCCTCCTCTTTTTGCTGAGGAAGACTGGCCCTGAGCTAACATCCGTGCCCATCTTCCTCTGCTTTATATGTGGGATGCCTGCCACAGCATGGCTTGCCAAGCGGCGCCATGTCTGCACCCGGGATCTGAACCGGTGAACCCCAGGCAGCCGAATTGGAACGTGTGCACTTAACCATTGCACCACCGGGCCAGCCCCTAATCAATCTTTTATTGATGGCAGATTTTTGTGGTATAACTCAACAGGAAAGCCAGTGTTTTCTGGAGGGCCTGGGGGATTTTTTTCATGGTCTGCAATGTGATTGGTTGCTTGATGCCACAGGTGCAGGGCCAACCCCTGAGGGCAGCCAGGAGGGAACATGCCCAGTGGGAGAGCAGGCCTATTTAGTGGAGAGTTGAAGTCTTATGGAGACCTACTCTGGGCACAGAATTGTGTTGGCCTCTGCAGGGAACACAAGTAAGAGAGGGTCCTAGCCCCTCTGACTCATTCAGTCCCTGCAGAAAGGAAGCACACACCACGCTCGCATTGTTAGACGTTTCTTCCTTTTGATGTATGTCATGGCTGACTTTGGCCAAGCATTTACTTGCAGTTTTACCTTTTGCCTGTGAGCTAGATTTTCAGATGTCGATTTCATCTCAAATGTGCAAGAAAATTATGATTACGATAGCATGGATTGGGCATCCACATCAGGTTTCAAAAGTCCACTTTGGGCCAGAGAGAGGAAAGATGCGAAGCAGCCGTATACAAAGCACTTTGGTACAAACCTGCACACACTTTCACCAGGATCTTGGCTCCGCTCTCTCTGGGGAGGGTGCGCAGGTGAGCAGCTAAAGACAGAGGACAGGGCCCCAAGCAGTCATGCTCCCTACTCTAACGCCTCAAAGCCTTCGGCCCAGCCCAACCCGGAAGCAGCAGCTGACCCCACCCCAATTGGAGCTTGGCTCATCCCTCTGGCAGGACTGAACTTTTTCCCAGGTTACCTATGTTTCACCTAGATGTGGGAAACCTGTTTTGTCTCACTTCAAAATCAAAGTGAGAGACGACCACTCAGAGCTACCGCCCATGAGAACAGAGCATACGCCTCATTTATTTTCAGTGCTGGGATAAGTTCTGAGTACTTAACCAATTCAGAGACATCGGTTTCCTCAGAAATTACAGAGATAGAAGTGACAAAAGCTGGCTATCTGGCTGCCTAGAGCACAATGGGAGATTTCATGAGATCCTGTTAATTCTGGTGACCATGCAAGGGAAGCAACCAGGAAAACATGTTAGGGCACAGCATTCTCTCATCATGGCTCTACGCCTGTGCCAAGGCACCCTGAGTCAGCCTGGTAGCTGCTCATCATACAAATAACACTGATGATTAGAGGAGATATGGAATTGCTCTGCAATGTGGGCTACTATCATTGTCCTTAATTCATACTAAATTTTCTCTCTACGAAGCTTAATATGCTTCAGCTCTATCTCCCCACATGAATGTAGAGTTTCAGCGAGCGGGAATTGTCTTGCATTTCATTGGAACATGTCCCCATAGGGGTCCTTTTATAAATTCCAGTAGACTCAACATTCTTCCAAGGCATCAAGGAGATGAAAAGGAAGAAGAATATTTTCAGGAAAAAGAGGATTCCTGGGCACTGCTGAAGGCTTGGAGCTAGGAGTAGAGGTGACTTCTGGCTCAACATTGCTTCTCACAAAAGTGCCTGTGCGGCCCATGGGGACTGTGAGCCCACAGGCAGTGATGCTAATAGAGAGGTTACAGGATGACAATGCTTGGCGCCAACGAGGTCTTCGGCCAACTTTTGCACTTGTGTGAAAGAGAAATGGCATAACTTCATACAGACACAACTCCCCCTTTCCGCCAGGTGTTTCTGCTGATTGGAAATTAGGGTCTTGCCAAAGTTTTGCTCTCAATAGGACAGAGGGCTGGGTGGCGCCTCAGGGCCCAGGAGACTCCGTGTACCTCTCACAACCTCCTTGTGTGGACTTATTTGTTAGTCGTTGCCAGGGCCAGCAAGCAAGAAAGCCCCAATTGTTTCTATCTTAATTAAGTTACATAGGAGAGAAAGAGAACTAACAGGTAATTGGTTCAGATTTTCTCACTGAAACCCAAAGTTCCTTTTTTCGTCTGGCCAGCAGGTAAGAGCCAAAGGAAGGATTTGGCAAGCGCCTTCCTCATTTATCTCTTCAGCCTCGCCCTCTCCCTCCTGACACCCCTGCCCTTCCCAGTTCCCCAGCTCTGCTCTCCAGAAACAATTGCTGCTAGCAAAGATATCCTATGCATATACAAACATATGTGATTACGTAAAACAACAACAAAACACGCCCACATGGTGGCATAATTTATACATAGTTTTGCATCTTTTTCTTTTACAGAATATTTCCCAATGATTACAGAAGTGATTCATAAGAGTGATGTTATTTAACACGCGTCTTGAATCTGTCTTAGACAAAGCCTTTTCCCAGACATTCCTGCCACGCAGTGGGGGCGCTAGTCTGGCTCTCCTCCTACTTTCCCTTCCTCCACTGGAAATTGAGGGGTGGCACCAAATGGCTTCCCGGTCTGCTTCTAGCCACTGGAATCTTTAAGATTCATTTTATAGGAAAGGAAATTGGATGGCAACAGGTTTACAGATCTGGCTAAGGTCCACATTTAATTGTTCACAGAGCAGGGATGGGAACCAAAGCCCTTGACTTCTTGTAACATGAAGATCTTGCCTCCAGACCACACTACTGTTTGCCACTTACTGTTTCCTTCTTGGCTATCGAGGGCCTGGGAAATCCCAGAAGCAAAGCAAGACAGCAGTTGACACTCATGCTAGGTTTGGAGGGGGGTGAATTCATAGGAACTATTTGGCTAGACTGATCAATTTCTCTTCTATTGATCCTGTCTCCAGTTGATCTCATGAGATGTAACGTATGCAGGTGGGAATAGGCTCAAGGGTAAAGGACGGAGGGAGAAGAGATTCTACATATGGAGGTAAAATCGAGGTGATGTTAAAGCAGAAGAATTGATGGCGTTTGGTACAGGAAAATAAAGTCATGAGCTGCTCACTAAAGTTAACAATGACAAAGAATGTTGCTAGGACCAGCTGTGTGTTCAAGAAGGTGGGGTGCATTTGTGGGTAGATATAGTCATATTCCAATGAGCTAACTCTATGGGAATCAAACTCTTTTTCACGTAAGCTGTACTGTAGTTTGGGCATTATTATTTCTGTTTAGGATGGATAGAATCACAGCAAATTGTGAATTCAGCACAGCGATGCCAAATGTCCTAAAAGCAAAGCTCTTCCAAACTAATCTTAACCTAAGAGTTGGCAAGTGTGTTGGGGAGGGTTAGTTTCCCTCATGCGCCTTGGTGGCCATGTGCTCTGATCATTGAGGCTCAGATAGCAGAGGCCACAATGGGTCAGACCTGTCTTCTGTGAGCCAGACCGCAGGCCTGGGCAGCTGGGCTGTGTTTGGGATTTGCAAAGTCTGTTCCCTTAGAAGTGGCCAAAGTGTTGGTGAGCCATTGTTATAGGAGGTTTCATCTTGTCAAGCAAGGGAGCAAGCTCAGAGGAAATGGAGACTATTTGCTGAGCACTGATGTTGCGACTGATATTTGTGGTAGCCGCTTTGACGTATACAGCATTAGTAAACTAGAGAACTGAGACTCTGGCAGTTTGGGTAAGTAATGTGAAGATACACTGTCGGTTCATGGCAGACCCGAGACTTGAACCCAGGTCCGTCTGACTCCAAAGCTCATTCCTGTACCAGTAAACTCTGCCTCTTCCCCATGTCACTGGAGGGAAGAGGAGAAAGAAGCTTCCTACCAAAACTTGTTGTGAGGAGTGTCCAAATCCTATGGCTCCTATATTATTCCCACCTCTAGAAATGAAGTGACTTGAATTATAATGTCTGTCCCTGGGCCGTATCCTCTTCTTCAATACAAACAGAAAGGTATAGAATGTGGTCTTAGCTCATAAAAGAGTTTACAATCTGGTTGTACAACAATATCAGGACCCATAAAAATAGGAACCAGGTCACTCAGCGTAATTAAGGACATAATTGTGTGGCATGGAGTGCTGTATGAGTTCATACCGAAGACAAAGGCAAAGGAAGAAGAGCTGTGATAACTCATAACACTGGAAAGGGGTCTGCACCAGTTAGTCCTTCTTAGAAAGACTAGGCCTCCCAGAAAATGGAACACGAGGCAGAGCTTAAGTGCTAATGGGAGGTACAATTCCAGGACAGCGAGAGCGAGGGAAGAGGGACGTGAAACAGAAAAGGATGGGAAGCAAATAAAAGGCCATGTGTTACTGGACAGGCCACAACTTCAGGAAAAGACACAGCTGGTTGCTTAGACACATGGCATATCTTTGGAGAGCCCATACAGAACACGAGGTCCCAGAACAGCCCAGTGAAGGGACGGAGGGAAAGGGATTCATTCTCTCTCTCCCTCCTACCCCCTGTCTTATTGGTCACAGTTTTCCTATGAGTGATAGCTTCCCTGAACTTCTGGGTTGTGCCTCCAGACACCTCTGGGCGGTTGCCAGGGAAGCCCATTTCCAAGTGCTGCAGTTTAGCACTTCGTCCAAATGCCTAAGTGAGTGGAGGGACCAGAGCCACCTAGGTCCTGTCAGGCCTGGGCATCAGAGCTGCTGTGGCTCTCACGAGAGCAGGAGCGATGGAGGCCATGTTGGAGCTTGCACTCCTCTTCGTGGAGGCTTGGAGATGATCAGGGCTGGCAGATGTGATGGTGGCAGCCGTGGCAATAGGCAGCAGTGAGGGGGATCTCCATGAGTAAGCACCCAAGGGTGCAGGAGACAAGTGGGGTCAAGTGAATCTGAGGAGGTGTGTAATGATATCTGATTCAGAGTTCCAAAAGAAAAGAGATGGGGCATTCCAAGAGATAGGGTAGTCTAAGGTATCCTATTCAAGAGAAATAGTCATCTGAGAAAAATTCACTCACAGTGGCACTCTTCCAGAGGCAGCATTATAGGGGAACCATGGGGGCTAATTCGACAGCTCTGGGCTAGTAGCAGCCCAACTGTTACCAGCTCCAGGCTGGAGGAATTTAGGGACAAGAGCAGTTACTGAACTCAGAAGTGCAATCACGTAGAAGAGGTTATCTTCAAACGAACAATGACCTTTGGTCAAGGGGCACAGCCAATGGCCAACTCTAGGGCCATCTTACGAAGAAGAGGGTAAGAGCTCCAATCAGAAGCTAGAGAGTAACAGCCTACCCATGTAGCTCATGCGGGTCAGTGCCCAGGGGCTAAGAACTGGGTGGAGAAATGAGGAGTTTGGATCCCGAGGGGCATTTGGAAGATCTCTGACATGGGGTCCAAGAGAGCACCTGCTCTAGGTCTTTCTCACTCCTGCCATTTTTTTTTTTAATTAGATGAGAGACGGTATAGCTTGTTCAAGGTTATAGCACCAGGAGAGACTTTGCAGGGTGAGTAGAATGTGGCCGGGGAGAGGGAAGCTGCCACAGGCCAGGATAGAAGGTAGACAAATGCCCAGGAGCAAGAAGACAAGGCAGGTTTGTGGAGCACTGAGGGTGTCGTCCTGACCAACAGAAGTAGAAGAACTGTGAGAAATACCGGCAAACGGGTGAGGTGGGGTTCGACTTTGAAAGGCCTTGAAAGCAGACAGGTCAGTGTCCCCTTGGTGTGGCAGGAAAGAAGTTTCTATTGAAGGTCTAGAGATGAAAGCAGCACTAAGCAAGATCAGCCTAGGCAGAACAATACATGCACTTTAGAAAAAAGAGAAGTGGGATTCAGGGAGTCTAGCTGAGAAACTGTTAAATAAATACAGCAAAGGAGTGATGCAAGCCTGGATTTGAATACGGTAGAGGATAGTCATAAGCTGTGCTTCATTGGGAAAACTGGTAGGAGTTGCATACTGCTGGATGCGGGGATGAAAGAGAGGAACGAGCCGATGGGAAACATAAGTTTCTGAGTCTGGACGATTGAAGAAATGGCAGTGAGTGGGACAGAGAGAGCGAGGTGAGAAGAGAGGTCATCTAGGGCGGGGTCGGGATGGGGCGATCATGGGCTTCGGTTAGGACATGTTGAGATTGGGAAAACCCACTACTTAATCATCTTTTCTAATCTTGACATGTGTGACCAAGGTTATTATCTATGAGAAGATAGAGTGGTGACATACCAAGGGTGGGGCAGTGGGAGCTGTCCTCCAGAGTGTAGGAGTGAGGGGGTGCAGTGTCTACAGAGAACTCATAAACCATAATGAAATGCACCCAAAGCTGATGTACTTTTGATGTGACTATGCCCTACTTGGTGCCAAAACGCTTCTTCCTAAAAAAAATCTTTTGTTAGTCTAATTTCTAAACAATTGCTGTGGCTACTGTTGACTTTTAATAATACAGATAAGCTTAAAGTTGCCACTGTTAATTACTTATCCTTTTGTTGTTCTTTTGAAAGAAATTATTAGTTTTTTAAATCGTGGTAAAATATACCACATAAAATATAAAATTTACCCTTTTTAAGCGTGCAGTTCAGTGGCATTAAGTGCATTTGCATTGCTGTGCAACCATCACCACTGTCTGTCCACAGAACTATTTTCATCTTGCAAAACTGAAACTCTATACCCTTTAACCTTTAACTTCCCATCCCCCATCCCAGCCGCCCCTGGTGACCACCATTCTACTTTCTGACTGCGTCAATTTGACTGCTCTAAGGACCTGGTAAGCGTGGAGTCATCCCTGGTCCTTTAATAAACATTGTATGGTGGCTGATTTGGGGAACTAACTACAAAGTTACCCCCACAGGGAACTCAGCCACATGAATTTGTTTCAAGAGTAAGTTTTTTAATGGCACCTAATTGTTAAAGTTCAGTCAGGCGTGGTTGGTGTCTCCAGCCCTTCTGGTCTTACACATCCCTATGTTTAAACAGGAGATTCAAAACGAACAGTGATTGATAGCCCAGGGGTTTTAGAGAAGAAGAAACAGAATTTGAGTCACTTCCATTCTGTTATTCTATGTGACCACGTGGAGTTCCTATTTGTGTTTAAAATTTAAAACAGTAAAATAGAGTGTCAACTGTGAGATAAAGTATTTTTGTTTGGTGAGTGTAAACTTTGGCCCCTACATGAAATGTTTTAAACTTGAGTAATATCTTCAAAATTAAAATTGAAGTTTCTATTTTAATTACTAAAATTGTTAGTTTTCAAACTAAAAACGAATCAAGAAAATAGAATTTTTTTTTTTGGGCCAATACCCATTTCATATGACTTGAGCAATAACCTGGTTAAGAGGGAAAATGAGCCTCTCACAATAAAGATGGTCCTTTCTCTACTGTTCAACAGACAGGAGAAAAGATGAAATAATCAGTTGGCATTTGACAACTTCATGGTTTCATAAATGTTTACCAAGTAAACATTTGGACAGAAGTACAGAGAAGTATAGAGAGTTTATTAGAATGTTTTTTAATTTGTTTTGTTTTTGTTGGAGACTGCTTGCAGATAAGATTTTAAAAAATGGAACGTCCCAAGTCAGCCTTGATGGCCTAACCTTGGGGTTAAAGTTCAGCATGCTCTGCTTCGGCGGCCCACGTTCAGTTCTCCAGCATGGAACCACACTACTCGTCTGTCAGCAGCTATGCTGTGGTGGCAGCTCACATAGAAGAATTAGAAGAATTTACAACTATACACAACTATGTACTGAAGCTTTGGGGTGGGGGAAGGCAAAAAAAGGTGGAAGATTGGCAACTGATGTTAGCTGAGGGAGAATCTTCCCCTGCAAAAAAAAAAAAAAAAAAAAGGGAATGTCCAACTTTATAACTGGCCTTAAAATCTGGTAGAAATTTAATCTTCAAGTCCTTGAATGTGAGATAGCTGAATCATATCTCTCTTGCTTTAGATAAATGGAAAATCCTGGCAGTGGAATGGAAACTCCTAAAATCCATCAAACGAAAATAGATTAAGAAAGAAAAAACAGTGAGAAATTTTATATCATCATTTGGGCTTAATTACATTTTTAGCCAAACGAATCCTTTCTATACTTAGAGCAGATATATGATCAGGAATCAAAAGAAATTTGTTGGCATTGGTGGAAATAGACTTAAAATTGCTATCTGATTTTGAAAGAACATTTTGTAAAAATGAAACATACTATTCTTTTAGAAGAGAGTTTTATTTCATGCATATTTCCCCAAAATTCAAAATCAATTCATTCATCTTCTGGGAAATTACATCAAACTAAAAATAGTGGTAGACATTAAAAAAAGCTAAATACATTGACATTCTTTTTATAGCACTCTTGATATTTTTCATGGTTATTGAACATTTGAAGTGATCAGATGTGTCCATATTGAAGATGGTCAAGTTAAAGTAATCAGTTTTAGGCATCTTTTCTATTTCTGGGACGATTGCTACTGAAGGCATCAAAGAAATTGTGAAACAGTTGGATACGGATGGACTGAGCATAAACCTCTGCCATGGTCAAGGAAATGACAACACTGTAGTTCCGATCAGTGTCCATGGGGGCGTCCAGCAAAGATCTCCGAAATTGATCAAGTCTTTACACGTTTCTTCTGCAAGTCATTCTCTGCACCTTTGCAGAGTTTACTCTTTTGGGCGTGTTTCTTCATGGGTGATGTTTTTGGAATTATGAAAACATTTTATTCATTCTTAGTAATCTCACCTCATCAGTGAAAAATGCTGCAGACTGTAGGCAACAAGCCGAAAGCCTTTCCCTGGGAAGATGGAGCGCTCAGATGAAGCTGTGCACACCACAAAGACTGATTCTGAAAAACCAACCCCAACTTGCAAGCTGTGAGGATCGTCTTAGATTTTAAGAAGAAGGCCTCTACCTCTGCAACAACAAAATATAAATAAACAAGTGAGTTTGACGTAGAGAATAGAATTAAATTTTGAAGAAGAAAGCATAGATATGAGAAAAGATGCCGGCCTTACAATGCCAGAAGAAAACTCAAAGGGCCATGTTTCAATGCTCCAATCATTTTCTAAATGAATGAATTTTCTAAATCACATTCTAAAGGAATGGATCAAATAATGTCAATGTTTACTCTATGATTTTTGTAGAAGAAGAAAAACTATGGACGTTTTTAACAAATAGAGAAGAAATCTATGGTGAATTTTCTAGAGAAGATATTTGGAAGATAATGGACATTTTTTGAACGTGAAGTCTTTTGAAAGCCAGTGGAATCAGTCTCCAAGAAACAAAAACATTGACAGTCTGGCAATTTCTGGAATTTATTGGGAAATGAGATTTACTTGGATCACAGCTAAACTTTATTCTTTTCCTAACTCATGTGAAAGGAATTTTTTGAAATTAAAATAAGCATTGTTCTTCAATCAACTATGAGTGAAGAAAGAATGGATTGAATATGAACATGCAAAGACAATCGATCAGAAATTAATCTGCCATTGACAGATTTGCAGGAGTTACGGCTGCAGAACAGAAATGGTAATTTATTATTCTTTACTGCAATGGAAAAAAAGATAGTTTTTTCTCTTTCTAAAATACATTACTGCAATTAACATTTGTAAAGTTGATGCAATTATCTTTACATTTTCTTTTTTGAATTGTAATATTTAATTTTAAGTTTTTACTGGCATTATTATACAGTTGAAGTTCAATGACAGAGCATTTCATTGTCTGTACTTCTTTTCTGGTCACAGCTATTATTTATCTCGTTTCACAATCATGACTGAAAATAATTTGGTCACATAGAGGAAGGGGGTGTTAGAAAATGATCTGCTCTGGGGGTTATGGTAGGTGTGCTACTGTGATAGGGTCGTCTTTGCAACTTGTACAAAGGGGTCTGTCTTTGTTGAGTATTCAGAACATTGAATAACATCTGAACTCTTGATCAAAGTTTGAGACAAGGGCTAGGACCTGGCTCCTGCTTCGCTTCAGCCCGATCCTGGTGGATCAGAGGGGTCACCACAAAGCTCGTGCATAGCGGGCGCTTTCATGGACGTTTCTGGAACAGATGAGTGAATGAATAAGTGAATGAAGGACTCTTCTATCTGGCAACTCCCCTTCTGCACAAAGAGGCATGTGGAATTTTAATAAGACTTAGAAGGGATTTAAAAATACACTAAAAAGGTCCCAGGGACGAAATAGTTTATGAGTGTATGTTTTCCAGAAGCTTTATAAACTTTGGTGTGGCCTTTAATGTCATGGTTGTACACAGCCTAGTTAGCAAGAAACTACACACCATGAAAACAGGGTATTTCCTTAACAAATAAAATTTAATTTGTCAGGAAGCTAAGTGGTCAAGAAAGGTGACAAAATAGCAAGAGGAGTTTCAATGAGTAGAAAATAACAAGAAAAAGGAAGGATGCCACCTTACCTAAATAGTTATCGCCAGCACACGTTTGGGCTCTCACGCCCAAACCAGAGAAATGGGGTGAAGTAATTTACGACTTCGGTGTGAAGCTTAACAGAGCTTCTAGTTCAAAGCTTCAACTGTGGATCCATCACGTCTGACCTAAAATAGTCCAACTACTCAAGGAGGGTGGTATTTGCTTCCTTCCTCTTCTAAGCTCACTGATGGTAATTAAGAACCAACCTGGGATAACTAAAAAAAGGTCCAAAAGAAAGAGGAAGTGAGTGAAAATTGTGGGTGTGAGTGTTCAGTATGTTTTAGGTCAGTGTGTACACTGTCCATTTATTGCTATTTCTTCTCCACTAGGACCCCCGACTCCTTTCAGAAACACAGGCCAATCCAGTCCGTGGGGCTTTCCTTGTGATGTGACACGCACTGAGGACCTCTCCTGTGGTACTGAGTGCCCCGGGGAAGTTTGGTAGTGGCTGTGGGTAGGTAAACATTGATGGTCTTGCCCAGGTGTGAGCTCCTATTTAGCTGCTATTCCTAATACGCCCTGCTAAATTTGTAGACCAGTTTGGGGCTTGGATGGGAGCCATGAAATATAAACTAGAATTGCAACCAATAAAAGATAGGGTTAATTACATAGAAGAGGCTCTTCAATTAGAGTTCAAAAAGGGGTTTAGTTTGTATAGAGGAGAGCTGAAGAGAAATGCATTCACTGCAGCATAAAATATCAGTAACGGCACGGAAACGACTAAGTAAATTATGGTACATTTACTTATGGATCTTCTGTTATCAATAAAAATATATATATATTATGAAGAGTTAATACGTATACAAAGGAGTTGATCTGTGCTCCTTTACTGCTGATAGAGATGTGCGATCAGCAAATCTGGTTACGCTCAGAAGGAAGTCTCCACTGCTCTCAGGATAAAGCACAAACTCAATTACCTAGATTACATGGTCTGTTACCCCCAGAATCAACCTCAAAACCTCTCCTGTCCCTTCCCCTCCACGCTGCACACCTGCTGTTCCCTTTGCCTACGACAGTCCTTCTCTAACGCCCAGGTAACTCCTGCTAATTCTTCAGATCTTGGCTTGGACGTCGCTACACTCAGAAAAGCCTTCCCTGTCCACGCCCTTCGAGACCAGACTGGGGCATAGAACACGGTGCTCTCCTCACAGAGTCCTAACTGCCCACTGTTTCCGACTCTAGACCTTGAGCTCAGGGAGGGTGGGGGGCATTGTATCCCCAGGGCCTGAGATAACCCTTCACACACAAAAATGCTCAATGAATATTTGACGAACGAGTTTTAATAATGAATGCTAATGCAAAGATCCACAACTGTATGTGTGACACGATTACAAATTTTTTTTAAAACAGTACCTTTTAAACAACAGAAAGGACATACTGTATACAACAAAAAGTTAATATTTTAATTGTCAATTTTCTATTGCGTCCGTGTATTATTTTCACCATGACAAAGAACCTCTTTGTTATTTTAAAAATGCAACAAAAAAGAGGAAACTCTCTGAATTCAACCGTGGAGTTGAGAATAGTATTTCAAGCATAGTGCCTACAACTGCGATTTGAGTTAAAAAAATGCTGGGGTAACCTTTGGGTGGAGGGAAGTTACATTTATATAAACAACCCATGTGCAGGCCACAGCAGAGGTGGTGCAGAGTGAGAGGGGAAATGAAACACAGGACCGGTGGCACCTGCCCAGAGGACAGGCAGGGACCACTCCATTGGTGATAGAGGGCAAAGCCTGCAAGAGAGGTTTTAGGCAGGAATGGGAGTGGAAGGAGAGAAGATGGATGAGTGGATGCTGAAGAAATGTGAAGGAATGCTGAAGAAGTCATGGGGATAACCCCAAGGAGCAGCGAAGGACAGCCAGGAGGGGGACAAGACGGCCTCACTTGGTTTAGATCCATAAA